>NC_058132.1:385278104-385298933 GCF_016433145.1 Gracilinanus agilis | reverse complement strand
CCAAAGGGCTATAAAAGACTGCCTGCCCTTTGATCCAGCCATACCATTGCTGGGTTTGTAGCCCAAAGATATCATAGATAAACAGACTTGTACGAAAATATTTATAGCTGCGCTTTTTGTAGTGGCAAAAAACTGGAAAATGAGGGGATGTCCTTCAATTGGGGAATGGCTGAGCAAATTGTGGTATATGAGGGTGATGGAATACTATTGTGCTAAAAGGAATAATAAACTAGAGGAATTCCATGCAAATTGGAGAGACCTCCATGAAGTGATGCAGAGTGAAAGGAGCAGAGCCAGAAGAACATTGTACACAAGGACTGATGTACTATGGTAAAATCAAATGTAATGGGCTCCTGTACCAGCAGCACTGCAATGAAACAAGACAGCTCTGAGAGATTTATGGTAAAGATGCTACCCACATTCAGAGGAAGGACTGCAGGAGAGGAAACATATAAGATAAACAATTGCTTGAATGCATGGGCTGAGGAGGACATGAATGGGAAATAGACCCTGAACAATGACACATGTTACAACTAGTGGAAATGTGTGTTGGCCATGGGTGGGGGGAGAGCGGGGGGAGAAGGGGAAAGTAGGGGCATAAAGTATGTAAACAGNCTGCAGGAGAGGAAACATATAAGATAAACAATTGCTTGAATGCATGGGCTGAGGAGGACATGAATGGGAAATAGACCCTGAACAATGACACATGTTACAACTAGTGGAAATGTGTGTTGGCCATGGGTGGGAGGATAGAGGGGGGAAAAGGGGAAAGTAGGGGCATAAAGTATGTAAACAGGTTAAAAACAAATATTAATAAATGTCTAATAATCAAAAAAACAGCTCTTTGGTTGAAGAATGATATAGGAATATACATTCTCTTTTTTAGGCCTATTGTAATGTGTTATAATTGTAATAAAGTATTGAATTCAATGAAAAAAATAAGTGATTAATTCTTAAAGAAATATAAACAATGACCCTTTAAAATTCCTATCCTTAGGTCTCTTGCTTATAGAAGAGAATTGTTCATTGCTTCTTTTCTTCCTGTCATTTCATTAAATGTTTTTACTTTGAACTCTTTCCTCTGCCTAACTAGGAAAAGTAAACTTATTTGTCAGGGGTCACAGGCTATGGTTTTTATTTGATGCATATATTGGATATATATATATATATATATATATATTTATACAAGCTGTAATCTCCCAGTGGAATATAAGTCCCTTGTTGAGAAAAGCTATTCCTTTCTTGTGTCTGTATTCTTGTTCCATAGCGCTATGCATTGGAACAGTAAAGAACTTAACACATTAATGCTGAGTTTTTGAAGTAAGGCAAAAAGGGAAACAACTTATGTTACATATTTTATATAATTGATTCCTGGTAAGCATGCAGATTTTCTTTAGAGGAAACAAATTGGAACTCAAAAATGAAGAATTTGTCATGTGGGTTATTGTAAAAGGAGCAATGATTATAAGGAAAATTATCTTCAACTACCAAAAATCTGTTTGAATAGAGACATTATACATTAGACCTCTATAAAATGAGTGAAATGAAAAAATCTGAATATTAGTAAGATTTTTCAAGAAATGAAGGAGGAAATGTGGTATAATTGGGCAGGGGTCATAAAGACCTGTTGACAGGGCAGAAATATCCTAACTGCCTACCACTATAGGCTGGCTATTACTTTAAAAGTATTGGAACCATCATCAAGATTTTATTGGTGGAGGGAAGTGAAGGCTTAATTTATTAACATTACTTCCCGATCAACCAAAAATACAAAACAATCAATAGCTGCAGGTGTTCCCTGATGTCTGGCTGATGAACAACTTAGATGGGGAAATGAATCATCTCAGAGTATCCTCAATCCTCCTTGACTATCCTACCTCTGCTATATTTATGTCATTCTTCTCTTTGTTAACATCTATTAACTTATGAATAATTTCATTCCAAAAGAAAACATAGAATAACAGGTCCTTGTGTCAGGAACAACCAAATTTAAACCTAAATTTAAGAAATTCCTCTGACATTCTCTATCTTAGAGATCCTGAGCAAGTCATATAATCTATCAATGCTCTAAGCAAATCATTAAAACTATGAATTTCAGAAAAAAACTGTTGACTTGTACTGGTATAAATTTTCATCACCTAAGCATATTCTATACCAATTGATCCTTAGACCTGGGCTCTATTTCCTATCCTAATCTGCAATGAAATGTTTGGTGAAAGATAATTTAGAAGGAAAGGTGACATGTTAGAAATGTTATCAAATAATTTGGATGAAAATGCAAAGGAAAGGTAAGTGAGTCATTGTGGGTTCAAAATCAGTGGGAATATCAAGAAGGAAAAGCTGTGGCATGCTTCATGTTTTGCATTATATTCCCTACAAATTATCTAATTTCATTTTCACAACAAATCCAAAATGATTCGCTAAAGGTGAGGAAATTGAGGCTCAGAAATTTTAAATGATTTGCCTAAGGCTGTATATAGCTAGTAAGTATCTAAGGTATTATTTAAATCCAAGTTTATACTACCTTGCTTTGGTGACTTGAATCTGTCCAAAGGGTGAAAAGATTAGAAAGATCATGTTGGAAAACACTTCATTTTACACTAGTTTAACTTAAATGTACTTTGCATCATAAAAATGGCAACAAAAGAAATAAAAAAGCAAACAAAATAAAACAGGGGCTGCTTTTAATGACCTGTGCAAATTTGTTTGTATCCCTCTAGTTCTTGATTTCCTCATAAATAAAATGACGGGAGTTGGGCTATATAACCCCTAAGGTCCCTTCCATCTTTTAATCCATGATATTATGAACTTACTATGAGTCCAAGATTTAACTGATTTATGGTGTGTCTTGGAACTCCTGGAAGTCACTATAAAATTAAAATGAATGAGGGCTAAGATTCAGATCTGTCTTACAACATTTAGATGGAGAACTGGACCTGTCTTGGGACTATCCCTGCCAATTCTGATTTTAGCAGCAGGATTTTGCTACATGTTCTGGCAAGCACAGGATCTTCCAATTTGGTCAATGGGCAGTACTTGTCTACTGTATCAAAGGCTGATGAAAGATTGATGAATTCTGCCAACTACAGTAAGTTTTCCTTAACCATTTTCTTGATGAAAAGAAATTAAATATAACAAGGATGATTAGGGATAACAATGCCTAGAACTTGTTGGTACCCATAAAAGATAAAAGCTTAGAAATTTCAGTATTTGACTTTTTAATTGTTTTTTAAAAATGTATTTTGCCATAGAATTTAGTAGTAATGACTGCCTGAAATAATTTCCACTTTATTTTTAGTTTTGTGTTATAACAAAATGTGGTACTATAAATATTTTCATAAATATAAGTCCTTCCTTAAAGAGATGGATCAAGCCCTGTATCTTCTATTATTTGCCTTTTTGTTCTTCCACAATGTAGGTTTTATTAAAGTTATTTAATGAAATTTGACTCAAACCTAGGTTTTATACAGAAGCTGTGAAGAGGTAGAAAAGTTCTCAATGTACAATGTAAATTGGATATATTTTTTCCTTAGAGCAAAAGAAGACTTGGAAGAACAAGATGTAAAAAGAATGAATTGATAAAACAAATCTGAACAGAAATTTAAATAATTGCAGAAAATTTCCTTAGAGGTTGATACTAAAACCATCAAAAAATGCTATGAGAATGCTGAATTTGCATTTCATCATCACATCAGTTCTGCTTTATCTAAACAATTCTCTCAATTCTCTCCCAGAGCAAGTTTTGTTTTGTTTTGTTTTTAATTTTTTTAATATATTTAATTAATTTAGAATATTTTTCCATGGCTACATGAATCATGTACTTTACTTCCCCCTCCCATAGCCAACAAGCAATTCAATTAGGTTTTACATGTATCATTGATAAAGACATATTTCCATGTAATTAATATTTGCAATAGTGATCATTTAGAGTCTACATTCCCAATCATATCCCCATTGAAACGTATGATAAAGGAAATGTTTTTTTCTTCCTGATTTTTTACTCCCACAGTTCTTTCTCTAGATGTGAATAGTGTTCTTTCTCATAAGTCAATCAGACTTGTGCTGGATCATTGCATTGCTGCTAGTAGAGAAGCCCATTACAATCAATTGTGCTATAGTGTATCAGTCTCTGTGTAGAATGTTCTCCTTGTTCTGCTCCTTTTGCTCTGCATCAATTACTGGAAGTTGTTCCAGTTCACATGGAATTCCTCCTTATTCCTTTTAGCACAACAGTATTCCATCACCAACAGATACCACAATTTGTTCAGCCATTCCCCAATCGAAGGACATCCCTTCATTTTCCAGTTTTTTGCCACCACAAAGTGTGCAGTTATAAATATTTTTGTGCAAGTATTTTTTCCTTCTTACCTCTTTGGGGTACAAACCCAGCAGTGGTATGGCTGGGTCAAAGAGAAGGTAGTCATTTAAAGTCCTTTGGGCATAGTTTCAAATTGCCCTCTAGAATGTTTGGACCAATTCACAACTCATCCAGCAGTGTATTAATGTCCCAATTTTGCCACATCCCATCCAATATTTATCACATTCCTTTGCTGCCATATTGGCCAGTCCCCTAGGTATAAGGTGATAGTTCAGAGTTGTTTTGATTTGCGTTTCTCTAATTATAAGAGCCAGAGTAAGTTTTTTAGCAATCCAAAGGGCATCTTTAAGGTGCAGAATAGGAGAACTTCCTCTTGATCTTAGTGAAAGGGTTCGGATTCATTTTGTCTTAGCATAGCAGTGCCCTAGCAAACAATTTCACTGAGCCAGAAGCTTGGAGTGACAGAGACTGCTATGTATAGCAATGCATCCTAAAGAGAATAGGTACTTTATAAATTTTAATGATTCACCTGCATGGACTATCTTGAGAGGTAGTAGGTTCCTCCTCACTATAGACATTTAGATAAAGTCTAAATAGCCACATGCCAAAGATATAAAGGAGTTCCTTTACCAAACATGAGCTGGATTAGATGGCTTGAGGCAAAGTGGCATAGACTCTACTTTTAGCTTTGCTATTGAGTAATCAAGTGACCAGGTCACAACTCTACTGACTTTTGTATTTTTCACCTTTAAAATTAATTGACTTTGTGAGTCTTCTTCCATTTCAAAAATTTTATGGTTCTATTTTCCAAGTTATATTTTCTAGTCATCCCTGAATACTATGTTACCCCTCTTATTGCAACATATGGAAGTAATCTCCCCTTCTGCACTGAACCCCGTGTATCTTTTTAATGAGCTAAAAGAACATATAATATAAAAGTTTCTAGATATTTTCAACTGATTGCCATTTTTATTTTTTTTAAACTTTGGCAACATTTTTTTAATTTGACATTTGGCAGCCATTATCAAACCTAAGAAGAGCAAGGTTTTACTGAAGGTTTACAATGTCCAAAATGATGTGGGCCACTCTTGTTTTCTCTAGAAAAAAGAGCAGTAAAGGCTAATTTGGTTTTGTATAATATCTGCTAGTTATCAAGGGGAGTATCGCCTAAAAGACATGGTGACCTGATTGCTATGAAAATTCTTGAACTTTAGAGATCTAATTAAAGAATTGGTCAAATCCTTATTTTACCTTAACTTTCATTGGAAGTGCCTACTACTGGATGTCATCTAGTTTAAGTTCCTACTTGATGTTTGAATCACCTACAGATGCTATCTATTTTTTATATGAAAACATTCAGTGAGAGGGACCTTACCAATCAGCCAAAAAGACTCTATAAACATTTATTAAGCATCTATGATTTTTCAGGTTATTAGGCACTATGCTAAGTGCTGAGCATACAAAGAAGAGCATAAAAGCAGTCCCAGTTCTCAAGGAACTTGTGGTCTATTTTTTCTTTTTAGTTTTTAAGCTGTTTTTATTTTTATTTATTTCATTTTTTTAATTTTAGAATATTTTTCATTGGTTACATGATTTATGATTCCCCTGAACACTCACTCTTTCCTCACCCCTCCCAGGGCTGACAAACAGTTCCCCTGGATTATACATTTATAATTGTTCAAAACCTATTTCTATGTTATTTATATTTGCAGTAGAGGTATCTTTTAACATCAAAACCCTCATCATATCCCTATCAAACTAGGTGATCAATCAGATGTTTTTCATCTGTGTTTTTATTCCCACAGTTCTTTTTCTGGATGTGGATAGCGTTCTTTCTCAATAGTTCCTTTGGATTGTCTTGGGTCATTGCATTGCTGCTAATAGATTGGTTCTGCCATAATGTATTGGTCTCTGTATACAACATTCTCCTGGTTATGCTTCCTTTAGTTATGTATCAATTCCTGGAGGTCTTTCCAGTTCACATGGAATTCCTCCAGTTCATTATTCCTTTTAGCACAACAGTATTCCATCACCAACAGATACCAAAATTTATTCAGCCATTCCCCAATTGAAGGGCATATTCTCATTTTCTAATTTTTTGTCACCACAAAGAGCATGGCTATAAATATTTTTGTATAAGTCTTTCTACTTATCTCTTTGGGGTACAAACCCAATAATGGTATGGCTGGGTCAAAGAGTAGACATTTTTATAAAGTCCTTTGAGGATAGTTCCAAATTGCCCTCCGGAATGGTTGGAACAATTCACAACTCCACCAACAGTGTATTAGAGTCCCAATTTTGCCACATCCCATCCAACATTTATCACATTCCTTTGCTGCCAATAATGGTCAGTATTATAGGTATAAGGTGATACTTCAGAGTTCTTTTAATTTGCATTTCTAATTAGAAGTGATTCAGAACACCTTTTTATGTGCTTATTGATAGGTTTTATTTCATCCTGTGAAAACTGCCTATTCATGTCCCTTGACCATTTGTTGACGGGGGAATGGCTTGATTTTTTTTTTAAATTTGACTTAGTTCCTTATATGTTTAGGAAAATTAAACCTTTGTCAGAGAGTTTTGTTCTAAAAATGTTTGTTGCTTTCCTTCTAATTTTGTTTGCATTGGTTTTGTTTGTACAAAACCTTTTTAATTTGATATAATCAAAGACATTCTTTTACATTTTGCAATGTTCTCTATCTCTTGCTTGGTCTTAAATTCTTTCCTTTCTCACGGATATGACAGGTATACTATTCTATATTTACCTTACTTATTTATGATTTTACTCTTTATATTTAAGTCATTTACCCATTTTGAATTTATCTTGATATAGGGTGTAAGATGTTGACTTAAACATTATTTTTTCACATACTGTTATCCAATTTTCCTAGCAGTTTTTGTCAAATAGTGAATTCATGTCCCCAAAGCTGGGGTCTTTGGGTTTATCTAACACTAGCTTGCTGAGATCTTTTATCCCTAGTCTATTCCATTGATCCACACTTCTGTCTCTTAGCTAGTATCATATTATTTTGATGGCTACTATATTATAGTACAGTTTAAAATCTGGTACAGTTCGGCCCTCATCCTTCACATTTTTTCCCACTATTTCCCTTGACATTAATGCATTGCTGGTGGAGTTTTGAATTGATCCAACCATTCTTGATGGCAGTTTGGAACTATGCCCAAAGGACACTCTTATGTTGGTAAAATAACAGATATTTTGGGGAAACAGATAATTATGCCAGGGCCAGTAACCTCCAAGACACAGACACAGATTGACAGGCTTCAGTGAGAAGGGATGGGGTAAGACACTCCTGACTCTCAAACCCCTCCCCCCCCCAAGCAGTTGAGGTTTCATTTAAAAATGGAGAACTGACCAAGGTTCTTCAAGTAAGTTTCTGCTATGGCTAATCTCTAATGATGTTCCCCTTTCTTTAACTTATATTCCCTTCAGGTCTGAGAGGGCTGAATAGTAATTAATTATCTAAATGTTGTGAGCAGAGATGGATCTTCTTTAACATACATCTGACAGGATTCAAGTTAGATGACCAGACTTGAGCAGTGAGTATCCCCAAATAATTCCCAGGCACATTTATTGAAGGTAAAGCTTATATTAAAAAGTAAAAGGAAAACCTAGAGGGGGTAATTAGGGTTTAAATAAGGAATAAGGGTGACTGATCTGTTAGGTTGAAGCTGCCCTTCCCCCCCAACAGGAGGTGGGGAAGGGCCCTTGACTAAATTGGCTCTCTTGCTAATAGTTAATATTTCTAATCACTAAACCACTAAATAATTGTTATATTGATATTGATAAGGATTAACCCTACAAAGCCGGCTAACCCCTGAGTAGAAACCATGATGGCTTATGCCTCAATGGCCACTCAGGTGAACCCCCCAAGTCAGGAGCAGTAAGCAGTGATCCACTCACCTCAACCCCCAGAAAGCAACTGCCTTAACTCCCTCTCAGCTGCCCCCTCACCCAAAGTACTCCAGGGGGTCCCCTGGAATTCTGGGTGAGGCTGACCCTCTATTTTGCAGGAATTCCATGCTGCCATCTCTACATAACAATGCTAAAGGACTGTCTATCCTTTGATCCAGTCATACCATTGCTGGATTTATACCCCAAAGAGATCATAAGGAAAAATACATGTACAAAAATATTTATAGCCTCACTCTTTATAGTGGCAAAAAACTGGAAAATGAGGATATGATCTTTAATTGGGGAATGGCTGAACAAATTGTGGTATCTGCTGGTGATGGAATACTATTGTGCTCAAAGGAATAATGAACTGGAGAAATTCCATGTGAACTGGAATGACATCCAGGAACAGATGCAGAGTAAAAGGAGAAGAACCAGGAGAACATTATACACAGAGACTGATACACTATGGTAAATACCAAATGTAATGGCCTTCTCAACAAATGGCAATCCAATGATCCTGGACAATTCTGAGGGACTTATGAAAAGGAACAATATTCACATTCAGAGGAGGAACTGCTGGAGTAGAAACACAGAAAAAAAAACAACTGCTTGAACACATGGGTTGATGCAGATATTATTTGAGATGTAGACTCTAAATGACCATTCCAGTAAAACTATCACTAATATGGAAATAGATCTTGATCAGTGACATATGTAAAACCCAATGGAAATACACATCAGCTATGGAGGTGGGGTGGGGTGGAGGGGAGAAAAAGAACATGAATCATGCAACCATGGAAAAATTTTCTAAAAAATAAAAAAAAAATTATTCATTATTTCCCTTGATAGTCTTGATATTTTGTTCTTCCAGATGAACTTTGTTATATTTTTTTCGAATTCTACCAAAAAGTTTTTTTGGTAGTTTGATAGGGATGGCACTGAATAAATAGATTAATTTGGGTAGGATTTTCATTTTTATTATATTAGCTCATCCTACCCAGGAGCAATTAATGTTTTTTCAGTTTTTTAGAACTAGATTTAATTGTATGAAGTGTTTTGTAGTTGTATTCATATAATTCCTGTGTTTGTCTTGGCAGATAGATTCCTAAATATTTTATACTAGAGTGATGTTAAATGGAGTTTCTCTTTCTATCTCCTGCTGCTGAAGTTTGTTCGAAATATATATAAAATGCTGATGATTTATGTGGGTTAATCTTGTACCCTGCAACTTTGCTAATCTTGTTCATTATTTCCACTAGTCTTTTAGTTGATTTTCTGGGTTTCTTTAAAAATAACATCATACTGTCTGCAAGGAGTGATAGTGTAGCTTTCCTGTTGCCTACTTTAATCCCTTCAGTTTCTTTGACTTCTCTAATTGCTATCACTAGGGTTTCAAGAATAATATTAAGTAATAGAGATGTTAATGGACATCCTTGCTTCACTCCTGATCTTATTGGGAAGACTTTTAACTTGTCCCCATTGCAGATGATATTTACTGATAGTTTTAAATATAAAATGTTTATTATTTTGAGGAATTACCCTTCTATTCCTATACTTTTGAATGTTTTAGATAGGAATGGGTGTTGTATTTTGTCAAAAGCTTTTTCTGTATCTATTGAGATATCATGTGATTTCTGTTGGTTTGATTATTGATATGGTCAATTATATGGATGGCTTTCCAAATATTAAAACATCTTTACATTCCTGATCTGTGAATAATCCTCATGATCACTTGCTGGAGTCTTTTTGCTAGTATTCTATTTAAGATTTTTGCATCTATATTTGCTAAGGAGAGTAGTCTGTAGTTTTCTTTCTTGGTTTTTGGAATTTCATGATAAATCACTGCTGCTACTCTAGTTACTCCTCCATCTTGGCTCCACCCCTGGGAGTCAGAGCCTGTAGTCTATTAAAGCAGACAATATTAAAACAAACACATACAAACGATATGTGAAGTATAAATTGGAGGGAAATGAACAGAGGAATGACACTAGTTTTAGGGGAGATAAGGAAAATAATCTTATAGAAGATGGATTTTTATCTTGGATTTAAGGAAGCCAGGGAGGCAGGGAAATGGCGATGAGGAAGGAGAAAATTCCAAACAGAAAGGACAACCAATGAACATATTCCAAAGAGGCATATGGAGCAAGTATACTGTTTTCTCTGGGTCATAGAGTACATGGAGATGGATAGTGATTGAGAGTAATATGTAAAAAAGATTAAAAAAATAGGAGTAGGGAAAGTTTTGAAAAACTTTGAATGTTAAAGCAGAAGATTTCACATTCTAATTCTATTTCATGTTTCAAAAGTTCTTTTAAACTTTTTCCTTATTTTTGACTAAAATCCACTTCCTTGTAACTTTTACTTATTGTTCATAGTTCTTTTCTTTTAGGCTGACCAAGCAGAATGAGTTCAAGTGAATAGTCAGAGAACTTCATGGATGATGTGATTTTCAGATGGTTCTTGAATGCTGAAGTGTTGGTGGGAATAATGATGATGAAGGACATCTCGTAGAAGCAAATGATAAATGTACAAGAGAGGCAATTCTAGTTCTCTGGGATGGTCAGATGAGACCAGAATGCAGACTTCATATGACAAAAATGAAGAGTTGGGATGCAATTTGAGTAATATACTAATAATTATATAAATGAGCAATACTTTGAACAAAAATAGAAATTTAAAAATTAAATAAGTGAAATAATATTTGATTCTAGAGTTAGTTGGAAGCCACTTCAGCCTGTTGCAGAGAGGAAACATACCATCTTACCTGAATTTTAGAGAAATCATTTTGATAATTACATAGAGGTTTGATTGGAGAGGAGGATATACTTGAGGTAGAAATACTATTAAAAGAATTAGAAAACTATTTATTATTACAATTAGAAAACTACTTTAAAATCTAGGTGAGAGGTATAAAGACCCTGAACTAGAATGTCTAAATAATTTTGTACACCACTGAACTGGATGACCAACTTCCTCAGGTAGTGATTGGGTTATAAATGTTCTGTGGAGCCTTGCTCAAAAGAGAGGTATTGAGAGCCTATATAGCGGAAGGGATATTGGGGGATAAACTTAGGTAGAGTTGTATTGGAGGTAAGCCCCTTGACTAGCTATTTTAAGAAGTAGAGTATGCAGCCCTTTGGTTGATCATCTATCTTATGGGGTCATTCTGTGTCCCTACTTTGGCAACCACTGCTCAAGGCTTTTTACCAGAAGACAAGGGGAGAGAAGCAGGTATCAAACTAAGGCTCAATCAAAGCAGCTTCACAACAATGAGAATAAAACAAAAATGAGAATAAAAAAGCCAAAGTAATTATGAAAATGACCCATATCTACTTTGGTGTCCAGCTCCTACACCAGAACTAAAATAATGCAGATGACCTCTAAGTTCCCTTCCAACTTAAAATCTGTCATCCTGAATCCATTCTTTGCCATTCCTTCCATCTTTACTGGTTATTGAAAACTCCCTCCCCCCCAGGAAATAAAATGTTGGGCTTGGACACATATCAAGGTTATCTGTGATCTCTCTCACATTTATTCAAACAGAAACCCAAGAGAAGAAGTTGAGAAACTCCTTGCTTTCTACTGCCACTACCAGTCTCATCCTCTTTGTCACCATCATGAAGCATTAACTCCTTCCTTTAAAGCACAGGTTCTAAATATTTTAGTGTATCATGCAAACTCTAAGAAGGCTGGTGAAACCTATAGACCTCTTCTTAGAATGTTTTCTTTTTAACATGCATAAAATGAAATATATAGGATTATAAAGGAATCTACTTATACTGAAATACAGTTATCAAAATATGTTTTATTTAAGGATTGGGACTACTGATTAAGAACCCTTGTGTTTATTTCATTCTTTCCAAATTCTTGTTGTTGTCACTTATATACATTGTGTACTCTACCATGAATTTAGTACCTTATTTATGATTTCTTTATCTTAAACACTATCACTTTTATGCTTTTTTGGCTTCACAATTAATCAGCTCATAACTTCTGTCTTTAATCCACCTCAACCATAAAAAGCAAATGAACATATTTACAATTATTATCCCTGCCATTCCATTTCAGCCAATGCAAATTTCTTCAGGTATTGATTTTCCTAGTTATAGAACTCAGATATTTGTCAAAGGCTGTAGATGCTCAGAGACATTGGGAGCCCATTTTATTTTGAAGCATCTACTAAAGAATACTTGTAGTAACTGGAAAAACTGAGGATTCTTAACAGAAAACCTTTCTTTACCAATTGTATCACTTACCAAACCAGCCAAATTAAACCTGTAATGGACCTGTAACCGAATCCAGTGTTGGGTTTACAAATGTTCCACATGTCTTAGTTGAAGTAATTACTAAGTAGGCTGCTGTTTTGGTTTCATACAGTACTGAGAAATTTCTGCTCCTCCCCTCAGAAAAATATGTTTGTTTGTAGAAAAGAGAAATTAATATAGCAAATAATAGTGATAACACATTTCAGCATCTAACTTCGTCTCTAAGTTCCCTTTGCAGTTTTTTCTCTTGACATTTTTTTTAAATAGAGACTTCCCACTGTGGAACTACATTTAACAGCATGAAGTCTCCCATCCTTCAGGGTTACATTGTACTCACACATTCACAGAATACAGGTCTATATAACCCTACATGATACTATTTTTTTCTTTTTCTGCTTTGCAATTCTCAACTTGTCCCATGCCGTTCTTAGGTAGGTCACTTGATGCAAAGAGAAAAATAAAATCATTTTATGAAATGTACTCCTTGCTTATGGTCAGTAAAAATATAGGCCTATTTTCTGGAAGCACATCTTTATTATTCTCCTCCTTTAAGCACCCAGTGAAAGACTTAGGAAAAGTTCATCAAGAAAAACAGAAACAATCCAAAAATTGTTTCTCTGTTGTCTCTGTTAACACTGGCACTAATAAAAGGTGAAGTTAACTTTTTCACCCCTTCCTTATTCCTAGATATAATGGGGCCAGATGTAGCAGTATAATGTAATTAATAGAACCATTATATTAAAATATACTGAAGTAACATTGTTAAATTCCAATAACTATGCTACCTAGATCCACTGAGTGTTTGTAATCTTTTTTTTTTAGTTCTGGGCAACACATTTAATGTTTATTTCTCACTTCTGTCATGGAATTTTATTTATTTATTATTTTTCTTTTAGTAATGCTTTTTTCCTCCACTTACACTGAAAAACAATTTTTGGCATTTGTTTTTAATATTTTGCATTCCACATTCCTTCCCTCCCTTTCTCCCTCTACCCCACCCCCCCGAGGTTGTAAGCAATTTGTTATTGGTTCTTTGTGTGCTATCATACAAATATATATTTCCATACTTGTTAATTTGTGGAAGAAATCACATTTTTGAAAATGTAGGAAATAAAGAGAAGAATGGTGTGCCTTGATCCGCATTTAGATGCAATCAGGTCTTCCTCTGTAGGTGAATAGCATTTTTCATCATAAAACCTTTGAGATTATTTTTGATCATTGTATTACTGAGAATAGCTAAGTTATACAGAGTTGTTCATTGTACTATATATTACAGTTACCATGTACAATGTTCTCCTAATTCTGTTCACTTCATTCTATGTCAGTTCATGGAGATGTTTCCAGGATTTCTTAAATCTTGCTTATCATTTTTATAGCACAATAGTATTCAACTGCAATAATACACCAAAGCTTGTTCAGCCATGAGCATCTCTTCATTATTCAATTCTTTACCACTATAAAAAAAACATATACATATGTTTGTATAAATGGATCTTTTTTCCTTTTATTTATCTCCATGGGATATAAACCTCATAGTAATACTATTAGATCAAAGTATATATAGTTGTGTTTATACATGTGTGTGCATGCATGCGTGTGTGTGTGTGTGTGTGTGTGTGTGTGTATGATATTCTCATCCTTTGGGCACACAGTGAAAAACTTAGAAAAAGTTTATCAATATTGTATGTGTATCATATATATATATATATATATATATGAAGAATCAATTAAGCATCTGCTATGTGGTAGGCACTGTGCTAAGTATTTTACCAATATTATCTTATTTGATCTTCACAACAGCCCTGAGGAGTAGATGCAATCATTACCCTCATTTTATAGTAATGGAAAGTGAGGCAGACAGAGAATAAACATCATACCAGGTTTTATAGATCAAGTACATGTTTGAGAATAGTTTTGCATTGAGGTCTTCCTGACTCTAAGCATAGCACTTTATCCACCATACTAACTAACAACTTCTGAAGGCAAATTTGTAAATGTTCAAAAAGTATTGCAAATACTTTATGTTTATTTTTTATTTTTAGAAATTTTATTTTTCCAGACTACATATAAATACAATTTATTAATATTTATTTTCTAATATTCTATAATCCATGTTCACTCTCTACCTCCCATTCTTCCCTATATCCCCAAGAAAAAAGATAATATAATATGGATTGTACATATATTATCATATGATATATATTTCCATGTTAGTCATGTCAAACAAAACATTTATTGCTGACAATAGAGAAAAAATCATGAAGAAAAGAAAATAAAGAATGGCATGTTTCAGTTTTCATGTGGACTCTATTCCTTCTATGGCATGTGTTTTGAATTTGTCCAGTATCCTTGCTTTGTTGATAATAGTTAACTTATTCATAGTTAATTATCATGCATTATTACTGTTACTATGTATAAAATTCTCCTAGTTCTTCTTACTTCACTTTACATCACAAATTTTTCCCTTATCATCTTGTCTGTTATTTCTTATGGCACAATAATATTCCATTATAAGTATATGCCACAACATTTTCAGCCATTCTTCAATGAATAGACATCCCTTCAGTTTCCAGTTCTTTGCCACTAAAAAAGAGTTGCTAATATATTTTATACAGTTAGGTTCTTTCCCCCTATATTTAGTCTCTTTGGGATATAGACTTACCATTATTATTGCTCTGTCAAAAGTATATATTGCAAATGTAATTTAATGACAATTTCGAGCAGAGACTCAAAGATTTTTTTAAAAGTTTTCCATGAAAAATACATGAATAATTATAAAAAATGAGGCAAAACATAAAATAAAAGCTTTTGAGGAAATTATTGAAAAGTAAATAAATAGCTTAGAAAAAATGATAAACTTTATATAAATCATGGATTTCCTGAAAACCAAAACAGATCAAAGAAGAGAGGGGATGAACAGAGGGAGAAAAAATTATAACAAAATCAAAGTTCACAATATAGTGGAAATGTAAAATATATGATAAATATAAAACATAAAAATAAAAGAGTTCATGAAAGAGTTCAAGGGGAGAGAATTTAAGAATTATTACATTCCTTGTAATAAATAACATTATTAAAATTATGCCAAACACATATTTCAAGAAACTATAAATAAAAACTTCCCATATAAAAGAGAAAGAATGAAGAATGAAGAATGAATCAAATGCATCCTTGTAGGAATGGCCAAAGGAAAAATCACAGGAATGTCAAATCTAAATCTATAGCTCCTCTGTCAAAGAAAAAAAAAAACTACAGATTTTCTAAAAGAAGCAGTTCAAGTGCCACAGAACTAAAATCAGGATCATACAAGATCTGGCAGCTTCTATTAAATAGAAGAAGAGATCTTGGAATTCAATATTCTACAAGGCCAGAAATATTGGCTTACAACAAAAAAGAGCTTATCCTGTGAAACTGAGGATAATTCTACTGGGGAAACAATGACCTTTAGTAGAATAGAAACCTTTCAAACATTTCTGATGAAAAGACCATTAGGAACTTTGAAAAGCTAATGTAGGAGTGCAGAGAAACCAAGAAAAATCAATTTATCTGAGCAATTGGAAGGTCTTGTATATTGATGTAGTGCTAATATTCCACTGGGGAAAGAAGAGACAAGTTTCCTTTCTGAACCTAAATTTACTTAAATCATATTGAGAGGTAAATAAGAAAATAGAGGTGTGTGAATGAGCGGGCTATTTTATTCTGAGGGCTTTAAGGGAAGAAATAGAGTACAAGAAATACACCACTATAGAAATAAGAAAAAGGTGGGAGTATAAAACTTTCTATTTCTCATAATTGGCATATATAAGAAGAGGAGTTTACAAACACAGAAGAAAGGCTGTGTGGAGGGTAGGGATGGAGGAGGACTGGCATCAGTTGAAGCTTATGTTTATTTGAATGTAAAAAAAAATAGACAATATAGGCATACACAGAGTTTGGTGTAAAAAAAAAAACATTCGACTCTCAAGGTAAAAAAAAGAAAAGATCCAGGCAAAAGTATTAAGAAGATAAATAATATTTAGGAGGGAATCATCACAGATAAGACAAACTTCCTAACTTTTAAAGGAAAAACATAATGAAATTAAAAAAAAAATAGAACCTAAAGGGTGCTCAATATTCGGTGGAATGACTGAATAATTTGAGGTGTATAAAGGTAATGCAATATTATTTTATTGTAAAAATGATTCAAGGGTGATTTAAGAGAATCAAAAATACTAGAAACTGATGTAGAGGAAAGTGAGCGGTATCAGTAGAACAATTTACACAAAAACAACAACATCATAAAGAACTTTGAAAGACCTAAGAGTCCTCATCAATGCCCTGAACAATTATGTTTACTGTAGTAAAACATGTCACCCAGTTCCTGATAGAGACCTGACACATACAAGGAAGAAAGAGTGATAATTTTTATACATAGTCATTATATAAATTCATTTTTCTTTACTGCTTACTTGTGAGAAGTTTTTCTTTCTTTCTTGAATATTTCATCTTTAGTCTTCTGGATTTCTTTTTTATTGCTTGTTTCTTTTGATAAAGTTGAATAAATATTTATAAAGTGCCTGTAATATGCAAAATGCTATTTTAGAAGCTAGAGATTATATGAATTTTAGATGACATGGTCCTTGAGCTCATAATATTTAACTAATATTAATATTAATAATAACTCAAGGAAATGTCTATGGTATGGTCTGAGTGGTGCAGTGGGAAATATTCACTAGTGATTTTAGAGAGATGGATTTGAATTGCACTTAATCAAGAAGATAGAAATAACTGATCTAGGATCATGTTCATGAAATACCATATTTTAGAGAAAAAAGGAGTACTCTAGAACACTCATAAGAGGATTTTGTAATTAATTGGATGTGTGAACTTTGGAAATTTACAAAACAGATATCTGAATCCTTTGTTTATGTGATCTAGTACTCCTTCAAAGGTACTTAGATTTCGATTAATCAATAAAAATTTATTAAATCCTTGGTAATACAAAAAAAAATTTAAACAATCCCTGATCTCAAGGAACTGAGCTATAACACTAACACTTATGCATACACACACACACACACACACACACACACACATATACACACAAACACAAAGCAATTTGGGAATTTTGGTGGAGGGAGTCACTAGCAGCTAGAGCAGGGGTCGGCAACCTTTTTGGCCATGAGAGCCATAAACGCCACATTTTTTAAAATGTAATTTCGTGAGAGCCGTACAGTGCTCAGTGTGAGCTCCTATAACAGTGCCTGAAAAAAAAAATTGACTTTATGGCTCCTGCAGAAAGAGCCATTCTGGCCCTCAAAAGAGCCAGATATGGCTCGAGAGCCATATGTTGCCAACCCCTGAGCTAGAGGATCAAAAAAATCTTCATATATAGTAAAAGGTAGTCCCTGAACTGAGTCTTGAAGGAAACTGAGATTCTAGGAGGGAATGTATTCCATGAATGTTGATTAGCTGGTACAAATGTACTGAGAGGGAGAAGAGTTCCATATGTGAGGAACCATAGGAAAACTAGTGTGGCTAGACAATATAGTGTCTAAGGAAGAAAAAAAATGTAAAATAAAACTTCAAAGATATGGTGTAACTAGGTTTTAAATTCCAAATAATTTTTTTTGTTTTGTTTTGATGTGAGTGGAAAAGAGGGAGATAAAGAGATGTGGAGGCAAAACTGATGGAACTTGACAAATAATTGAATTTGGTAAGTGAGGGACAGTGAGGATTTGAGAATGTTTGTGGACATAAAGATCAGGGTGATTGGAAGAATCCTGGGATGCTTATTTTAAGTAGAAGAGTTTTGTATGGAAAATTTAGAAGCACAATAGACTATCATTTAAAAATATCCCAAAGGCAAATTTTTTGGCCTAGGTCTGGAGTTTCTGAGTCTTGATATTTCGTCTAGATATATGCATATCAAACAGAAGCAAAGATGGGCAATAATATGCCAAGTTTACAGAGGTGCCTCATGGCAATCTTCCTGGCTCCAGGTCAAGCACTCCTTCCACCTAGCTGCCAATTGCACTATACCCTCTCTCAGAGTATTTTCCAAATTTTCCAAATAAGAAATCCAAATTGAATTCAATTCTACTTCTCGTATTTGTAAAGAAGTGTGTTAGTCACTGAGTTTTCTGATTCCTAGCCATTGTTTAGCTCATACAGTCCACTAATAAGAAAAATGACTTAGTTGAGAACACTTTGGATAATGGTTTTTCCTCAGAAATTTTGTTGTAGAAATGTGGGTAGAGTGTTTTTAAAAATTTCATTTTTTTTCTTTTCCAGATTACATGTAGATACACTTTTAATAATCATTATGTGACATTTTGTGATCCAGGTTCTCTCTCTCTTTCCCATTCCTCTCCCTCCCCCAAAGAGCAGATAATATAGTAAAAGTTGTACATGTGTTATCATACAACATGTATTTCTATGTTTATTATCTTGGGAGATAAGACATTGCTTCCACTAGAGAAAAATTCATGGAGGAAATGAAGTGAAGAATTGTATAGTTCAGTCTGCATTCACGCTCTGTCAGTTCCTTCTATGGTGGTAGATAGTCTTTTTCATCATAAGTCTCTTGGGATTATCCTGGATCCTTATATTGCTGATGAGAGTTGTTAATCAAAATTAACAACTAAAAATTAACAAAAAAAATTGATCATAGAACAGTTTTGCTGTTACTGTGAACAATTTTGTGCATCAGCATCACTTTCTGTCATTTCTTAGAAGTCTTTCTAGGTTATTTTTTTATGATCAGTTTGTTTGTCATTCATTTCTTATGTCACGATACTTTTCCATTACAAACATATGCCACAACTTGTTCAACCATTCCTCTATTGATGAGCATGCCTGGAGCTTCCAGTTCTTTGCCACCACAAAAAGAGCTGCTATAAATATGTTTTGTATAAGTATGTCCCTTTCCTCTTTGATCTTTTTGAGAAACAAACTTAGTCATAGTATTACTGGGTTAAGGGTATGCATAGTTTGATGACCCTATGAGCATGGTTCCAAATTTCTCTCTAAAATGGTTTTGTCAGTTCACAGCTCCATAAACAATGTATTAGTGTGGGGGCAGCTGGGTAGCTCAATGGATTGAGAGTCAGGCCTAGAGAAGGGAGGTCCTAGGTTCAAATCTGGCCTCAGACACTTCCCAGCTCTGTGACCCTGGGCAAGTCACTTGACTTCCATTGCCCACCCTTACCACTCTTCCACCTAGGAGCCAATACACAGAATTTAAGGGTTTTAAAAAATTAAAAAAAAACAATAAGAATGTATTGGTGTCCCTATTTTACCACCTCCCCTTCAACATTTTTCATCTTCCTTTTTTGTTATATGTTGATTTTTGTAAGTACAAAAATTATGCCAAGGAAACATTGTTAAATGACATGCCAATAGTTTAAAGGCAGTGAATTTGCCATAAAAAAGACCTGATTTTTAAGTTCAAAGGAAACTTTAAATATGTGTATGATCATTTGCATACATATTTATATACATATCTTTATATATATTCACATGTGTAGTATGTGTGCACATACACTCATCATACATAACCCCCACTATACACTATTATGAGATTCTATTTTTCACTCTTTCTATAGAACTGAGCACTGAGCCCTGTTTGCCTCAGTGCTCTAATATATTTGATCAATTTGTTTTATAGTAGATCAAGGTATGTGATAACATCTTTTAATTGCCATCTGTTCCCTTACTCTGGAGCAGATTTTCTTCTTCCTATCTTAGGAAACCCAAAAAAACATTATAAATAAAAAACAGTTTTTATGTTAGCTTTAATATTCAAGGAATTATATATATATATATNTGACCCTATGAGCATGGTTCCAAATTTCTCTCTAAAATGGTTTTGTCAGTTCACAGCTCCATAAACAATGTATTAGTGTGGGGGCAGCTGGGTAGCTCAATGGATTGAGAGTCAGGCCTAGAGAAGGGAGGTCCTAGGTTCAAATCTGGCCTCAGACACTTCCCAGCTCTGTGACCCTGGGCAAGTCACTTGACTTCCATTGCCCACCCTTACCACTCTTCCACCTAGGAGCCAATACACAGAATTTAAGGGTTTTAAAAAATTAAAAAAAAACAATAAGAATGTATTGGTGTCCCTATTTTACCACCTCCCCTTCAACATTTTTCATCTTCCTTTTTTGTTATATGTTGATTTTTATAAGTACAAAAATTATGCCAAGGAAACATTGTTAAATGACATGCCAATAGTTTAAAGGCAGTGAATTTGCCATAAAAAAGACCTGATTTTTAAGTTCAAAGGAAACTTTAAATATGTGTATGATCATTTGCATACATATTTATATACATATCTTTATATATAT
>NC_058132.1:385226566-385273291 GCF_016433145.1 Gracilinanus agilis | reverse complement strand
ATGAAATTATAAAGAGTGAGACAAGCAGAACCAAGAAAACACACACCCACACACACACACATATATATATATATGTATACATATATATATATGTATATATATATATATATCAACAGACATATTGTTAGAACAATGATTTGTGTATGTGTGCATCCAGGAAAAGAACTAATAAATAGAAATAAATAAAATATACATGTATCTTTTCGTCAAATGATGCCTTCTCTAAGGAGGAGAAAGGGAGCATGGGAGGTAATTAACTGGGTGTTTAAATGTAACAAACAAATATATAAATAAAATTTTAAAAAATAAATAAAATAAAAGAGCTATTTTATATCAAAGATTTTCTTCTTCTTTACTCTCCTTTTTCTGGGAAAATAAAATATGTACTTCTTTTGAACATCATGAAATTAAAATGAATAGAAACTTCGATAACTATATTTATAATGACATTTATTTTTAATTCAAACCTATAGTCTCTGTAAGCTTTAGCTTCAACAAACATTTATTGTGTTCACTGTGTGGAGTACCATACTAGATTCTGTGGATGCCCCCCAATTTTTATATGGCATGGTGCCTGACTCTATGGAGCTCATGATTTCTGTCATCTAGACAATGATAAACCCTTATAGTTGCTGTCAACTAGCATTTATAAATGTCTTCTATGTGCCAGAAAATGTGCTAAATATTGGGGATTCAAAGAAAGGTGGAAAGAAACAAAAATAAAAAGAAACAAATAAAATAATCCTTTCTCCCTAGCAGTTTGCATTCTAATGCAAGACAACTTTCAAACAACTATGTATATAGGACAAATTGGGAATGGTCTCAGATGAAGATAATAAGATTAAGGAGGGTTGGCAAAGGATTCTTTTAGCAACTCTATTTGGGACATGAAGGAACCGAAAGAAGCTAAGAAGCAGAAAATTTAGAAGGAAACCATTCCAAGTATGGGGAACAGTGAAAATGCTCAAAGTTGGTAAATTAATTATCATATGCAAAGTATAACAAAGAGGCCAATATTGCTGGAATGCAGAGAATGTGGAGGAGAGGAAAGAGTTAGAAGGCTGGAATGATACAAAAGAGCCAGATTATGAGGGTTTTTGAAAATCAAATAGAAAACTAATAATTGATCCTGGAAGTAATAACCAATGGAGTTTTTTAATAGTTATATGGTCAGACCTACATTTTATGAAGATTTGACAGTTGAAAGGAAGCTGGATTAGAACTTGGAGAGATAAAGTAGGGTTTTGCAATATTTCAAACATAATATGATAAAAAATTGTACCTGCATAATCCATTGACAAAGGAAAGAAGGAAGGCACATATGACAGATGTTATGAAGATAGAAATGACAGAGTTTGACAACTTATAGAGTGAGAAGTTGAAAATGAAACGTAGGCGTTAAATTTATGTGACTGGGATTATAATGATAACCACAACAGTAATGGAGAATGTAGGACAAGGGAAGGGCTTAAGGTAGACGGGATAAAGGAAGAACAGTTCATTTTCGGACAGGAGTACAAGATATCTACAGCATATCCAGTTTGGGTGTCTGATGGGTAGATGGATATGTGAGACTGGAGATTGAGAGAGACGTTAGGGTTGGGCATGCAGATCTGAAAATCATCTCTATAGACATAATTAAAACCATGAGAACTGATCGGATTACCAAGTAAAATAGTAAAAAGGGAAAAAAAAAACCTTATGATATAGCCTTGGGAGTCCTTATAGTTAAGAGTAGTCACTTGGATGAAGAGCTAGCAAAGAAGATAAAGGAGGAGAAATGACCAGACAGGTAGGAGAAGAGATAGAAGATGAAATGGAAAAAAAAGATGAAATTATTGAAAAATTTGTCATGAAAATCTAGAGAAAAGAGATTATCAAAGAGAAGCAGGTGACTGACATTCTAAAAGGTTGCAAAGGGGTCAGTAAGGATGAGATTGAGGAAAAGACATTAAATTTGACAAATAAAAAGTTGTTAGTATGATAGAAAGGACAATCTCCTGAGGTTGATGGGAAGGAACAGGATAACATGCTGATAGAAGATAACTTGACAAGGGGACGGACTACCTCTTCATGTGAAACAAAAGTAAAGTAGGATATAACTGCAGAAGACATCTATGTTATATGAGGTAGAGAACAAAGAAAAAATAACTGTCAGTGATAGTCATATTTTTTCTCCCAGTGAAAACAGGATTCTCAGCTGAGAATATATGAAAAGAGGAATGATGGGAAGTTTGAGGAGACATGAAAACATTTCTAAAAGCTGATTGTTGAGAGATATCAAGATTCAGGGTGGTGAGGGAAAACTATCTTGCCCTAGTGAGGGATCAGTTAATCCCAGTGGACAAGTGTACTTCATAGAAATGTGTCCACATTTCATTTAGATTTAGTATTTTTTTCCTTTATTTTTTGTCTCTTCAGAAATGGTGCAGTGGTTGTAAATATTTAACAACTGCCTGTGAAAAAAGGAAAATAATACATATTTCCCTCAATCATTTTCTTAAGTCTATACAATCAACAAAGTAATAAATCAATCCCTCATCTGCAATGTTTGCTTATTTCTGATGTATGGATGCTCACACTGAAAAATTAACAATTAACTCTTGAGCCAGTTCAAGCTGCCTCCAGCATGCTTCTGTTATGACTCTGCATAAAATCTTTCAAGTAGAGAAAATGTATCATAACTTTTTAGCTTCAGTTCCTAATACATTGCTTTAATGAGCCTCCAAAGAGATGATTTCAAATTGCAAAGTTATTAAATATTCTATTTTAAAAGAATTCAAGATGAATAAAAAGCTCACTCATGGTGAGTATTGTTTTTTTTTCCTTTTGTCCCCTTACCTAGCCAAGTCCCTTGGCCATAGTAGGTTATTCATATATGTGATTTGAGAAGAATCACCAAATAAATGAATCATTCACCATTTAATAATTGAACTACACAGTAAGTCTCAAAGCATTTAGTAACTCCTAAATTTCAGTTTTTGGTAAATTTTGACTTTTTTTAATATGTTGTGAAACTGATTAAACAAATATGTTCAATTATTCTGATCTTAAATTAAGTTGTTTTTTCTCTAGACTTAGAGAAATTAATCTGAGATTTTCTTCTGATTTCTATTGATTAAGCCTAATTTTGAAAAAATAAATACATTTGAATTATTTGATCATCATATTGTTCTTATACTACAAGCTCTGAAACTTCAAAAGGAGAATCATATGAAGCATTAATTACATGCATGTATGCATGCATATGTGTGTATATATGTGCATATACATACTTTATATGCATATGTATATGTATATAAATTTAACTGAGTGTTTAAATATACATATTTCTATAGGAAGAGAAAATGATTCCTCAATGTTCTGTGACTATCTATCTATATAGACATATATCTCTATATGAATGTTTATTTATAAATATGTATGTATGAATGAATGAAATGATTCTAGAAAAATATAAAAAAGATCCTGTGTTTATCAGGACAAAATATGATAGGCTTTTATTGATACTATATTTAATTTGGAAATTATTGCTATATACTTCAGTAATATACATGGCATGTATTTAAAACAAACACAATTCTATTATATTTCCTTTCTTCACTTTAAATTAGGCTCTAACAATAACTTCAAAAAAATTTTAAGTGAGTAAAATGGATTCTCCATCAAAGTGCTGATTCATTTCTGTCAACCATTAGCTAATCTTTTCTGCTCTATTTTAGAGGCAGAATTAGGTAGGAATAATAAGAATAACTAGCACTTATTTGCAATGTATTTTTGAAAACCTTAGATTTTCTCGTTTTCCTCATTTATTTAAAAGTATTTTTTTTTATTTAAAAGTACTGGGGTTCTATTTGGAAGGATTAAGACTCAAGATATGTAGTGTTTGACAAACTTCCTGTGGACATGTGGGGGACCTTGGAACTATATTTCCTGTGGTCCAATGGGTTTCCTGTTCTAGATGATGTCTTCAAGGTGAGGGATGGCGTTAAATATTGGGAAGTGGCTTTGAACTTCCTCTTTAGTAACCTGAGCATGTGAAGGTAAGAAGAAAAGGTAAAATGGCTGAGGCGATTTTTGAATAGGTTTCTTATAGGCACGTGGTCAATCACTATCAGCATGGCTTTTATTAAAATACTATTTTCCCTTTTAATATCTGCCTTCATCATTTTTAATAACAATAGTCTCAGGGTTGTTTTAAAGATAAAATGAAGCAATATCTGTAAACTAAGTAGCCTAGCATCTCAAACATTAATAAATCATCTCTTACCCTAAATGTCTCTCAGAATTTTGTCCTGGGTCCTCTTTTCTTCTCCCTCTATACTATTTCACTTGTTGATCCCATCAGCTCCCATGGTCTTAATTGCTATCTTCATGCTAATGATTCTCAAATCTACTTAATCTGCCCCAATCTCTTTACTTTCAATCTTGCACCCCCCCTTATACACACACATGTATATACATAAATGCATGTGTTTATAATGTATGTGTATATGTTGTTTATGTTATCTCAGCTACACACAAAGGAAAATACCCAAGATGTTACCAAGGAATTTTATTGGCAAATGAACTTCTAAAACTATACTATGAGCTGGAATAAATATATCATTATAGTGATTCCTCACTTATGGCAGGAGTTATGCTCCGGAGACATCCCGCTCCCCTTGATAAGTGAAAATCCGTGAATTAGCAGAGTTCATTGCCAGAAGCCTTAGAAAGCACAGAATGTTGGGTGACATAGGGCTTGAAATAAATTCAAACTTTTATGAAAACTTCACAAAAACAAAACACTGCAGAGCAACTGTATGCGCAGTGATCAGAAGTCAATGTGACATAGACAAGAAGAGATGCTGAACATATGGACACAGTGCAAAAGAGCAAACAGACTGATGCCAATCAGCACCCAGGCTACAGAACACAGCACTGTGGTTGGTCAACTTTTTATTCAATTAGCTTTAAGAAAAGGATATTAACTGAAATTTTGTATACCAAGAATAATTGATATGGTAGAATAAGGCCTGCAAAAATTTGGGCAACACTTACATAAATACACACTTTTTCTGTAGAATAGTGGGAACAAATATTAGAGACAAGATTATATATTATTGAATTTGGAACAAATGTGGCAATGGAATAATTAACTCTTCTTAAAGGCCCTTTTCCCCTTTCATAGAGTCCTCTGTAATTTCTCCTTAAGTATACACTTCTTCTGGTCTTCAAGGGTCAAAGAAAGGCATTGTTGCATTTTCCCTAAATTTATTTTGAGAGCCCCACTAGAATCCTGGGGCTTCCTACCTCTTTGTGTCTAGCTTGTACACCATGTGACTTTTAGTTCCTCATTGGATGCATTGTCTCCTAATGGGCTGACTCTCTTACAACACAAATGGTTGTTGAAGGAGGAAATATAGCACTTGCTTTGGGATTACTAACCTTTCTTCCATATTCTGCTACTCTCTTTTATAGGTGCAAAGGTCTGCTTTCTCAAGGCACGCCCCAGCCTGAATGCTTTCTAACTGGCTTTCTGCATTATATATAAACCTATTCATTGTTGTGTCTGATTCAGTCCATTACAAAATATTTCCTCTGTAGCATCTTCTGCTTTCATCCAATGATAAAAGTATTTCAGTCCTTCTAAACCAATTTATGACTTGTACTTACCTAGCTTGCCCTTTTGATTGGTTGATACAATATAGAATTTTTGGGCTAAAAGTTTTGTTTGTATTAATTGGGTTGGAGATATGAACTCCCACTATTAAACTATAGAAGAAAAAGATTTCTGTTTGCTCTATAATCATGTCTTTAACTTCTCATATTCCTTTTCCACAAACTATATTGTCAGATATTTTTGCCATTTTCACCTTTTCCTACATTTTCACTGAAACAGAAAGAATCAAAGTACATTTTAATATAATTGAGAAAGTTGTATTGTTTTCCAGATAATTCCTCTACCTATTTATCCCCAAAGTTGGTACATAAAAGATAATAATTTTTTCTTATGATCCTTTTGCAAACACATCATCAGACTTGCTTTATAAGATTCTTTGAAATTCCATGGAATAATTATTTTTTATTACCTTTGCATTTTAAATAAAACTATCTTTTCTTTTCAGCTGTAAAGATTACATATAACCACTCATCCATCTATTTAGTTTCAACTTCTTTCTATAATCATTTATAGGAAAGACGTCAAGATTATTATGATTTAGTTCCTCTAGCAGTATGTCCTTTCATTGGTCATTGGGCAAGATGTTACTAGTCAACATTCCTCTGCTTCCTTTTCTGCCATTCTGCAAATATGAAGAGTTTTCCTCAATAGCCTTTCAAATACTTTCATACACTGACTATATTCCAAACTAAGATCTTAAATTCTCTGAGCTAAATATCCCTAATTTCATTGACCAAGCTTTATATTGCATGCATAAGGCAACTCTCCTCTGGATCCACTCCAGCTTGTCAATAACCTTCCTATAAAGCAATGAATATTGGAAAATTCGAGGATTCCATTGGGAAAGTAATTACTTTGAGGAAATCGCAAATAATGAACTTTTAGAGAATAGTATTTTGGAAAAATTCCAATATCTACACACACACATGCACACACATATGTATATATACAGAAGTATATATGTGGGTATAAATACAAGAGTAGGGGGCAGCTGGGTAGCTCTGTGGATTGAGAGCCAGGCCTAGAGATGGGAGGTCCCAGGTTCAAATCTGGTCTCAGACACTTCCCAGCTGTGTGACCCTAGGCAAGTCACTTAACCCCCATTGCCTACCCCTTACCACACTTCTGTCTTGGAACTAACACACAGTACTGATTCCAAGAAGGAAGGTAAGGGTTTTTATTAAACAAATAAATTAATTAATTAATATAAGAGTATATGACTATGTACATACTTGTATTAAGTATAAAGGGATTATTATATATTTAAAATCATTACATATCACATACTATTATTTTAGTTATGTTTATCATAAATCATATGCACACATTTGTTTATAATAGTTCCTTTATATTTTACACAAATATAAACATATAATTGATGCATAATACCTATGTTATGCCTTTATATACACATATATTTCTATATTCACGTTTTTACACAACTATATAGCTATTTACATATCAGTCTAAAGAGTTTTTTTCTTCAAAGATTATTAAGTTAGCTAGACCAGTCAACATAAACTGGCTTAACATTACTATTTTATTCAATGTTGACACTATATGGTTGATAATGTGGTTAGAGTGTTGAAAATTTATTATTTATACACTGAATTTCTAAAAGAATAGTGTGAGAGATCAAATAACACAAAATTCATGAGGTACAGATACCTTCATGCTGTGTAGGGGTGACTTTGCAGTAGAAAATTTTATTGAATAAATGGGTTTTATCTCAGTCAACAACAACAAAAAAGAATTTAACCAAAAAAATCCATTCATCTAACTAGAAGATCCCATGTCATATCTGTATGAGAAAGCACTGATTTCTTTCTAGAAAGCATGGTTTTTAGTTATCTATTAACACTAGATCTTACATGAAATATTTTCTGATTCACTTAGCTGCTGCTCCCACTAAAAATTGCCTTGCATATGTTTTTACTTACTTGTATATGTACTTACACGTTCACACTTTCTTCCCTGATACAATGTACTGGCAATAGGTACGGATTCATTTGTTGCCTGTTCATCTCCAAAGCCTAGCAAATACCTGGAATGTAGTAGGTATCTAATAGATGCTTTTTGATTGATAAAAATGCAAAGTTGAAGCTAATAGTTAAAATGAGATGATTAGAATTTCTCTTATTTATGATCATGAAATTGTCCTAGGTCTTTAGGGACTGATATGTGAAAGCAGGGTCAGATTTTTTTAAAAAAGTATATTAAACATATGGCTGGAGATATTAGGGATATTTACTTGTAATTTTTAATTGTCTTTCCCCTACAGCAGTGATGATGAACTTATGGAGTGTGTGCCAAAGATGGATTGCAGAGCCTTCTCTGTAGGTATGACTGTAGTCTCCCACCAGAGTTGGTTACTAGAAAGTCAGAGGGACTCAGAGAGGAGATATTACCCTCTCCTTCTCCATGCACCTGAGGACATTCCTGAATTTGCCCAACCCTCTGCCCAACAGCCTGGTGGGAACTCTACCTCCTTTCTCTGTCTGGGGTAAGATGCTCACATGCTGCTTAAGGGCATGGTGCAGACTGCCTCCTGTTGAGTCTATGGTGAAGGTTGATTCCCATGGTATGGTCGGAGAGGAGCTAAGTTTGAGAGGAGCAAAGCTCACAGCATGGCACATAGCTGGAAGAGAGCAGAGAGCTGAAGCCACTCTCCTCCCCTCTCTACATGTGCCTCTCATCACCTGCCCATCTGCCCAGCAGCCCAGTGGGAGTACTTCCTCCCTCCCTTGTCTTGGTTAAGGGGGACCCAGGGGAGGTGAGGTGGATAGGATAGGGCATAGCATGTGGTCTGGGGAGGGGAATAGGCAAGATACTTGGTCTGAGGGAATGGGGTGAGCATGGGACCTGGCACTACATTTCTAAAAGTTTTGCCATCACTGCCTTAGAGTATCTAGTTATTCCTATGTCCTTTCCCTCATTTCTCCCATTAATTTTTTTCTTTTCATATGTCAAATTCTTTTAGGATCTACACTCAGTTTTCCAAGATAGATACATGCATAAAACATTCATTAAAGAGGTTGTAATGTTCCAGACATTGTTCTACGGAGCAGAAATAAAAATATAAAGGAGCTAGACAGGTTTTAACCTCAAGTAACTTATAGTTTAATGGGGAAAGACTGCACATAAAAGTAAATAAATAGGGGGAGGGGAGTATGATGGTGGAAATATGGCCTGATATGGAAGCCGGATTCCATTATCACTGCATGTGTGTTAAAATACGGATTTTTGTTTTTGATAGCGAAACAAGCTTTATTCTTACCCTCAGTACATCTTCTTCTCTTAAACTACAAATGTGCTTTTAAAATTAAGTGTCAATAATTTCAAGCTAAAAACAAATTTAGAGGCCATCAGATTCCTTGTATTATAAATTTAAAAACTGAGGTTAAAGAGCAATGTGTCTAGATTTTCACAGCTAATATATGTGGTGCAGAGAGGGGGCATAACAGTTTGGCAGGCTTTGCAGAGTTCTTCTGTCAGTTAAGGAGTTTAGAATCTTGGGAAAGAGGACAGTTGGTTCTGGGAACTCGTGGAGAGAACCAGGGTCCATCTGAGCTCCTTCTTTAGATTGAAACCTGGCCTATATTTTGTAGCTTTTCTTTTAAAATTGTTAATTTAGCTAATTCCTTTGAATCTCCATGCTCTATCTTATTCCCACCTTCATTTTCCCTACCTGAATGTCTGAGAAGTTTGGAAAGGAGAGTAGATCTGAGAGTTAGTTCAAATCTGTGATAGTTTAGTCAAATAGGGCTTACCCTTGTTACAAATTTACCTTATTGAATCATTGTATCCAGCTTTCCTACCCTTTTGGCTACAAACCCTCTTGGGCTGAAGTAGGCTGGTCCCTACTGAGTCTCACGTTCCTGCCTCCCTTCCCTCACCTGAAGTTTCTCTAAGCAGCTGTTAGGGCTACCTTGTATCCTCTACCCTGCCAATCTATCCTAGAAGACAATAAACCCTGTTTGTATTTAATCAAGACCTTTTGGCTACTTCATTAGTTGATTAATAAGAGAGGGAAGAGGAGAAAGAGGAATAACATACTCTCTGTAGTTTGAGGGAAGCTGAAGGTATCCATTTTGGAGGAAGTGTAACTTCAATACTTCCTTCTAATCCCTTCCTGTGAAATTGACTAGAAGCCTCAAGTTAGTTTCAAGCTGTTCTTGGCTGACTCTAATGTGGCTCTGTTAAGCATCCTTTTACTTGATGGGCTCAGTCTAATTTCCCTTCAGTGTTTTGTCTCTAACCTGAGTATCCAGTCTTTGTTTCCCTGCTGCTGTTGCCTGCCTTAGATTAACTAATCCTCACCCTTGCAACCCTTGGTACCTCAGTGTTATATTCCTTAAACTCAGATAATCCCTTATTTCTCCTACCACCTCAACTCCCAACCTTCATCATTATACTTTCCTCATCCACTATATTGCCTTAGGGACTCACAAACCCTATTCACAGTGCCTATCCTCTATTCCGACCAGCTACTACCTATAGCCTAAGCCCTTATTATCTCCCTGCAATATTCCCTTGATAACCTTCAGCCTTGGGTCCCTTGCCTTGTCTTATTCCCTATTCCTACCAGCTATTACCCTAGCTTCAGTCCCATATTACACCCTAAAAATCCCCTTATAACATATATATGAAAGGATATATGAACCCAGTTACTGCTGACTCTGAAGTCTAGTGCTTTACTCACTACTCCATTCTGCTTTATCATGACAGTGTCCTTACCATATCTAAAATATAACTAAAAATGGGAATATCAGGTTAGGTACTAGAGTAGGATTCTATCATAGCAAACCAAACAGGTAGATATTTTAGAGTAGGGAGCTGTCTTTAGGAAATATAGGATTGAAAAATCTAAATCAATTGTCAGTTTTTTGAGGTTAGGAATTTGCTCTACAATTTATTTGATATCATCATGAATATGTCCAATTCTGTCACAACCAAAATCAGTATTTATTAAGAGTTTTAAGTCTTCTTTGTTATATATATTTTTACTTCATCCCTGAAAATTCTGTACTAGGTTCTTTTCTAATCATTTGTTTTTTTTAAACCCTTACAATTTGTCTTCAAATCAGTTCAAGGTATTAGTTCCTAGGCAGAAGAGTGATAAGGGCTAGGCAACTAGAGTCAAGTGACTTGCCCAGGCTCTCACAGCTAGTATTTGAATCTAGGACCTCCTGCCTTTTTGCCTAGATCTTTATCTGCTGAGGTACCTAGCTGCTCCAGTTATCTTCTATTTCTATACTGTTTCTTTTTTTTCTTTTTTTAGAAAAAATTTTTCCATGGTTACAGGATTCATGTCCTTGCTCTCTCTCCCTCCAAACCCCACACCCCATAGCCAACATGCATTTCTACCGGTTTCTTCATGTGTCGTCAATCAAGACCTATTTCCATATTATTAATAATTGTTCTAGGGTGGTCATTAAGAGTCTACATCCAAAATCATGTCCACATCAACCCATATGTTCAAGCAGTTGTTTTTCTTCTGTGTTTCCACTCCTGTAGTTCTTCCTCTGAATGTGGGTAGCATTACTTTCCATAAATCCCTCAGAATTGTCCTGGGTCATTGCATTGCTGCTAGTACAGAACTCAGAACTCCATTACATTCAGTTTTACCACAGTGTATCAGTCTCTGTATAATGTTCTCCTTGTTCTGTTCCTTTCACTTTGCATCAATTGCTGGAGGTCATTCCAGTACACATGGAATTCCTCCAGGTCTTTATTCCCTTGAGCAAAATGGTATTCCATTACCAGCATATACCACAATTTGTTCAGTCATTCCCCAACTGAAGGGCATACCCTCATTTTCCAGTTTTTTGCCACCACAAAGAGCTTGGCTATAAATATTTTTGTACATGTCTTTTTCCCTATAATCTCTTTGGGGTATAAAAGCAGCAATGGTATGGCTTGATTAAAGGGCAGGCAATCTTTTAGTGCCCTTTGGGCATAGTTCCAAATTGCCATCCAGAATGGTTGGATCAATTCACAACTCCACCACCAGTGCATTAATGTCACAATTTGGCCACATCCCCTCCAACATTCATTACTCTCCCCTGCTGTCATTTAAGCAAATCTGCTGAGATGATACCTCGGAGTTGTTTTGACTTGCATTTCTCTAATTATTAGACAGTTAGAACACTTTCTTATGTGCTTATTGATACTTTTGATTTTTTTTATCTGAAAATTGCCTATTCATGTCCTTTTCCATTTGTCAATTGGAGAACGGATTTATTTTTTGTACAATTGACTTAGCTCCTTGTATATTTGAGTAAATAGCCCTTTGTCTGATATTTTTGTTATTAAGATTTTTTTAACAGTTTCTTGCTTCCCTTCCAATTTTGGTTGCATTGTTCTACAAAAACTTTTTAATTTAATGGAATCAAAATTACTTATTTTACATTTTGTAATTTTTTCTAACTCTTGCTTGGTTTTATAATCTTTCCTTTTCCAGAGATATGGCAAGTATACTATTCTGTATTTGCCTAATTTTCTTATAGTTTCTTTTTTATATTCAAGTCATTCAACCATTCTGAATTTATATAGTGAGATGTGGATCTAAACCTAATCTGTCCCATATTGTTGTCCAATTTTCCCAGCAGTTTTTGTCAAAAAGTGGATTTTTGTCCCAAAAGTTGGGCTTTTTGGGTTCATCATAGACTTATCCCAAGTCTATTCCACAGATTCTCCCTTCTGTCTCTTAGCAAGTACCATATTGTTTTGATAACCACTCCTTTATGGTATAGTTTAATACATTAAACTGGTACTGCTAGGCCACCTTCCTTCACATTTTTTTTTCATTATTTCCCTTGATATTCTTGATCTTTTGTTCTTCCAAATGAACTTTGTTATAGTTTTTTCTAATTATGTAAAAAAAGTTTCTTGGCAGTTTGATAGGTATGGCACTAAATAAGTAAATTAATTTGGGTAGAATGATCATTTTTATTATGTTAGCTCATCCTAAACATGAGCAATCAATGTTGTTCCAATTGTTTAGATCTAGTTTTAATTGTTTGGAAATTGTTTTGTAGTTGTGTTCCTATAATTCCTCTGTTTGTTTTGGTAGATACATTCTTAAGTATTTTATATTGTCTAGGATGATTTTAAATGGTGTTTCTCTTTCTAACTCTTGCTACTGTGATGTGTTAGAAATATATAGAAATGCTGATGATTCATTTGCATTTATTTTGTTTTCTGCAACTTTTCTAAAATTGTTGATTATTTATACTAGCCATTTAGTTGATTCTCTGGGATTTTTTAAGTAGAGCGTCATATCATTTGCAAAGAGTGATAGCTTAGTCTCCTCATTGCCTATTTTGATACATTCAATTTCTTTTTCTTCTCTAATTGCTACTGCTAGTGTTTCTAGTACAATGTTAAATAATAGAGGTGGTTGCTACTGCTAGTGTTTCTAGTACAATGTTAAATAAAAGAGGTGATAATTGGCATCTTCATTTCATGCCTGATCTTATTGGGAAGGCTTCTAATATATCCCCATTGCATATGATACTTGTTGATGGATTTAGACATATACTGTTTAATATTTTTAGGAAAGGTCTTTCTATTACTATACTTTCTAGTGTTTTCAATAGGAATGGGTGTTGTATTTTGTCAAAGGCTTTTTCAACATCTTTTGAGATAATCATGAGATTTTTGTTTGTTAGCTTGTTGATCTAGGCATTTATGTGGATGGTTTTCCTAATGTTGATCCATCCTTGCATTCCTGATATAAATCCCAACTGATCATGTTGAATAACCCTCATGATCACTTGCTGGAGTCGTTTTGCTAGTATTCTATTTAAGATTTTTGCATCTATGTTCATTAGGGAGATTGGTCTGTATTTTTCTTTCTCTGTTTTTGATCTGCCTGGCTTTGGAATCAGTACCATATTGGTGTCATAAAAGGAATTTGGTAAGCTTCCTCCTTTGCTTATTATATCAAATAATTTGTATAGTATTGGGAGTACTTGTTCTTTGAATGTTTCATAGAATTCCCTTGTGAATCCATAAGGCCCTGGCGATTTTTTCTTAAGGAGTTCTTTAATGGCTTGTTCAATTTATTTTTCTGATATGGGATTATTTAAGTGCTCTATTTCTTCTACTGTTAATCTAGGCAATTTATATTTTTGTAAATATTCATCCATATCACCCAGATTGCTATATTTATTGCCATATAATTGGGCAACATAGTTTTTAATTATTGCCTTAATTTCCTCTTCATTAGAGCTGAGGTCTCCCTTTTCATCTTTGATACTGTTAATTTGGTTTTCTTCTTTCCTTTTTTTAAAATTAGATTTACCTTTGTTGACTTTATTTGTTTTTTCAAAATACCAGCTTCTAGTCTTATTTATTAATTCAATAGTTCTTTTACTTTTGATTTTATTAATTTCTCCTTTGATTTTTAGTATTTGTAATTTAGTTTTCATCTGGGGATTTTTAATGTGTTCATTTTCTATTTTTTTAAGTTTCATGTCCCATTCATTAATCTCTGCCCTCCCTAATTTGTTAATATATGCACTCATTGATATAAATTTTCCCCTTAGGACTGCTTTGGCTGCATCCCATAGGTTTTGGTAAGAAGTCTCATAGTTATCATTGTCTTCAATGAAATTATTAATTTTTTTCTATGATTTGTTCTTTCATTAAATTATTTTGGGGAATCATATTATTTAATTTCCAATTAGTTTTTGATTTGCCTCTCCATGTATTCTTAGTAATAACTATTTTTTATTGCATCATGATCTGAGGTTACATTTATTATTTCTGCTTTTTTGCATTTGCATGCCATGTTTCTATGCCCTAGAACATGATCTGTTTTTTTGTGAATGTTCTATGTGCTGCTGAAAAGAAGGAGTATTCTTTTTTGTCCCTATTTATTTTTCTCCTTATATCTATTAACTTTAATTTTTCTAGGATTTCATTCACCACTCTTAACTCATTCTTATTTATATTTTGGTTTGATTTATCTAGATTTGATAGGGGAAGTTTGAGGTCACTCACTAGTACAGTTTTGCTATTTTTTCGTCCTTGAACTCCACTAGCTTCTCCTTTAGAAATTTGAATGACTTACCATTTGGTGCATACATATTGAGTACTGATATTTCTTCATTGTTTATTTTATTTCATTGTCTTTTATTAGGATGTAATTACCTTCCCTATCTTTTTTAACTAGATCTATTTTTACTTTGGCTCTGTCAGAAATCATGATTGCAACTCCTGCCTCCTTTTTCTGAATTGAAGCCCAATAGATTTTGCTCCATCCTTTTATTTTTACTGTATATATATCTGCCTGTCTCATGTGTGCTTCTTATAGAAAACATATGGTACGATTTTGGTTTCTAATCCACTCTGCTATTATGGGTGAGTTCATCCCATTCCAATTCAGAGTTATAATTATCCACAGTGTTTTCCAAGACATTTTGATTCTCTCTTCTTGTCCTGACCTTTCTTCTTTCACTATTTCTTTCTATATCATTATTTTATTTTTAATATGTTCCTCTAATCCCCTCACTTATTGTACTTCCCTTTCTTCCTTCTCCTTTCTTATTCCCCTCTTATTCTTCTTTAGGGTATTTTTAACCTACCCCCCCACCCTCTCCCTTCCTAATGTTGCTTCCCTCCCCACCAGTCCTTTTGTTACCCTTCTACTTCTCTATAAGGCACAAATGAAATCTCTGCCCCAATGGATCTGATTGTTCTTCCCTCTTTAAGTTGATTTCAATGCACTTAAATATTAAATATTTCCTCTCTCCAATCTCTTTACTCTTCCAGTGTATTGATATTCTCCCCTGTTTGCCCCATGAGCTTCTTTATGGAATATATATTTACTGCATTTAGTTTGTTTTCCCATTTTCTCTTAATATTATCTCCTTTCCCCCTCTTGTTTTGTATATATATATGCATATATATCTTGACATTTCATCCTATACAGTTTGTCACTGTTCTCTCTAAGTAAACTTCTTCTAGTAACCCTGTCTATAATAACAATTTTTAACATTTGTCAATATCTTCTATTCTTCTATAGATACAAATCTACTGAACTTATTGGGTCCCTTAAAGAAAAGATTCCACATATCCCACCACTGTCTTAATTACCTTATGATGATTCTCTTGAGTTCTGTGTTTGGATAGCAAACTTTCTGTTTAAGTCTGTTTTTTTTTCTTTATGAATGCTTGGAATGAATGCTCAGTTTTATATAGTTGGTTTTGCTGGATAGTTGATTCTTGGTTTTAGACCCAGTTCTCTTGCTTTCCAGAATATTATGTTCCATGCCTTTTGGTCCTTCAATGTAGATGCAGCCAGGTCCTGTGTTATCCTAACTGTTGTTACCTGGTATCTGAACTGAATGACTTCTTTTTAGCAGTTTGTAATATTTTTTCCTTGGTCTGGTAGTTTTTGAATTTGGCTATAATATTCCTGGATGTTTTCAGTTGTGGACTCAATGTAGGAGGTGATCTGTGGATTCTTTCAATTTCCACTATTCCCTCTTGTTCGAGATGTCAGGGCAGTTTTCTTGGATATTTTCCTGTAGGATGATGTCTAAACTTTTTTCTTTTGTCATGATGTTATGTTAGACCAATAATTCTTAAATTTTCTCTTCTAGATCTTTTCTCTGGATCTTTGGTTGAATCAATGAGGCATTTCATATTCTCCTCAATTTTTTCATTTTTTAAATTTTGCTTTATATATTTTTGCTGCCTTGTGAAGTCATTTGCTTCTAGTTGTTGAGTTCTACTTTTTAAAGACTGAATTTCATCTCTGGCTTTTTGGTCATCCTCCTTCTGGTCTGATTTTTTTTTTTTTGTAGATCATCTTTTGCCTTCTTTGCTTTATTTTAAAGCTGGTCAATTCTGGCTTTCAATAACTTATTTTCTTGTTTTAGTTCATGTATTTCCTTTATCACATTGTCTTCAGCCTATCTTGATTGCTTTTTGAGTTCCTGAAGTTCTTGTGTTAATCGAATTTTGAGATCTTTCAAAGCCTGTGTTCAATTTGCTGGAGCTTCTTCCCCTTCTTCTATTTCATTTGCTCTCTTTTTATTTCCTGGAAAGAAGCTGTCAGTTGTCATTTCTTTTCTCTTTTTCTGTTGTCTAATCATATTTTTTTCTACTTTGTTCAGCTATTTTCTCAGATGGATTTAATAAGCTTTGATGAAAGATCTTCCCCCAGCTGGCAATTGAGGTTTGTAGTTAAGTTCTCTGTAGTCTATGGGGTAGGGATGTTAGTGTTTCCCTGTCCTCTGAAGACTTCTTGTATGTCCAATTGATGGGATTTAGCCTGGACTAGATTAGTCTGTATAGGCTAAAACATCAAGAGGAAAAAAAAAGCTAGAAAAATGAAGTGGGGAGACAAGATGGAGTGTTTTTACTGAGCTTTCTAGAAGGAGGTCCCCTGCTCTATTCTGCTGTTTGACCTGGTTTTCTTTGTTCTTGAAGCCCTTTGTTCTCTATCTCAGTGTGGTAAAGCCAGGTGGTCTGAGGTTTGCCTCCATCTATGCAGCCATTTTCCTGAGCATTTTTGCTGTGTTTCTCTGGCTTTCTCCTCCAGTCACCTCCCCCAGTGCCTACGTTCAACTCCCTGAGGCTGGCACCAGCAAGGTCCTGTTTCCAGACTGGTGAACCTGCCCACCTGGAGATTTCAGGGGCCACTGGAGACTCCGCAGGCCATGAGGGGGAGGGGTCCTGAGATTCCCCTTCTATACCCTCAGACTGGACAGTTCAAGAATTCAAGCCTTTTTTTTTGGCATACCTCTTGAGCTGTCTAGCAGTAGGATCCCCCTGCTCTGTCTCATTGTTAGATTTGGTCCTTTTTCTTCTCGAAGTGCATTGTTTTCTATCTTGGTGTGGAAAGGGTGAGGAGGTTTTAAGATTTGCTCCGTCTAAGTCTCCATCTTCTCAGAATTCCAGCAAGATCTATACTGTTTCTTTTGACAAATGGATCATCCCAGGTGGGTTCATTGATGAACTCTAGAAGTAGCTGAACATTCAGTGGATAAACCATTGAACTTGAAGTCAATAAAATCCAATCTCAGACACTTACTAGCTGGCTGTCTCTGGCCAAATCACTTAATCTGTTCCTCAGTTTCTTCAGTTGTAAAGTTGAGATAATAATAGAACCTGCTTCCCTAGATTTTTCCAGGAATCAAATGAGATATTTGGAAAAAAGCATATTGCATTGTGCTGGGTATCTAGTAGGTGCTATATAAATGCTTATGATCTTTTGTTTCCTCTTCTAGGTAATGATTCTAAACTGAATTATCTCTGTGGAAGGGAGCACCAAACTCTTATTCACCCAGTTTCACAAACTTAGTCAACTCAAACTTTCTTTCTTTCTTCTCTGACCCCAAACTTATAATTAATCAGTTCTAAATCTTTTATTGTGTCTCTACAACATATCCTACAACATCTCTTTTCTTCTCCCATACACAATTTCCACCCTAATTCAAGGCCTATTTTACTTCTTGCTTGGAGTATATCAATAAGTTCTTTTTATTTCTGTCTTCAGTCTTTCTCTTCTCAAGCACATCCTTCCTGATACTATCAAATTGATATTCCTTAAGCACTAATTTGACTGCTTAATTTATCCCCCAACAAAGAAGCTTCATCTGGTCCCTATTGTTTCTAGGAGAAACTAAAACTTTTAAACCGGACATGTAAAGTCCCATGAAAAATGGCTCCCATCAATTTTGAGTCTTTTTTTCTCATATTACTCACTTGGACATAATTTATATTCAGTTAAAAAGATTCTCTTATCCATTTCCTTTACACAGCATTTATTCTCCCACATTTTTGCATTTGTACAATTGTTTCTCTAGGCCTGCAACACACTTTTTTCTCACATTTTTAAAGGTCAGATTTCATCTCCTGAATGATGTCTTTTGAATTTCCTTAGGTGTTAACACAAAATTATTTCAAGTGAGGGAGAATTATACTGTGTATAAATATTGATTTACTTATGAATATGTTGCATCCCCTCATTAGAATATAAACTCCTCAGGGTTTGGAATCTCTTTCATTTTTGACTTTGTATTTCCTTGACTAACACAGAGCCTTTCACATAATAAGTGCTTAATAATGTTTGCTCAATTGAATAATTTAATAAACAATGGAGTTTGAACTGATTCAGTTCTAAGTTTTCTGCCCATACCTATGAAAAAGAGAGAAACTGATTTAGCTGCTCCCTTCTCTCTCAGAGGATTTGTCATTCAATATTTAGGCTAGATTTTAAAAAAATTGTCAAATGCCCCTTCAGTCAATATTTTTAAATGCCTGGAAACATTGCTATTCAAGACTTTTTCCCTTTGCTCTCAAAGCAATCTTCTGCTTCATTTAAAAAAGAAAGAAAAGAATGTTATATAGAGAGACTTTTCGAATTCTCTTGTACAGATAACATTTTGTTGCCAGCTTAAATTCTGTAGTAGATGGACTAAAGTCAAAATGTTCCCGAAAGGAGTAGCCTTTTGAGACTTCTATTGACAGTCACATTATCCACTGACAGTATACAGGTTATCTGAATGAACTATTGTCCTGTTGTGGAGCTAGTGATCTTGCTCTTGGTATCAACCTTCCTTTAGGCAGCAAATCAAGGTAGTATAAATGGAAAAACTTACAACTCATGGACTTTGAATGACCATAAATAATTCATCCATTCCATGGTCTTGTTAAATAACAAGTAAAAAAAAAGAGGCAGATATGTATGAGTACTTCTTTCTCTATTCATTATATATTTGTCCCTTCATTTCATTTAATTCATTTCCTTCAAAAACATGATTTTCTTTTCCTTTTCACTTTTTAATGACTGATGACAGTCAAGATAGAGAATAAATTGAGGTCTCTACCCTCAAGGATCTATTAATGCTATTAGACAAGAAAGTTACAAACAAGGTTCCATGAGTATTTGTGGTATGGAAGATCATTTCTCATTGGAGAGGTAATCAATGAATACATCATTTTTAAGTATTTGAGCTAAAGCCTGAAAGATAAGCAAGATATCAAGATGAAGTAATTTATGGATGGGGAAGGCATTATTTTCCTTAGGAATGTGAAAAGTCAATGTATATTATGAAAAATGTGCCTATTCAAGTTATAGTGAATTTGGCTCTAGTCTAAAAAGTATATTTACATCTATATACACACATATGCACATATATATATATGCACTTTATGGCTATGTAATATATACTTTAGATATAAATATATCTAAATTACATATAGTATATTTAAAGTACATATATTTATATACATTTTAGACTACAGCCAAACTCACTATAATTTGAATATATATGATAAAGATAAAAAATAATTTGAAGTCAGAATATAAAGGATTTTGATTTTTAGAATAAGGAGTTATTCTATGAATATTTTTGAGCTTTGGAAAGATATTAACATAACTATGCATTAGGAATATTAACCTGAATGTGATATTCAAGGGAAATTAGGGGTGAGACAGCCCATTTAAGAGGATTTTATAATAATTTGTGAGGGAGATTATAACTAGAATGGCAGCAAGAGAAATAGAAAGAAAAGTCTAGATATTCAACACATTACAGAGGTAAAAATCAATAGGATTTAGTGATTGACTTAATTTGGTTTAAAGCAGGAAAAGGGGGGACAAGATCAATTAACGTTTTCAAGGTTAGGTGTTTAGAAGAATAGTGGTTTCTTTATCAGAAACAGGAAAAACAGTAAGAGAAATGTTATTGCCCAAATTAAAAATGCTTCAAAGATATGGAGACCAAGAGAGCAATTTGGTCATGATTTCAATAATGTGAGGAACTGGATTGTGCCCTCAGAAAAATGAATGGGAATGACAAACAGGCAGAAAGAATTATCAATTAGCCAATGGAATTAAAGTAGACTGAATAACTTGCTTTCAGGAAGTATGGGAGGCAAAGGGATTTAACAATGACCTATTAGCAGTATGCTGCATTTATGTTTCTGTGAACCCCGAGTTAAGAATTTATAAAAATTGATCTCTGCATGAACACTAGTAAGTGAGGAGGATTTTCATTTCTCAGTGTGATGAGAAAAAATGAAGAGTTCCAAAAGATTGAATGAAGATTTTTAAAATATGAATTATTGTCTGGACAAGAAAGGAAAAATCCTAATCTATTGTCAGAAGGCTAAAAGAAAGGACAGAGAAAGAAAAATATTAACTGAAGTGTAAGGCTATTTAAATTAATATGAATCATTTCTTATGGATTATTCAGCTGACTTCTTTGAGAAGTAAGTGGTTTCTTATAATCCAGGGAAAATGATGAGAATCAACATACACTAAAGAACATCTGAAAAATGTCATAAAGGAGTCAAAAAGAAAGAAAAGAAAAGAAGGGTGAGGAGTGATGTTTGGTGTGTATCTATTGAGAGCTGCTGATGCAATCATGTCAGTCTGACATTTATACTAGTGATCTATTCTGTCTTCTGGGGGGTGCTCTCCTTCCCTTGCTGAGTGACAGAGGGGTAAAAGGTGATTGAGGTGATAGGGAAGGAATGAAAGGGAAGGCTGCGTTTAGGGAAGAATGGACCAGGTGGTATTAGGATGGTAAAGGTTACAGGGTGAGGTGCTCAGGAGAGGCAGCTAACACAGACTAGACTCCCAAGCTAGAGACAAAGGATACTGGGGGTAATAGGCTGAACCCTTTCAGGCAGGAAAGGTACTTCTACAGACACAAGGAATAAAGGGAATAAGGCCAGTCAGAAATGATTGAAATCCGACTCGAGGGCTTTCTTGGTGGTTTCTCAAGCCCTCAAAGGAGAAGTCGCAAGACTACTCCCTGTCAGTGAAAATGAAGGGATTCAGGAGGAAGCGTTGGTCAACTACTTCCTCCCAAGATGGATGCCTCCAGTTTCCCTCAGAAAATAAAGAGAATAAATCCTTCCCCTTCAACCCTTGCCTAATTCTTCATCACAATGATTCTCCAGAGGGTTTGATTAGGTAACAAAGGGATTTATTAATGTTCAGAGTTGGTCAGGAAGGAGAAAGGGGTTTCGGGTTTCTGACAGCCACTAGGGAGAAACTCAAGATGGGGGAGGGTCACAGGAATGGGTTAGACTGAGAGAAGGACCTGCTTCTCTCAGCCAGGGAAGATTTGGCTGCTCTTAAAGTAGAGGGAATACTAAAGGGATAGTTTCAATTCAAGGATGTCCTACTTGCCTGTTGGGGAAAACTAAACCCACAAAGTCTATTCACTAAAAACCCAAAAGCCACCCTGCCTCCTAGAGCCCCAGGAAAACAGGTAGGGAAAACAGGGAAATAACATGGATAAAGGTCAGGGAGAGGTTCAGAGAAATTAGCTAGTTTCAAATTGTCCAGAGACAAAGCACAGGCCAAAAGCAAAACCTAAGGCCAAGCAGAGCACTAGTTAGTCCTTCTGCTCTGTTCAAGCCTCAGGGACCAACTGACTTCTCTCAGAATTCTAAGGCTTCTAACTGCCAGAAGTTTTTAGTTGGTCCCCTGCAAGAGCAAAACCCTCTCTTGCATCTTTTGCATTACAATGTATACACAAGTTGATAGAGAAACTTCTTAGGCATGTCATACCTACCTTATGCTTCTGATGATTTTTACGATGGAAACTAGTCATGTGATGACTCTTTGTGATGCCATTTGGATTTTTCTTTTGAAAGATATTGGAGTGGTTGCTAATTTCCTTCTCCAGCTCATTCTACTGATGAGGAACCTGAGGTAAACAGAGTTAAGTGACTTGTCTAAGGTCTCACAGGATCAGAGGCAAAATAATGGAGGGAAGATAAGAGGGATAAAAGTAAAGGTAGGATTGAAGTAGGAAGTTAAAGTGTAGGGGAATACACAGACAGTAAAAATAACTATGAATGTGAATGGGATGAACTCACCCATAAAAAGGAAGCAGATAGCACAATGAATTAAAATCCCACCATGTGTTGTCTTTAAGAAACACATTTAGAGGCAGCCAAGTAGCTCAGTTGATAGATCCAGGTCTAGAGACAAGAGGTCCTGGGTTCAAATCTGTCCTTGGATATTTCCTATCTGTAAGATCCTGGGTAAGTCATTTAATCCCAATTGCCTAGCACTTGGCACTATTTGGGGGCAGTTGGGTAGCTCAGTGGATTGAGAGCCAGGCCTAGAGATGGGAGGTCCTAGGTTCAAATCTGGCTTCAGGCACTTTCTAGTTGTGTGACCCTGGACAAGTCACTTAAGCCCCATTGCCTGGCCCTTACCACTCTTCTGCCTTTGACTCCAAGATAGAAGAGACACACTTGAGGCAGGTAGGTATACAAAGGGTAAAGGTAACAGAATGGAGCAGAATTTACTAGGTGTTGACTGAGACAAAAAAGGCAGGAGTAGCAATTATGATCTCAGAAAAAGCTAATATAAAAATAGATTTGATTAAAAGAGAAAAGGAAGGTAATTACTTCTTGATGAAAGGCAGTATAAATAATGAAGAAATATCAAAACTCAACATATATACACCCCAAAGTAGAGCATTTAGAATTCTAAAGGAGAAACTTTTCCCTATCAGAACTACATAAATAGAATCCAAAAATAAATAAGGAAGAAGTAAGGGAAGTGAATGAAATGTTAGAAAAATTAGAGCTAATAGATATCTAGAGAAAAATAAATAGGGATAGAAAGGAATATACCTTCTTTTCAGCAGCACATGGCACATATACAAAGATTGACCATATACTAGGGCATAAAAACATTATAAACAAAGGTAGGAAAGCAAAAATAATCAATACAAGTTTCTTAGATCATAATACAATAAAATCATAATTAATAATATGGAAAGTAAAATTTAAAATAAATTAGAACCTAAATAATCTAATTCTTCAAAACTGGTGGGTCAAAAAAACAATAAAAAAATTGCTGATTTCATCAGAGAATGTCAATGAGGAAATAACATATCAAAAATCTATTGGATACAGCCAAAGCAAAACTCAGGGGAAAATTTATATTCTTAAATACATATATCAACAAATCAGAGAGGGAAGAGATAAATTAATTGGGCATGCAACTTAAAAACTAGAAGGAGAAAAACTTAAAAATCTTCAGAAAAAACTAAATTGGACATCCAAAAAAATCAAAGGAGAAATTAGTAAAATGGAAAGTTAAAGATCTATTGAACTAATAGATAAGACTAGGAGCTTGTGCTTTGAAAAAGAAACAAATAAAATAGAAAAAGTATTGGTTAATCTAATTTTAAGAAAAAAGAAGTGAATCAAATTAACAGTATCAAAGATGAAAAGGGTGATCTTATCTCTAGTGAATACAAAATTAAGAACTATTTTGTCCAATTACATGGCAATAGATATGACAATCTAGGTGAAATGGGTGAATATTTACAAAAATATAAATTGCCTATATTAATAAAAGAGGAAATAGAATACTTAAACAATCTCATCTCATTAAAAAAAATGAACAAAACATCCAGGAACTACGTAAGAAAAAATTATCCAAAGCCAGATGGATTTACAAGTGAATTCTATTGAACATTTAAAGAACCACTAACCTCAATACCATATAAACTATTTGACAAAATAAGCAAAGAAGGAGTCTTACCAAATTCTTTTTATGATACACATATGGTATTGATTTCAAAGCCAGGCAGACAAAAACCAAGAAAGAAAATTATAGACCCATCTCCTTAATGGATATAGATGTAACAATCTTAAATAAAATACTTGCAAAAAAATTATAGCAAGTTATCACAAGGACTATTCACCATGACCAGGTAGAATTTATACCAGTAATATGAAAATGGTTTAATATTAGGAAAACCATCCACATAATTGACATATCAATAACCAAAGCAACAGAAATCACATGGTTATCTCAATAGATGCAGAAAAACCTTTGACAAAATACACCACCTGTTCCTATTGAAGACACTAGAAAATATAGGAATAGATGGGCCTTTCCTAAAAATAATAACCAGTATATATTTAAAACCATCAGCATGCATCATCTTTAATGGATATAAGTTAAAAGTCTTCCAAAAAAGATTAGGAGTGAAGCAAGGATGCCCATTATAACCTCTCATATTTAATATTATACCAGAAGTGCTAGCTGTACCAATTAGAGTAGAAAAAGAAATTGAAGGGATTAAAGTAGGCAATGAGGAGAATAAACTTTCACTCTTTGCTGATGATATGATGGTCTACTTAAAGAATCCTAGAAAATCAACAAAAAGGCTAGTGGAAATTATCAACAACTCTAGAAACTTGCTTTATATAAAATAAATTTACATAATTCATCAACATTTCTATATATTTCCAACACAACTTAGCGGTAAGAGTTAGAGAAACCCCATTTAAAATCACTCTAGAAAATTTAAAATATTTAGGAAGCTATTTGCTAAGAAAAACACAGAAATTATATGAATACAACTACAAAATATTTTTCACACAAACTAGATCTAAATAATTGGAAAAGCATTAATTGCTCTTTGGTAGGATGAGCTAATATAATGAAAATTACAATCCTATCCAAATGAATTTACTTATTCAGTACTATAACTATCAAACTACCAAGAAACTTTTTTTATAGAGTTAGAAAAACTATATAAGAAAGTTCATCTGGAAGAATAAAAGATCAAGAATATCAAGGGAAATAGTGAAAAAAAATGCAAAGGATGGAGGCTTAGCTCTATCAGATCTTAAACTGTACTATAAAGTGGTGATCATCAAAATAATATGGTACTGGCTAAGATAGAGAAGGGTAGATGAATGGAATAGACTTGGTGTAAATAACCTCAGCAAGACAGTGTATGATAAACTTCAAAATACCAAATTTTTAGATAAGATATTTAACAAAAATTGAAAAACTGTATCAGAAAAATTTAGGTTTAGGTCAACATCTCATACTCTATGCCAAGATAAATTCAAACTGGATAAATTACTTCAATATAAAAAGTGAAATCATAAACAAATTAGGTGAACATAGAATAGTATACCTATGAGAAAGGAACGGAAGTTAGGACCAAGAAATTGTCCTAATACAGATACAAAATATTACATAATGTAAAATGAATAATTTAGGTTATACTAAATTAAAAAGATTTTGTACCAAAAAAAACCAACAATACTACTGAAATTAGAATGGAAGAAGCAAACTGGGAAAAAAATATATAACCAAACTCTCTGACAAAAGTTTCATTTCCTAAATATTTAAGGATCTAAGTAAATTTATAAAAAAATCAAGCCATTCCCCCATTGACAAATCATCAAGGGATATGAATAGGCAGTTTTCAGATGAAGAAATCAAAACCATTAATAATAAAATGAAAAAGTTCTTTCTCTGAATGTGGATGGCAGTAGAAATGCCGAAGAATTTCTTTCATGAACTGGTTTACTAGGCTGATAGATTAAAGGACTGTCATGGACATAGTAAAGTCAGATTTTAGCAAAGCATTAAATAAATATTTCATGTTTTCCGTTAGACAAGAAAAATATTAATTAGTAAATAATTAACTCATTTGTTAATCTTTTTTTAACTTTAAATTATCTATCTGCCTATTTATTTCCTTCTTTTCTTTGTCTGTAGAAGAGCACTTAAAAAGGCAGGATATTCAGATTCAAATGATTTAAGGCCTGTCATTTTTTAAATATTGGATAAGACTTATTCTGCCCTTCTTTAAAAGGCAAGGCACAATGAATGGAAGTTGTAAATATGATGATTTCAGTTTAATAAAATAATGATTCAAAAAGTGTCTATCAATTTAGGAATCATCAATTTTATAACAGGAAGAATCCTTAAGACTAAAGATGCTTGGCATGAGAATGAAAATATAAATTAACTTTAAATAAAAATAGCTTATGTATTATATGATTATATATGTGATTCCTTTAAGTAATAAACTCCTTTAGGGCATTTATATTAAAAAATTTATTTGCATTCACCTTTTATAAAAATATTTTGTGTATAATTTAAGTACACATAGACCACTTTGATTTTTTAAAGTAAGAAAATATTCAATATCTTATATTTTTTCTATGATGATGAGATACAGACTAATTCTTTACAAGAAACAATACTATGATGTCAATACAAAGATCTCACTTCTCTGTTTTCTAGATTTATCTTTCAATAAAATGGAAAAACCTGAAAGGCAGGGATGGTTTTCATCATTGTATCTGTAATGACTAATACAGTGCTTTATACAGAGGAGGCATTTAATAAATGATTGTTGAAGGAATGAATGAACTTCTAAGAAGTTATGGGTTAATCGAAAGGATGTGATCTGAATTACTGGTGAAACATTCTTTAAAGGAAGCTTGCATTGTATCTGAAGAATCCATTAAAATATCACAAACTGTTAAAATAATTTCTTAATATATTAAAAACATATATAAATATATATACAGATATGTAGATTTGTATATAAATTACATGGAGGCAACTATGTGGCACAGTGGATAGAGTGCTAAGCCAGAGATAAGGAAGACTTATCTTTCTTACTTCAAATCTAGCCTCTGATAAATTACTACCTGTGTGATCCTGGGCAAGTCACTTAAGTCTGTTTGCCTGGGTTTCCTTATCTATAAAATAAACTGCATAAGGAAATGGCAAACCTTTCTAGTATCTTAGGCAAGAAAACTCCAAATGTGTCACAAAGTGTCAGGCACAACTGAAATGACTAAAGGACTGTACGTATGTATGTATGTATGTATGTATGTATTTGTGTACAAATGTACATATGTTTGTGTATATATATATAAATGTATATATGTTTTGTATATATATATGTATATATATAACCTACAACCAATGCTTTTTTCTTTTTTTCCCCTTATAACAAAGCTCAGCAGATTTCTATGACTTATGCTCGATTTTGTAAGGAATATTATTTAGGAATTGTGTAATTAGAAAAAAATAAGCTGGCTATGTGACTTGATTGAAGAATGACAAATGGATATCTTCAGAATTTCACTGGTATTCATGAAATATAAAAATATATATTAAAAGGAAAATTCTCTTAAACTTATGTGGATCATCCTTGATTTTATTAGGGGCAAGAACTAGACAGGTTAAGAAGGTATATGGAGGTTGCAAATTATACCAATGAAGGAATACTCACATTATTTTGCATTTTGTATTTATTTCTTTATAAATGTTGTTTCCCCCAAACAGAATTTAAACTATTTATGGACAGAAAATATTTTATTTTTTTCTTCCATCCTTAAGAACCTAGGACTTACACAAATTAAAATAATAATAGATAGCTAACATTGACACAAAACTTTATGGTTTATGAAGCACTTTACAATTATCTCATTTTATACTGAAAATAAACTTGGTACATAAGTGATATGATAATTACCATTTTCATTGGTAAAATGGAATACAAATACAAATTTCATACAAATGAAGATACTGAGGCAACAGGATCGCCCCACATCCCATAGCTAGTAAGTGTCTGAGGTCAAATTTAAATTCATGTTTTCCTGACTCCATGCCTAGTTCTCTATCCTCTGTGTTAATTGTTTACTTTTAATATGTATTGAATAAATAATTGATGAATTGAATTGAATGATATTATTTGTAGTAAATACATGATTACTTCTGGATTGTGCTGAACACTAGTATGGACTCAGTTTATAGACTTTCAGAAGCTGTCAGTCTTGGTTGTATTCCAGCTAGTCTGCCTCCTTAGCTCTGACTCAGCAGTTGAGAAAACAGTGATATTTCAGTTGATAGTACTAGAGTTGACCTTCCACTGTAGGGCATTTCCCATAAAGACTTTCCATCTGTGGAATTCACTTTTTTCCACATGAAGCTGAAGAAACCTAAGTCTATTTTAATACCTTAAACTCTGAAATCCATCTGTTCAATCAGTAATGTGGGCGTGTGAGGGATCAGAATGCTGAGGAATACTAGAGACTTTATAATTCAAAGTTTGTTGTTATAGATTCTAATACATGCACCCAGATGTCCAGGTGGTGAACTTATTCTAAAAACAGAGCAAACTGAAGACATAAACTTTTTATTCCAGATAAGAAACCAAGGTAAAGAATAAAATAAATATAATTTAGTCTGTGGAAAATATTTTTTAAAAACTGACAAGGCAGTGAGTTGTTTGAGGTTTTAATACCAATAGTATTCTCTGCTTACAATGTGTCCTTTGATAAATAATTGCTCATATAATAAAAATAAAAGAACAAAACTAAGGAAACAACTAATTATTGAATGCACAGTATATCCCACCAACTTTGAGGCATATGAAAAACTGTCTTCATACATATAACATGCATTCAATAATCCTGCACAGAGTAGATACTAACCATTTTTTCCCACTTTAACTAAAAGTATGGAGTATGTAGTGTTTCTGGCATGTATGCAGCTCAGAATTGCTTTTCTAGCTCCCTCAACTTTCAAAGGTCTCTAGTCTATACTTCTAGGGAAGACCAGTTCCGTGGAGAATAGATAGATTCAGTACTCTTATCTACTGCATCCTAGTGTTAGGGAAGGAGTCAGAGAATCTGACATTGAGTCCTGGCACTGCGGCATATCAGTAGGCTGCTCTTGGGCAAGTCATATCCCCTTTTTGGGACTCAGTTTTGTCATTTCTACAATGAGGAGATTAGAATACATTACTTCTGCAACTCTAATTCTAAATCTGTATTGTCATTTAAGTGGTATAAATAATGAAGGCTCATAGAAAAGATTTCACTTTAGTTTTTATTCTAGTTTTGACACAATAGCTTTGTGTTCTTGTTTAAGTCACTGGAGGCTCATTTATCACTGATTCAGCAACTCAATATGAGTTGTCCTCCAAGCAGATCATATTGAAAATGCATTAGGGAAATTCTATTTAAAGAAATGTCTGTTGTATGAATTAAATAGAATACTTAGTAAATTCAGATTTTCACATATCAAATTTCTTAATGTTAACATATTTAACTAAGAAAAAAGACAGTAAATCACCAGATGGAGTAGAATAAGAAACATGGTAAAAGAAGGGAGAGAGAAGAAGCAGGGAGGAAGAGAAATTAGAAACAAGGTAGGAGTTAAATATGGATAGAAAATATATTCACTAGGTCACTACAACTTATTAAAAAAACTGTGATGTTCATGAAGAGTTGTCCTCTGTTAGTTTTTTTAAAACTCCAATATTGTGCTTTTTAGAGGGTTTGTGGCTTTACTTCATGACCCATAGCCTGTGTTTGTGTTTTTCAATATACAAAACTAAAATAAATAACCTTTCCGCTATGTAGGCATTATGGAGAGCTCAATGAGATGCATTTAGAATGATTTTTGATGTTCTTGAATATAAAGTGAAGTTCATAATCTACTGTTTAAGATTATCCCTGTTCTGAACTTCTCTGGGTAATAATTATAATTTTTTGTTTATATAGGTCAAGGGATATGGAAAGACATATTAAGTGATGCAAAGTGAAGGGGGCCAAACCAGGAGAACTTTAAGGCACAACAATCAGCTTTAAATGACATAACTATTATTGGCAATTCAAAGATCCAAGATAACCTAAGGAATTTATGTTTAAAAATCCACACCATAGAAGAAAGTGATGTGGGTTGGAATGCAGAGTGAAGCATACTATTCTTTATTTTATTTCCTCAAGAATAAGTGATACTTATTTTCTTTCTTAACATGATGAACAGGAAATATATATTATATGCTAATACGTGGACAACCTATATCATATGTCTGCTCTTTTGGGGGGAGAAGAGGTTGGGTTGGAGGAAGAAAACATGGACTGCTAAATGTCAGAAATTAATGATTAAAATTTTATTAATATATAATCTAGAAAAAATTAATAAAAATAAATTCATTAAAATGAAATCTCCTGTGAGTAAGACAGAGTGAAGGTAGAAAGTTGAATTTAATTGATGGTAATAGATACCTCCCCCACAAAAAACTAAAATTATTCAATTTATGCATGGTATTATGGGAATTTTATTGATTCTTTAGAATTTTTCTGCCTTGTTTTATGGAAGTTGTCAGGAGTCTCTACCTCTTGGAATCCTGGAATGGTAGAATTGAAAGACATTTTACAGAGAATATAGTAAAATCCTCTCATTTTTATGTGAGGAAACTGAGGCCTAGAAATATTCTGAAAATTATAGAATATCAGACATTCTCTTTCTGATGGTGGATATGGTTACAGAACTTCAAGTTTTATTTGCATGAAAAAGTTCTTGCAATTCATCTAAAAATTGATTCTTTTATTTTCAAGTCAGCCTTTCAAAATTTCCTCCATATTTTTAGGTCTCTTCACTTACAGAGCTCTTTTTTAAAAAATCTCTCCAAATACCAGAAGTGGGAAGACACAAAAGTTACATGGTCTCCATGTAATTATTATTATATAATAATAGTCCCTTTCACAATCAAGAAGCAAATAATTTTCCTGTTTCTTCAAGGAAAAGTAGGAAAGGAGAGAGACAAAGAGAGACTAGGAGAGAAAAAGACTTGAGTGAAAGAGAAGTGAAAGAGAAGAAAGCAGAGAGAGAAATACATACACACATTTATACACACAAATAGATCAACAAAAATGGAGGAAAAAAAGAGAGGCTTGGCAGCAAAGACAGAAAGATGCAGAAGCAGGCACTCAATCAGAGAGAAAGACAGAGAGATGCACAAAATCACCCTGAGAAAGGGAGAAAGAAAAAGAGGTAGAGCCAGAGACCTTGTGCTTCTCAGAAGAAGGTTTAACTGTTATTAAGCTATGGTATCTGATGATTCGGTTGAATATGATTATTAGCTTAGCTATCAGTGAGATACAAACTTGCTTCTCATATAGTTATTTTATAAAATATTTCTCCTTATATTAAAAATCATTTTCTGAAAAGACTTCCATTTCCACCAGAATGAACTACTTTTAAACAACTGTATTTAAGATTTAAAAGACATTTAAAAACAGAGAGTTAAAGTAATTTTCAGCAAAATAACCAGAAGCAAATTTTCCATCAAAGTAGTTGTTTGAAAAATATGGTAGAAAATCTTTTCAATCGAATGCCAACGTCCCCAAAAGTCAATTGTTCAAAATTCTGTTTAATGAAGACATTTTGTTGTGGATATCCCCAAAACAGGAAAAGGCATAGAGGGTTAAAGAGAATATTTAATCTTCCTTATTCCTTTAGAATTCATATCCTTCCAGTTTTTTTAGAAAGTTAAAATAATTTATGTGGGACACATTGATATTTGGCCATTTAAATGCTTATTATCACTTCCCCAAACTGAGGGAAAGCAAAGCTCAGAACCAGTCATTTGCTTCCTCCTCTCCCTCTCTCCAGCATTATAAAGCTTGGTTCTCTAACCTAACCTTCCCTCTCCTTCCTGTGAGATCAGTGGTATATTACTGTGATGAGAAGACTAGATTAGGGAGCTCTATCAAATCAAATCTAATTAAATTGAATTGAGGGAGAGACAAGAAGAAAATTTAACTGGATACATTCTTTGACCCGTGAATATTCAGTTTGTTTGTTTGTTTGTTTGTTTTCCTGCTAGCCATGTTCACTTTATCTTGTGCAACCATATCATAAGACTGAGCAAACTCTGTCTCTCTTTCTGAATCTCTCTGTCTCTGTCTTTGTCTCTCTCCCTGCCCCCTCTCTGATTCTCTCTCCCTCTACTCTACTAAAGGCACATTCAAATATCTGACATAGTCCAATGAAATCCAAATGAAATGAGAATGAAAAGGAGAAAAAAGGGATATTAAATCTCTTTAGAATCATTGGCTGGTTCTCATTAGGCCTGTTCAGATTTTCTTTAGTCTCTTGGCACATAGGTCACTAGAGAATTGAAGCAATTATCCAGATAATCAGCCAGTTGTGAACCTTCAGTCTTCCTCTCCTTTAGTTCATCTAAATGCAGTCTCTCTCTAAAGCCATTTTCTTTAAGAGCCACTTCAACAATATTTTGCTTTATCTTCTTCTGTCCCTACCATTACTTTTTTGCTATACTTCCTCCAAATTTTATCCCTTTGCCTATTCCCAGTGCACTTTTATACTTTTGGCACTTCATAAAATCCTGTCTCAACATTTTATCAGCAAGTCCTTCTACTACCCTGAACGCTCAATCTTGTGAACCTCTCCTCCAGCAAGGACCTTTTGCCATTTCTTGTCCTGTAAATACCCAACATCTTATTTGTGTGAATTCTACTCTTCTTCAACAAATGTTTTTCCAATTCCAATATGCTAGACTTTTTTTTCCCCATGAAAGCACAAATCAAAACTCTCCTCCCTCCAGGAAAACTTGACAAAAAGAGTTCTGGTCTCTTCATGTTAATATTCCTACCTAAGCACTGCTGTTCTCCAAATATTATGTGTAATTAAAATTTATATACAGTTTTATTATTTGGGTATTTATAGTTCCATCTCACTTACCGATAGGTAGATGAATCTTACTCATTCAACTATATATAACATCCAAAAACTGAAGGGAAAAACTCTTCTAAGAAATCAAAATTTCATTTGAAATTTATCTAATAATAGTGGACATTGATATAGAACTTTAAGAGTTTTACGCTTATCTATATCTATATATGCATTATATCATTTTGTTATCAAAACAAACATATGAAATGTTATGGAAATTTTCATTGTAATATGACACAAAAGAAAACAGAAAATCAGAGAAGTTAGGTTACTTGTATCCATGGATTCACAGAAACAAGATTTTAGGTCTAAATTCATGTGACTCTAAGCCCAGCACAATTTCTCCTACAAAATGTACCCCATATAATTTACTAAGCATCTATTGTTTTAAGAGCAATTTACTAAGCTTTGGAAAAGATATTTATATAAAAATGGATTTTATACTCTAGTGAGGGAATATGATATATTAACAAGTAATCATAATATAAATCAATATCTACTAATGGAGATGTGGATATTTATGTGAAGTTGAAGGGGGGGAGTCATTATTGACGAGGTAGTACCTATGGGAAAAAAAGAGAGAAACTCAATTACAATCAATTTGTATAAATTATTATTTAGGTAACAAAACTAGTTAAATACCAGAGGACTGACAATGAAGAGAAACTTCTGTTATGGGACATCAAAAGGCCTTTGAGAACAGTAGCAAGAAAATATAAAGCCACAGATTGCTTCTTACTAACCTTTATGATAGAAAGATTTGTTATACCCCCCCAATAATTAGTCTATATTTATTTTTATATCAACTGCATTTCTCAATGTTTTTTTCATATTGTTCTCAGATTGCTATCCATTACAGTGAATAAATTAAAGAAAAATATCAGGAAAACTAAATCTGCCACTCTTTAGATTCTCTTGGGAAGAAGTATTTTTCTTCAAAAGTAGGTTCTCTCACCTTTTTTTTTTTTTAATTTTTTTTTAAACCCTTAACTTCTATGTATTGGCTCCTTGGTGGAAGAGTGGTAAGGATGAGCAATGGGGGTCAAGTGACTTGCCCAGGGTCACACAGCTGGGAAGAGTCTGAGGCCGAACTTGAACCTAAGACCTCCCGTCTCTAGGCCTGGCTTTCAATCCACTGAGCTACCCAGATGCCCAGGTTCTCTCATCTTTAAAGGTTCAAGGGGTAACCCTAAAGATTGTTGCAGTTTAGAAATCATTTTTCTTTCAGTTTAAATGTTTAATTTAGCATGCCAGTTAAGATCTCCTCCACAGTCAATTATATCATTGTTTAACTATTTACTTTCCTTTAACAAATTAATCTGAAAATAGTTATATAAAAGATACTAAATTTACAAAGCATTTCCCTTTGACAATGGGAAACACTCCTCCCTTTTGCACCTCAGTCCTTAAGAAAAATGTGCTCAAACTCAGAATGGCTGCCACAAAGTATTTGCCCCACCAAATTCATTTATTAATGTGGCATCACATTGTGGACAAGTTGCTTCCTTCCTATAGGCCCTGGTGTTTTGAAAAATTCCTCAGGGTTACACTCATCACAAAACTTAGCTCCCAGTTCACTCTGTTTTGTTTGCATATTTCTTAACTCCTGATAACTTGCTTTTCCAGACTTTCAGAGCTCACATGATTATAGCCATCTATGATGATGATGATGATGATGATGATGATGATGATGATATATATGTAGTGATTATTAGATGCCAACTGCTATGATAAGTGCTTTTATAAGGATTATTGTATTTGATCACAACATACCTCAGAGATAGTTTCTATTACTATCTCTATTTCTCATGTGGGGAAACTGAGGCAAAAAGGGATTCAGGGTCACACGACTAGTATCTGAGGCCAGATTTGAATACAGGGAATGTTGCCCAATGCACTGTCACACCGAGCTGCTCCAATACTTTTTCCCAGACAACTACCCCAATTCTTCCCCCTTGCTTTACTGAATGCAGTCATCAACTTGGGCATCTCTGCCAACATTCTAGTAAGAACTAGGACGGGTTGGGTCCAGTTTCTTCTGTATGAACAGAGAACATTACCTATTTTGGAAAACTCTCCTGGTGTCCATTCCCTCTGACTCTGCCCTGCTGCTTTATACCTGTCTATTGGTCCAACTAGCTGAACTTGATGTCTTTACCCTGCTTTTGCTACTCAATCTTCAGAACCCAGGGAGTTTACACATTGATTCCCCACTTTCTAGGTAATCCCCTGTAGCTCCCTTAATCTCCATACTGTCATTGGAAAGGGATCCTTGGATACTGACCTAATTTCAATTTCCTTGCCTCAGTTAAGACCCTTATTGCTTCTTTGGTAGTGATTTTTATTTCAAGTTGAAAGGTTCCATTATAGAAGAAAAAAAAAATTTTTTGAAACCTTTCCTATTCACTCTTGGTTTTAGCTTGTCAGCAAATTAAAAGACATGCTTTACCACCAATACAAACACAGAAAACTGTCATAAAATACTTGGACATTCCCTAAGATAGGCAGCAGAACCCTCCCTTAAACACATCTAGAAAAAGTTATTAAACAGAAAAAAATATGGCATTACCTAAGTTAGAATATGCTATATTTTCTCCTTAAGAATGGGTTCTCATTGACTATAATCTCTATATAACCAACATCTCAAAAAAGTCTGGAATAATTGTTTATGTTCTAGCCTCATATTTCCAAACTTCTTTTAAAAAGAGAATGAGATGACTATTCATAACATTTCTTTGGGACTATTGTGTTTGAAGAACCAGTATTCAGAACATGCTGGCACTGGTATAATGAGAACCACAATATGGGAGCAAAATGGAATTTTATTTCAGGTAATTGAATTTAAATGAGGAAGTTCATATTTTAAATATTAAAAGGAGGGAACCCCTAGCAGAATCCATACAAAGTGGCAGTACTGGGGATTTGAGGGAATGAGAATTTGTCTTCATTTGCTCAAAGCAGTTGTAGATTTTAATGAGCCAATTAGACTAACACATTTTTTTTTTAGACCACAATGAGGTATGCAAGAAAGAACAGAGGTTGCACATACTAACTGGCTTAGGGGTGATTCATATTAGTCCTGCTTAGTTTAAGTTGTTTAAACTACTTTTTATTTTAATAGTTCACCTTGTCTTTACATATGAAGTCCTTCACAAAGGTCCTGTTTCTTTCAGGGGACAAGTATAGTCTTTATCATTTTGCAGTATTGTTTTAACTGTTTTTATCTTTTTCTGTCTGCAAATTTACATTATTCTATTCTCATATATTGTTTTCTTCATTATGCATCAGTTGATATATCTTCTCATAATTTATAATTATTTTTCCATCATAAACATATTTTGTTATATGAAAATAATAATCCATTATATTCCTGAAATGCAAGTTGGTTAACCATTCCCCAATCAATGAGCGTTTATATATTTTCCAGTTTTTGCTGATACCAAAACCATCATTATAAGTATCCTGTGGATCCATGTTCCCTCCCCACCATTTTAAGAAATCATTGCTATAGAAGAGATACCTATTTAGCAAGAAGACTTCCAGTCATTGGATATGTCATTTTAGTTCCCCTTCAACATTTTTTTTGTGGAGGGAGAAACCACAATTCCAAATCTCTTTTAAGAATATTTGGACCAATTCATAGAACAAATGGTACATTATTATTTCATTTTTCCACAGCCCATCTTACGTTGACTATTCTCATAATTTGTCATCTAAAGCAATTTGCTTGGTTATAAATGTATTTCTCTAATAAGTAGTAGTTTAAAGGATGTTTTCATATTGTTAGCAGTCTGCAGTTCTTAATCTAGTTGTACTGATTTTGTTTTGGCAAAAGATTTTGTTTTTATTTAAATAACAAATGTGGAAATGCCTTCAGAAATTGTTTTTTCCTTACTAAAGTAAAGGATCACTCCATCTTCTTAAAGAAACTATTAGCCAAGCTTAAACAGTATAAATATTTTTAGGACCATTACTTTTTTCACCTAGGGACCTTTTTCAGTGGTGTCCACTAGAACACCTGTCAGAAAGTTCCAGAAAATAAACAATTTTCCTCCAGAGAGAGAGCAGTAGCTAATGAAAACCATCAAACAAATGGAATATCTCTTGGGAGTAATTTCTGGCTGAATTTGTATTCATACAAATATAGTAAAATGACCTCTATATAACAGCAATAGAGTGCTTAAAAATAGCCCTAAAAATACCAACAANATGACCTCTATATAACAGCAATAGAGTGCTTAAAAATAGCCCTAAAAATACCAACAACATAATTATTTCTGAAAAGAAGATGGCAATGCATATCGATTCTGAGCTTAGTTGAGCCTACCTTTATACAAGGCAGTGCAAAGTTCCCAAATCCTAGTTGTCTGGGGGGAAAACAAAAAACAAAAACAAAAACAAAAACAAGAGAAAACGAGATCACCCCTCTTCCCTCAGAACAACTTTCTATATATTCCTGTGAATAAAGAAAGTGAAAAATCACAATCCTAACTGCTTTCTTGACTTCCAAAAGGGTTAGAAAAAAAAGAGAGCCAATATATATATATATATTTTAATGGAGTTTATTTTTATTTTATTTTTTTAAACCCTTAACTTCGGTGTATAGACTCCTTGGTGGAAGAGTGGTAAGGGTGGGCAATGGGGGTCAAGTGACTTGCCCAGGGTCACACAGCTGGGAAGTGTCTGAGGCCAGATTGGAACCTAGGACCTCCCGTCTCTAGGCCTGACTCTCAATCCACTGAGCTACCCAGCTGCCCCCAAGAGCCAATATATTTTTAAAATCCTCTTGGTAAAGTAGAAAATAGAGAAAGGGCATAAGAAGAGATAGTGGTTATTTTTGACTTAGACATTTACCTCATCAATTTACTCACTTGCTTCAGTTGGGCCCTATTGCCTCTTGACTAAAATACAAATTCTTTTGAAGATTCATTAGAGTAACTCAATGAGAACTCTATCTTCTCCCTTATTCCTCATCTCATACCATTTCTTTATTTTTTTAAACCCTTAACTTCTGTGTATTGGCTCTTTGGTGGAAGAGTGGTAAGGGTGGGCAATGGGGGTCAAGAGAGAGTGGTAAGGGTGGGCAATGGGGGTCAAGAGACTTGCCCACAGGGTCACACAGCTGGGAAGTGTCTGAGGTCAGATTTGAACCTAGGACCTTCCGTCTCTAGGCCTGGATCTCAATCCACTGAGCTACTCAGCTGCCCCATCTCATACCATTTCTACTCTTCCTCTTCTACTTATTCCTTCACCTCACACTTGAATGAAGAGGTAACTTTTCTTTCAACACTAAATCTTATCTGCTTCCATTTTATTCAGAAAGTTTACCTAATATTATAGGCACTGTTTCTGTTATCTTCACTTTCTCTTTTTATTGGCTCCTTTCCTGGTACCTACACATATACTCATCTCCTTTTATCATTAAAGCACACACACACACACACACACACACACACACACACACACACACACACGATGGAAAAAGACAAAGACCTGCTTGGTCTGTATCAAATTATTGTCCCAAAATTTTTAAAATAATGTTTCAAAACAAAATCTGCAGTGACAGAACTCACATAAAGATGGAGTAAAAGTTTTCCAACACCCAAAACTTAGAAGGCTGGCAGGAAAAATCTATAGTCCAAGGGTGAGACTGGAGCACAGATTAGTGTCAGGTAAATCAGCACAGGCCTAGAGGCTGAATGAATCAGCAACTATGGTTTTTGGAGCTCTCAATCCAATTCAGACTCAGTTCAAACAACTGAACAAAAGATGATTACAGAGTCCACTTACTGACACTAGGCACAGGACTCTGTTATATAGGCCATATCTGGGTACCAGTCCTGGGTCACAATCCCACAGTGAGGAGGAATATCAGCACAGCTACAATTTTGGCATCAGGGGATTTGGGACCCTAGTCACAATTCCAGGTCAGAAAAGAGTGCTTTTGGTTCCTCACAGACCAGATATAAGCCAGAAAAGTAGGAAACCCCTGTCCTTAAGTCATAAAGCCATGAAAGAAAAGAAAACATAGATTTTCAGAATCAACTCTGAAAGTAGCTGTACAAAAAACCTGAAGCTTGGCACAGTGCTTCTTCTAACACAAGAATAAAAATCAAGCTTCATCAACTGACTTTTTAAAATTTAAAATCAAGAAAAAGGCTAGATAAATGAGCAAACAACAACATAAAAAAAGAAACTGACTATAGAAGGTTATTATGGTGACAGGGAAGATCAAAACACCAAACTCAGAAGAAGAAAACAAAGTCAAAACAAATTCAAAACTAGAAAGCCTCAAAGAAAAATGTGATCTAGAGCAGAAGAAGAATTGCCTGAAGGGCTCAAAAATAATTATGAAAATAAGAAAGGAAAGGAAAAATTGGGAAAAAAAGAGATATGATGCAAGAAAATAATGAAAAAAAAGTCAACAGCTTAGTAAATTAAGCACAAAAATACTGAAGACAATAACACCTTAAAAACAGAATAGGTCAAATGATAAAAGAGACACAAAAACCTACTGAAGAAAATGTAAAAAGCAGAATTGACCATGTGGAAATAGATGAGAAACAATTCATTAAAGAAAATAACTACCTAAAAATATAATTGCCCAAATGGAATAAGAGGTTCAAATGCTCGCTGTAGAAAATAATTTCTTGAAAATTAGAATTTTGCAAGTGGATGTTAATGATTCCGTAAGACATCAAGAAACCAACAAAAACAAAAAAAATGAAAAAATAGAAGAATGTGAGATCTCATTTGAAAAACAATTGATCAGAAAAACAAATTGAGGAAAAATAATTTAATTATGGACTAACTGAATTCCATGATCAAATAAAGAGAATAGTCATCATCTAAGAAATTGTCAAGGAAAACTCCCTTGATATTTTATAACCAAAAGGTAAAATTAGAAATTGAAAGAATCTGTCAATCACCTCCTGAAAAAGGTCTCAAAGCAAAAAACTCCCAGGAATATTATACCCAGACTCCAAAGCTCCAAGGTCAATAGTAAAATACTAAGTCACCAAAAAGAAATAATTCAAATGTCCTGTGGCAACAGTCAAGATACACAATATTTAGGAGCTTCTACACTAAAAGATTCGAGGGCCTGAAATATGTTAGTCTGGAGGGCAAAGGACTGGGATTGCAACCTTACAAAACTTAGTAAAATCCTTCAGAGGAAAAACGAATATTCAATAAAATACAGAAAAATGAATATTCAATTAAATACAGAACTTTTAACAATTCCTAATGAAAAGATCAGAGCTGAATAGGAAATTTAACTCATCAATGTACAAAATTCAAGAGAATCATGAAAAGGTAAATGAAGCAGAGAAATCACAAGTGATTTAATCAGGTTAAGCTGTTGAAATTGCTATATGGGAAGATACTAGTTGTTCTTCCTTATAAATTTGTCATTATTAGAACAGTTAGAATTTGTGTGTGTGTGTGTGTGTGTGTGTGTAAAACACACTCACAAATCACATACATGTAAATATATGTAAATATGTGAGTTGAATATGATATGATATTGCCTAAAATAAAATTAATGGTTGAGAAAGAAATATGCACTAGGAGCAAGAGGAAGAGAAAGGTAGAATGGGTTAAATTATCTCACATAAAAGAAGTGTGAGAGTTTTTACAGTGGAGAGGAAGATGGAGGAGGTTAGAAGAGGAGAACTTGATCTTTACTCTCATTGGGATTGGATGATAAAGGATATAACATACACATTCCTTTAGGTGTAGAAATCTTTTTTATCCTACAGGAAAATATGAGGAAAAGGAGCTAAGAGAGGTAGGGGGAACCAGGAACACAGAAAACTATGCAAATTGGATAATGTGGTAGATAGAAGCAAAATACATTTGAGGAGGAGCTAGATGAAGGGAAAGAGAGTAAAACAAATGAATGTGGAAGGATGGGGAGAAATAGTAAATAAAACTGTGGAAAAATTATGTTTCTCTAATAAAGACCTCAATTCTCAAATACATGGGAAAATGAGTCAAATAAGTAATTTCCCAATGGTCAAAGGATATGAATGAGAAGTTTTCAGATAAAGTAATAAAAGCTACTTATAGTCATGTGAAAAAGTGTTCTAAATCATTATTCATTAAAAATTCAAATTAAAACAAATCTAAGGAAAATGACAATCTGAGGAGGGTATATGGGAAAACTGAAATACTCATGCACTATTGAAGTAGTTATGAACACATTCAAAATAATTTGGAACTATACCCATAGGGCCATAAACCATGCATACCCTTCGACCAAGTAATACCACTTCTAGTTTTGTTCCCCAAAGAGGTAAAGAACCAAAAAGGAAAAGGACCTCTTTGCATAAAAGTATTTATAGCAGAATTTTTGTGGTAGCAATGAACTGAAGTGAGAGGATGTCCACCAGTTAAGAAATGGTTGAACAAGTAGCGGTTTATGATTATAATTGAATACTATTGGGCTATAAGAAATGATGAGCACAATGATTTCAGAAAAACCTAGAAAAACAAAGTGATGCAGAGTGAAGGGAGTGAAAACACTGTACACAATAACAACAATACTGTATGATGAAAAACTGTGAGAGACTTAACTAGTCTCAGCAATAAATAGTCCCAAAAGAATCATGATGGAAAATGCCATCTGTCTCCAGAAAAGGAACTGATGAAGTCTGAATCCAGACCTAAGTCTACTGTATTTCACTTTCTTTTTGTTTTTGTTTGAGTTTTCTTCCACAAAAGGACTAATGTGTGAAAATGTTTTGTAGGATTATTTATATTTTAGAAAGAAAGGAGAGAAAAAGAGTGAGGGAGAGAATTCAAAACTTAATTTTAAAAAAAGAATGTTAAAAATTTTTACATGTAATTGGGGAAAAATTAAATATTTACAAAATTTTATTTAAAAATGGCTTCACCCAACCATCCTTGCTAATTCTTACCCTAAATCTCTTCTACATTTCTTGGTTAAATTGTTAAAAATCTATTTAAAATTATTGTCTCCCCTTAGTCTCATCTCATTATCTTCTAATCTTCTATAATCTGATTTCTTACATCATCATTCAACTGAAAATTGTCCTTTCCAAAATTGCCTGTAATCTCTTACCTTCAAAATCTTAATGCCATTTTTTAGTCTACATTCTTCTCAATCTCTAACATTTGACACACTGATCACTAACCCCTCGTAGACAGTATTTCCTCCCAAGGATTTTAGGAATCTGATTTCTTTTATTTCCTTCTGACCTGTCTAAATTCTCACTCTCCTTTCTGATGCAACTGTGCCATGCCCAAAAACAAAGGGTACCTCTCAAGCCTCTAATCTGGGTCCTCTTCTCGTTTTACTCTATGCTAACTCAGTTGGTGATTTCATCAGCTGTTATAACTTCAATAATTATCTCTACACAAATGATTCCTAGGTTTATGTATCCATCCCTAATATCCTTCCTGAGCTACAAACATATCACCAGCTGAATTTCTTAGGTCTCAAACCAGAGAGTCTGAAGGCATCTGCAATTCAGTGTGTTCAAAACCATAATTAATTTCTTTTTTTTCTGCTAAACCTTTCCATCTTTTAAATTTCCCATCATTCTATCTGTGACCCAGGCTTAAAATGATTATGTCTGAATTGTTTTAGTCCTTACAAATATCCAATATTTTGACAAATCTTGTCATTTTTACCTTATAAACATCTTGGCTATAAACCCTCTTTTTTTTTTTCGTAATTGCGCTGTAATCTCTAACCTCTCTAATTCAGGCTTTCATCACTTCTTGCTTAAATAGTTACAATAGTCTTCTACATGGACTCCTTACCTCAAATATCTTCTCACTTTAATGAATCTTTGGCTCAGGTGCTGAGATCACTTTTTTATAGTGTAATTCTGAGCATATCAACTCCCTGCTCAATATAATCCCTTGGGTCTTTTTTAAAGGTCAAACAACTAGTAAGTATCTGAGGCTAGATTTAAACTCAGGTCATGGGGGCAGCTGGTTAGCTTAGTGGATTGAGAGTCAGGCCTAGAGATGGGAGGTCCTAGGTTCAAATCTGACCTCAGACACTTCCCAGATGTGTGACCCTGTGGGCAAGTCACTTGACCCCCATTGCCCACCCTTACCACTCTTCCACCAAGGAGCCAATACACAGAGGTTAAGGGTTTAAAAAAAAAACAAATCAGGTCATCTTGACTCCAGGCCAGGGATTCTGCTCAGTGAGCCACCTAAATATCCTAAACTAAAGGATCAAGTATAAATTCTTCTAGCATTTACATTTATTCATTACCAAGACTTGACCTATCTTTCTAGATCTCATACCCTTTGCCATTTATTTCAGTCATGTTTGGACGCCATTTGGGGTTTTCTTGATGAAGATACCAGATTGTTTTGCCATTTTATTCTCCAGCTTACTTTACAGATGAGGAAACTAAAACAATCAGGGTCACTTTCCCCAAATCACACAGCTACTAAGAGCCTAAGGCTAGATTTGAACTCCGGAATCTGTCTTCCTGATTCCATGCCTGGCACTCTCTCTTCTGGGCCTCCAAGCTGCCATTACTGTCTTCCATATACCCTCCAGTTCAGCTAAACTACTCCACTTGGTCCTTCTCAAATATGAAACTTCAGCTCCCATTTCTTTGTCTTTACACTAGCTATATCCATGTCTCAATACTCTGTCCTCCTGCTCTCACCTCTTAGTTTTCTTGGCTTCTTTCAGAACCCATCTCAAGACCTACCTTCTGCAGGAAGAGCTTTCCTTGTCTCCCTCAGCTCCTGGTCCTTTCCCCTCTCAGACAATCTTCTCTCTACACCTTATACATTTTCTCTGTACCTCTTTATTGCCGCCTCAATTAGAATGTAAGTTCTTTAAGAACAAACACTGTTTTTGCTTTCATCTATATCTCTAGAGCTTTGCATAACGACTAATATATAGTAAGGCTTCTTGACTGACTGAGAGATATTCTTTCTGGTACAAAGAAAGCAAGCAAGATCTAGAAAAAGATAATGGGACATTCACATCTCAAAAGACAATATTGTTCTAGTCAGGTTGTATGTTTCTAGTCATGTTCCTTTTTATCTGCTCCTTAGTTCCTCACCACCACCTTTGAAATTAGAGTTAATATCTCATTTTTGGTATCCAAAGGATCAGAGATAACACAGGTAGTTAACATTAGAAGTAATATCTGAAAATTGACTCTCTTCCTCCAAAGACAGTGCTCTTTATCACAAGCTGCCTCTCCATACCTTTTGATGGTCCCTAGAGGTGCTTCCCCACTCTTCTTATCCATAGGACAAATCCATTTTGAATCAAAGAAATCCTGACACATTGAAGATAGAAAGTCACCTTCTCAATCCCTTCAATATGGAATTCCAGTTGGAATTTGTGCAGATCTTTACTCTTTCATAACACAGAGCATAAATACAGTTCTCTTTCAGATTGGTCTGGAATTTCAGTTTGAGACTATTAGAAAAATAAGACATATAGCTCATGTAATAGCAAGCAAAAATCATTTTACTTAACCATAACAAGTGAAGGACATTCATAGTAGAGAAAAGATATTAATCAAGAATATATTGTTTATTTCATTGATCACAGCTTCTCTGTGTTGGCTATGCTATTCGTCTTCTGGTCTGTAGCATCAAGGAGGAAAATCTCATCTGGAATATATGCTTTATTGAAAATAAAAAATCATATGGAGATAAAATTTAACAAGTGGAGTAAATATTGAAAGCTAGAAACAATAGCAAACCAAATGTATTTTTTTTTGCTCAAAAAGTTGCATGTACACATTTATTAAGAGTTATTGCACTTTCAATATTGGAAAGTGCCTACAATAAAGAAACTCTAAATTCTTTAATTATGGGGAAGAGTTTAGCCATAAATCAACTTTTAGCCCAAGTAGTCATAACAAGTTATTTTGCATAAGAACTACCTAAGTGAAATTACTTTTAGACAGTGTTCATGTATTGGTATCCTCAGAGAGGAAACTGCATTGGAGAGTATAGTACTATACTCCATCAATAATAAAAAAGATATATAATTTCATATCTTTGCCAAAGAGTATCATTATAACAGCCATACTTACTAAAAATAATGGTAAACTTTTTCAGCATCTATTGAGATAATCATGTGATTTTTGTTTGTTAGACTGTTGATATGGTCAATTATGTGGATGGTTTTCCTAATATTGAACCATCCTTGCATTCCTGGTATAAATCCCACCTGTTCATGGTGGATAACCTTCTTAATTACTTGCTGGAGTCTCTTTGCTAATATTCTATTTAAGATTTTTGCATCTATGTTCATTAGGGAGATTGGTCTATTGTTTTCTTTCTCTGTTTTTGGTCTACCTGGCTTTGGAATCAGAACCATATTTGTGTCATAAAATGAATTTGGTAGGACTCCTTCTTTGCTTATCATATCAAATAATTTGTATAGTATTGGGATTAGTTGCTCTTTGAATGTCTGATAGAATTCACTTGTGAATACATCAGGTCCTGGTGATTTTTTCTTAGGAAGTTCTTTAATGGCTTATTCAATTTCTATTTCTGATATGGGATTATTTAGGTATTCTATTTCTTCTGCTGTTAATCTAGGCAATTTATATTTTTACAAATAATCGTCCATATCTCCTAAATTGTGATATTTATTGCCATATAATTGGGCGAAATAGTTCTTAATGACTGCCTTAATTTCCCCTTCATTATAGATGAGGTCTCCCTTTTCATCTCTAATACTGTCAATTTGGTTTTCTTCTTTCCTTTTTTTTATTAGATTGACTAGTACTTTGTCTATTTTATCTGTTTTTTCAAAATGCCAGCTTCTAGTCTTATTTATTAATTCAATAGTTCTTTTACTTTCAATTTTATTAATTTCTCCCTTCATTTTTAGTATTTCTAATTTAGTTTTCATCTGGGGTTTTTTTATTTGTTTGCTTTCTAATTTTTTGAGTTGCATGCCCAATTCATTAATCTTTGCCCTCCTTAATTTGTTAATATATGCACTCAAGGATATAAATTTCCCCCTGAGTACTGCCTTGGCTACATCCCACAGAGTTTGGTAGGATGTCTCATCATTGTCATTCTCTTCAATGAAATTGTTTATTGTTTCTATGATTTCTTCTTTGACAATTTGGTTTTGGAGATCATATTGTTTAATTTCCAATTGGTTTTTGACTTGCCTGTCCAGGTGCCCTTACTGATTATTATTTTTATCGCTTTATGATCTGAGAAGGTTACATTTCTTATATCTGCTCTTTTGCATTTGTTTGTCATGATTCTATGCCCTATTACATGGTCAATCTTTATAAATGTACCATGTGCAGCTGAAAAGAAGGTGTATTCCTTTTTGTCCCTATTTATTTTTCTCCACATATCAATTAGATCTAATTTTTCTAGGACTTCATTCATCTCTCTTACCTCTTTCTTATTTATTTTTTGGTTTGATTTATCTAGATCTGAAAGAGGAATATTTAGATCTCCCACTATTATGGTTTTACTATCTTTTTCCTTCTTGAGCTCTGCCAGTTTCTCCTTTATGAATTTGGATGCTATATCACTTGGTGCATATATATTGAGCAGTGTTATTTCCTCATTATTTATACTGCCTTTAATCAGGATGTAATGACCTTCCCTGTCTTTTTTAATCATATCTATTTTTACTTTGGCTTTGTCAGAGATCATGATAGCCACTCCTGCCTTCTTTTTCTCATTTGATGCCCAAAAGATTTTGCTCATACCCTTAACCTTGAACTTGTGTGTGTCTACCCGC
>NC_058132.1:385150791-385171595 GCF_016433145.1 Gracilinanus agilis | reverse complement strand
AGAGAGAGAGAGAGAGAGAGAGAGAGAGAGAGAGAGAGAGAGAGAGAGAGAGAGAGAGAGAGAGAGAGTTCACCAAGACATCTTATCTAAAAAAAATTCTTCCATGCTTCTCTGAAACTGGTACTCAGTCAAGCTTGAACCAGAGCATTAAGTGCTACTAAGAAAGAGAGAGTGCTAGAGCTTCAGTTTGTATTCAGGAAGAGTTCACATCCAAGAGAGCACACTTCTGCTTGGCCCCCTACTCAATTTAATCCATTTCTTCTATGTATACCCCTTTAATTTGTCCTAATTGTGATTAAGGTCTTAAGTATGTAAAACACTTTAAGTATCTCTAATATCTTAATTATTATCCTCCCAAGCAAGAATGCAATGAATTTAACCTTATCAAATTCCTTATTATTTTACTTTTCTATTTACCTTATTGCATTCTATATTGAGTATTGAAATTAATCTTCAAATTATCTTTTCAGTTTTTTGGTTTTTTTTGTCATGAATGTATTGAAATCCTCTCCTTCACTAAATATCAATTTTCCCCTGGAAAATTATGCTCAGCTTCTCAAGGTTTATACTCTTAATTTTGGTTCTAATCCTGGAATGTTCATTTTTGGAATATCTTATTCATGAATTCTAGTGCTTTAATGTGGAAGCTGATAGATACTGTGTAATCATGACTGTGACTCTATAATATTTGAACTGTTTCCTTTTAGTTGCTTACAGTAATTTTTCCTTGACCTGAGAGTTTTACTATAATAGTCCTGGGATGTTTTATTTTGGGGTCTCTATCAGGAGGTGACCAATGGATACTTTCAATTTCTTTTTTCCTCTATTCAGTTTTCCCTGACAATTTCTATTATTATGGCTTTGAGCATCTTTTTTTGATCATGGCTTTAAGGTGTTATGATGATTCTTTGATTATTTCTCCTGTATCTATTTTCTAAGTAAGTCAATTTTCCACTGAGATATTTCATATTTTAATTGTTTTCATTTTGTGTTATTTTTTCCCAATTTTTCATTGTGTCATTATTTTCCACTTCCTCAATTCCAATTTTTAGAGCATTATTTTCAACCCTAATATTTTGGATTTATTTTTCTATTTTTCTAATTCTTCTCTCTCTTTTATTCAGTGTGTTTTTGAACCTCCTTTCCCACTCAATCCATTCTTGTCTTTCAGGAGTTGTTTGCTTCTAGGTTTTTTTTTTGTTTTTTTTTTTGGTCTCCATTTCCATTTGCCCATTCAAGTCTTTTTTTTTCCTTTAATAATTTTTATTTTTTAGAAAAGTTAACATGGTTACATGATTCATGCTCTTACTTTCCCCTTCACTCCCTGACTTCCCCCCACCTTAGCCAATGTGCATTTCCACTGGTTTTAACATGTGTCATTGATCAAGACTTATTTCCAAATTGTTGATAGTTGCACTAGTGTGGTAGTTTCGAGTCTACATCCCCAATCATGTCCACCTCAACCCATGTGTTCAAGCAGTTGCTTTTCTTCTGTGTTTCCACTCCTACAATTCTTCCTCTGAATGTGGGTAGCATTCTTTTCCATAAATCCCTCAGAATTGTCCTGTGTCATTGCATTGCTGCTGGTACAGAAGTCCATTACATTCTATTTTGCCACAGTATATTGGTCTCTGTATACAATGTTCTTCTGGCTCTGCTCCTTTTGCTCTGCATCAATTCTTGGAGGTCTTTCCAGTTCACATGGAATTCCTCCAATTTATTATTCCTTTGAGTGCAATAGTATTCCATTACCAGCATATACCATATTTTGTTAAGCCATTCCCCAATTGAAGGGCATACCCTCATTTTCCAGTTTTTTCCCACCACAAAAAACACGGCTACAAATATTTTCATACAAGTCTGTTTATATATGATCTCTTTGGGGTACAACTCCAACAATGGTATGGCTGGATCAAAGGGCAGGCATTCTTTTATAGCCCTTTGAGCATAGCTCCAAATTGCCATCCAGAATGGTTGGATCAGTTACCAACTCCACCAGCAATGCATTAATGTCCCAATTTTGCCACATCCCCTCCAACATTCATTGCTCTCCCCAACTTTTGGGACAAAAATCCACTATTTGACAAAAACTGCTGGGAAATTTGGAAAACAATATGAGAGAGATTAGGTTTAGGTCAACATCTCACACCCTACACCAAGATAAATTTAGAATGGGTAAATGACTTGAATATAAAGAGGGAAACTAAAAAAATTAAGTGAACACAGAATAGTATACCTGTAAGATCTCTGGGAAAGGAAATATTTTAAAACCAAGCAAGAGTTAGAGAAAATTACAAAATGTAAAATAAGTAATTTTGATTATATTAAATTAAAAAGCTTTTGTGCAAACAAAAACAATGCAACCAAAATCAGAAGGGAAACAACGAATTGGGAAAAAAATCTTTATAACAAAAACTCTGATAGGGGGCTAATTACTCAAATATACAAGGAGTTAAATCAATTGTATAAAAAAATCAAGCCATTCCCCAAGAGATAAATGGACAAGGGACATGAATAGGCAATTTTCAGGTAAAGAAATCAAAACTATTAATAAGCACATGAGAAAGTGTTCTAAATGTCTAATAATTAGAGAAATGCAAATCGAAACAACTCTGAGGTATCACCTCACACCTAGCAGATTGGCTAAAATGAGAGAAGGGGATAGCAAAAGAGCAATGAATGTTGGAGGGGATGTGGCAAAATTGGGACATTAATCCATTCCAGTCTTTACGAGGTGTTTCCATCATTGAATTTATTTTCCATAAGCTGTTGACTCTCTTTCATTTCTCTCACTTGATGTTTTAAAATGTCTTTTCAAGCTCTTCCTGGGGTTTTTTAGGGGCCTGAAACCCTTTTACTCTGGTCTTTGAGGCTTCCAATGTTTCCATTTTGGCATAATTGTCCACTTCCATATTTATATTCTGACCTTCCCTATCACTAAAATAATCCCCCAAAGTTAGGATTTTCCTTCATTTTTGCTAATTTTGCCAAGGTTTTTGTTGTTGTTGTCATTGTTGTTTTATCTCTATATTGAAGTTCTGCTTTGTTCCTAGATTAGGAAAATTTTACTCTTGAATACAAGACTCAAGAGAAACATAACAAAGTAAACAGAAAAGAGAAATCAAAATACATTCCGTAAGGTTAAATAATGTACATATATATTCATATATATATATGAAGATAACTCTTGTAATTTCTAAGAACTTTATTATTATTAGGGCAGTTAGAAAGAGTATACATAGAGATCAAGGGAATGATTTGAATATGATAGGATAATATCTAAAAAAATTTAAATAGGAGAAAGAGTAATACATTAGAAGGAGGGGGAGGGAAAAATAAAATGGGGTAGATTATTGTACCTAAAAGAGGCATAAAAGAAGTAGAGAGGAATATGGGAGACAAGGAGAAAGGAGCACATGGACCTTACTCTCATTTAAATGGGCTAATTGAGGAAAGAATGTACACAATCAATTTGGTATAGAAATATAGCTTACCCTCGAGGAAATTAGGTGAGGAAGGGAATAAGAGGTGTCATGGAGCTTATAGAAAAGGGGACAAATTGGAATGCAGTGGTTAGAAACTAAGGAAAGGGCAATAGAATGGGGAGTAATACACAGTAATCACAGTGGTACATTATTTTTTTTTTACAAAAGGCCTCATTTGTTAAAAACATAAACAAATTCAAATATATAAAAGTGCAAGTAATTTCCCAACTGATAGTCAAAAGATATGAATAGGCAAAGTAATTAAAATTCTCTATATGTATGTGCCTCCAAATGCTCCAAAACACTATTCATTAGAGAAACACAAGTTAAAGCAACTTTGAGGTACTACACTATACCTATAAGATTGCTCATTTTGACAGAAAAGTAAAATCATAAAACTTGGGAGGAGATTTGGAAAAATTGAGACATTAATATACAGGGGATTCAGGCATTCCAGAGAGCAATTTGAACCAATTTCCTTCAGGGCTAAAAACAGCTCATATCCTTTGACCCAGCAATACCATTAATAATGTTGTATCCTAAAGAGAGAAAAAAAAACAAAAACAGAAATGATCTATATGTACAAAAATATTTAAAACAGCCCTTTTTGTGAGGCCAAAGAACTGGAAAGTAATGAGGTACCCTTAAATTGGGAAATGACTGAGTTATTTATGGTATGTGATTGTAATGAAATACTATTTTCCTGTAAGAAATGATAAGAAAGAGGAGCTTAGAAAACATGAAAGGCTTACACAAAGTGAAGCAGAGTGAAATAAGCAGAACCAGGAGAATATTGTACACAATGACAAGAATATTATACCATGAACAACTATGAATAACACCTATTATCAGCAATATAATTATGTAAAACAATCCCAAATGACTCATGAATCATCTACTTATAAAGAACTGATGAAATCTGAAAACAGACCAAAACAAACTTTTTTCACTTCCTTAATTTTATTTCTTTCCATAAAAGGATTAATATGAAAAACTATTAAGTGTAAAAGCTATATGAGATTATCAGTATTTGTGGATGGAAGAGAAATGGAGTTAAATTATTTGAGACTCAAAAATGTTCTCAAAATAATGGAAACTGTTTTTACAAGGAATTGGAAAAATATTTTTAAAAAGAAAAAACAATATAAACAATTTACTACAAAATAATTTTTATGATATAATAATAGTTGTTGGTTCCTAAACCAGGAAGCATAAAAACAGAAAAAGAAAATTATAGATTGGTATCCTTAATAAATATTGATTCAAAAATTTTAAATAAAATTCTAGAAGAAGATTACAGCAATATATCACAATGATAACACGCTATGACCAGATAGGTTTTATGCTAGAAACCCAGGGATGGTTCAATATTAGGAAAATTATCAACATAATTGACCATGTTAAAACCAAAAGAAAATATCTGATTTCAAAACACAGAAAAATCTTTTGACAAAATGTAACCCCCTTTCATATTAAAACACACTAGAGAACATTTAAATGGATGGAACATCCGTAAAACAATAAATAGCATCTATTTAAAACCATCAGCCAACATTATATAAAGGGGAAAAGCTAGAAGGCCATGCCAATATAATAAAAATGACAATTTCTCCTAGATGAATTTTCTTATTCAGTGTTATACCAATCAAACTTCTCAAAATTATCTCTTAAAGGTAGAAAAATAATAACAAAATTCATCTCTGTAGCAGTCCAGGTATGTACAAATCTTGAAAATATTATATAAGTACTCAAAAGCCACTCTTATGAGTAATGGCCTCATTTTACCAGACTAATTTCTTTGCCCTTGAGTTCAACCAAGACTGTAATCTTGTAGTATTCCAATCCATCCCTGAGGCTACTCTGGAAGACTAATTAGATATCTTAGTCTTTTTGTTTTGTAGAATTTTCTGGGATACCAGTCTTATGAGAGAAGTTCCATAACTTGCTCAATTTTGCCCATCTCTTGCTGGTATAATCATTGATATTCAAAGTTTTGAACTGTTTTGGAATGTCCAAATATGTAAAAGTATTTAAAAGATGTGCCATAGCATGTCATGTTTTTTTCTCAATTTTGAGCTATAACCCATGCAGCATGTGAATAAGTACCTATAATCACATGTATATGTTTCAATTTTCCAAAAAGATTGCATTGTAATACATCCATTTGCCACAGCTGATTGGCTTTTAAACCTCGAGGGTTTACACCTGCTGGTAAGATAGTAGAAGAAAAAGGTATATAAGAACTACATTGCTAGATAATTCCCTTAGCTTGTCTTTTGGTTATAAAAAATTGAGATTTAAGAGATCTGGCACTCTGATGTAGTAAAAAGTGTGAATTAACTGCTTCCTGAAAAGCAGTGGCTACTGATGAATTTCCCTTGGATAAAGGTTCAGGTGGATTCATGTGGGAACAAATGTGTGTTATGATAAAGACAATTCTGGAGAACAATCTGGAAAAATGTCCAAAGGGCCACAAAAATATGCTTCCTCTTTGACTCAGCAATACCACTACTTCGTCTGTATCTCATATAGGTTAAAGATAGGGGAAAAGAACCTACCTGTACAAAAATATTCATAACAGATCTTTTTATGGTGGCAACAACCTGGAAATTGAAGGGATTTCCATCAATTTGGAAATGGCCAAAAATTTGTGTCACATGCTGGTAATGGAATACTATTTTGTGATAAGAAATGACAAACAAGATGATCACAAAATACCCAAAACTTGGAAAGACATATAAAGTGATGCAAATTGAAGTGAGCAGAACCATGAGAATGTTTACATGGTAACAACAATAATATATAATGATCAACTGTGAAGGACTCAAATATTATCAGCAAGGCAGGGATCCAGTCCAAGAGATTCATGACAAAAAAAAAGAATATTCACTACCATAGAAGAAACAGATGGAGACTGAATATAAATTTAAACATGCCATTCTTTATTGTATTTCTCTTGTGAAAGCAGTATGTGTCTTTATTCATAATGTGATGAACATGGATATAAATACTATATAATAATATGTGTATAATTTATAACATATTACCTGTCTTTTTGGTGAAGGAGGGAGTGGAGGGAGGGAGAGAGAGAACATGGACTCCAAAATATCAGACGAAGAATATTGAGAAATTATATTGATATGTCGTCTGGAAATAATAAAAATTTGTTATAATTTAAAAAAAATGAATATAAACAGTTCAGCTACATTTAGTTCCTTATTATTGCTTCATCATATTTATCTTTTTATGTTTCTCTTGACACCTTTATACGTCAAATATTCTACTCATCTATTGTCTTTCCATCAGGATATCTTTGGTTTCATTAAAAGCACAATTCCATTCCCCACACCTAACATTTATTTTTGTTTTTAAAGATATTCTTGGTTGTAAGGTAGTGTCTTTGCCTTCTGGAATCTCATTTTACAAGCTGTATGCTTCTTTAAATGTTGACTGCTAAATCTTATGTAATCTTGACTATTTTTCCAAGAACTTTTTGTTCTTTCTGATTGTTTGGAGTATTTTGCATTGGCCTGGGAGCTCTGAATTTTAGCTATAATATTCCTGAGATTTCCTTTGGGAGGTAAGCAATGGAATCTTTCAAATCCTTGCTTCATCTTCTAGTTCTAAGATATGTGGATGCTTTTATTTTTATTTCTTGCAATACTATGTAGATAGAATTTTCATCATCCTCAGGTAATGCAGTGATTTATTTTTTTTTTCTTTTTAAACATTTTTAGTAGATGTCTTATATCTTATTATCAATACTAAGTATCTGTTCCAAGGCTGAAGAGCATTAAGTGCTGAGCAACTGTGGTTTAGTGACTTGCCAGGGTCATGTAGCTAGGAAGAGTGTGAGACTAGATTTGAATCCAGGACCTCTTGCCTTCCAGATTTGACTCTTATCTACTGAACTATTTAGCTGCCTCAAGTCCAACAATTCTTAAATTCTCACTACTAGACCAAGTTTTTTTTCTGTTTAGTTGTAATTCCTATGAGATAGTTTACGCTTTTTTTATTTTTCAGGCTTTTGCTTATTTTATTATTTCTTCATGTCTCATATAATCATTAAGTTTTATATTTTCAATTCTAATTTTCAAAGAGTAATGTTCTTTGGTACAGTTTTTACTTTATTTCTCTGCTATTAATTCACGTTTTATATATTTCTCCTCTAGATCTTACTTCTTTCACCATTTTCCTTATTTTGGTATAATTTCCTTTTTAAATCATTTTTTTAAACCCTTGTACTTCGGTGTATTGTCTCATAGGTGGAAGAGTGGTAAGGGTGGGCAATGGGGGTCAAGTGACTTGTCCAGGGTCACACAGCTGGGAAGTGGCTGAGGCCGGGTTTGAACCTAGGACCTCCTGTATCTAGGCCCGACTCTCACTCTTCTGACCTACCCAGCTGTCCCCTAAATCATTTTTATTACTTAAAAATTAAAAAAAAACTTTTTTGCTTTACCTCTATTAAAAATCTGAGTTAGATTTGTGTTCAAGGTACATGTTACTTTGAGAATATACTTGTAGATCTTTTTGAATCATTCACTTCTGTATTTAGGTCATGAGGTTCCTTGTCTGTGGAGATCTCTTTATCATCTCTGATAATCTGATGACAGTTTAGTTGATAAGGAAATAAGGACAGGACAAGGGAAATGTCTTTTACTTCATGCTTCCAGCTCTGGCTCCAGGAGCATGGAGTTTATTATATATATTTCAAGACTCATTTCACACAAAAGAACCCCTCCCCCCCAGAAACTTTGCAGATGCGCAGAAGTTACAAATTATGTCACATCAAAACACAAAATATTGGCTTCAGAATAGACCAAGGCCAAGGCTGAATTTTGACTGGCTTCTTATCAGAAAGCCAAGTTGGGGAGTATCTTGGCCTTAGCTATAACAGGCAGCAGCATTCCTTGCTGTGTTAACAATGTTAACCCTTTAAATTCAGGTTTGATAGGAACTTAAAGCTTTTCAGTAAGACCATAATACTTTTCAAGAAGAAATCACAAGGATCACAAAAGGGGTCAAAAGAGGAGTCTCAGATTTTTATCTATTCTCTTATTGGCTTCCCACACTTGTCACCAGAATAGGTTTTAATAGTGAGTCTTTTTCCAGTGGAAGAGGAAAAAAGACTCTTGTATTTTAAGCATTTAAAAATCATTATTCTGAGAATAAGCTTCACCAGAATATGAAAGATGCCCATAACACACAGACACAGACAGACAGACAGACACACACACACACACATACACACACAGATTGTTAAGAACTGATCTGAGCCTTGGTGAACCAGTTTAGACTTTCTACCATGCATTGGATTATATATTCAGACATTTAAAGCTAGATATAGACATTGCGTAATTTTTTCCATTTAAAGAAATCCTTTGTGAGAGATCTTAATTTTTTCACTTTTTTGGGATACCTAGCTTCTAATAATTTGACTATTTCAATCCACTCTATTGCATGCATTTTTAACTGTATCAATACTTCCTTTAAAAAAAAAAACAATCTTGTCTTCTTTCTGAGAATCAATACTAAATATTGGTTCCAAGGCAGAAGAGTGATAAGGGACAGGTAATGGGTGTTAAGTTACTTTCTCAGGGTCATACCTCTTGGAAGTATCAGAGAACGGATTTGAACCCAGGACCTTCCATCTTTCAGGTCCCACTTTTGAGGCACTGAGCCAATGAGCTTCCTGCCTCTGACTGAACATTTTCAATGGAAACATTTTAATTCTTGCCCATGTTTATTTTAGTAGTTTTTCTCCTTTTTTGTTGTTTTTTGCTTTTATTTATTTATTTTTCAGTGTGTAGGAATACCTAGCTACCCCAACATGAAAGTGTAGAGGATCTCATAAGTTAATCTTAATAGTGATTGGCATAGTTTTACGTGCTCTGCTTTTCATAACTGGCCCAGTTTGCCCCTACTTAGGCAGTTTGCTTTTCCTGTGCTCTTGAGAATTCAAAATATTAAGGCTGGATTTTAGTGGGAACATTTTAAAGACATTAGCCATATTGCAGCAACTTCCAAATTTATGAGATCCACTAACCTCAATCTCTTCTAGGAGAGGAAATTATAGGTATACTCTAATTTTGCTTTTCAAAAGTTCCCATCCCTTTCTCACAGATTTTCCTTTAAGTTTATTAGAAGGTTATTTTTTCCTCCTAGATCCCATATAGAGGGAATCTCTTAATTTAAAAAAATAATATTTTCTCATTGAATGAAACAAATATAAATATCTGAATAATTTAGTTTTCTATCTTAATGGTACATGAGAAAGAAACATTTGAAATTCTGAATATTTAATTAGTGATAATTCAATCACGATCAGCATGATAGATTAACTATGATTTCATATTGCTGCTAAAGAATGATTTAACATCTGTTACTGTTCTACAGATCACGTTAAGAGGACAAACTGGCTTTCAGAAGCCATTTGGAAGTTATCTTAGGGAAAGAGAATACAATATATATTGGATGTTTGATGAGAAATGGAAGAACAACAGACAGGAAACTCTTAAATCATTATTTATAAATCAAAGCAATTGAGGACAATGAAAAAGGAGATATTCAGAGTATTATTAGTCACATGTTAAGCAGCCAAGGTTTATGAGTAAACAGACAACCTTAAAATCAGGAAGACCTGGGTTCAGGTCCTTATATATGCCAGCCCTGGTACAGGATCTCAAAGGATTTTTTACATTGAATATTTAATACATTGATTATCTGACCTACCCTCTTATTCTTCCAATTCACTCTCTGTCACTACATGCCTGAAAAAGTCCACATAGGATATAATTATATATTTCGTCCATGAGAATATTAGTGTAATAGATAGAATGCTAGACCTGGAAACAGGAAGATGCAAAAAAATCCTGCTTCAGATAAATACTGGTAAATCACTTACATTTTCTGGCCTTAGTTTCCACATCTGTAAAATGAGAAGATTGAATTCAATAGTTACTAGAGTTTTCCTTTAACAGGAAAACATAAACTCCTCCTAATTCTATTGCCTTCCCTCTGTTAAGCATTCCCTCTTTACCCTGTAGATAGCCTGCTTTATATATATTTGTTTGAATGTTGTCTTCCCTATTAGACTGTGAGCTACTTGAGGGTACAGAGTCTTTTTTGCCTCTTTTTGTATCCATAGCACTTATCACTGTTCCTGAAATGAAGTAGGCACTTCATATATATATTGATTGATTTACAATTCTATTATGACTTGTGAATCAATATTGTTGTAATATGTAATTTATTAGGTAGAAATTTCACGGAATATTCATCAATACCAATTCATCAAGAGCTTCAGTGAAATACCTCATTTGTAAACCAAAATCACCACCCCACTTTCTATAAATAAGGGAGGCACTTTCATGCTATGTTTTGATGATTTGCTTAACAATAGATATTTAATATCACCTAAAACAATAGTTATAGTTATTAAAATATTTATTCTAAATTATTAAATAAACTTTTATTTATGTTAACTGTTTTTTTACATTAGATATAATTTTTGATAATCTTTTTCTGTATTTTATGATCAATGATCTCTTCTTCATTCCCACTCATCACTCCTCCCCAAGACATCAGGCAGTATGATATAGGTTTACATGTATCAAACAATACACATTCTTTTGCTGTTCATGTTGTAAAAGAAGACACATTGTGCTTACACTAGGGAAAAATTCATAGAGAAAATAAAGTGAAGACTGTATAGGTCAATCTGTATTCAGACTCTATCAATTCTTTCTATGGTGGTAGATATTCTTTTTCATCATAGATCCCTTGTAATTGTTCTGGACTTTTGCATTGTTGATAATAATTAATTCATTCACGATTGGTCATCATATATTATTGTTACTGTTTACAGTGTTCTTGTTCTGCTCTCTTTACTTTTCATCACTTCATTCGTCTTTCCAAGTTTTTTTGTGTTGTTTTTTTGTCATTTTTATTTTGTTTGTCATATCTTATGGCACAATAGTATTCTCTTAAAATCATAGACTAGAATGTGTTCAGTCATTTTCCAAATGATGAAAATCCCTTCGAGTTTCTAGTTTGTTGCCACCCACAAAAAGAACTGCTAAAATATTTTTATACAAGTAGGTACTTTTCCCCTATCTGTGATCTCCTTGGGATACAGATCTAGTAGTGGTAATGCTGGATCAAAGGTTATCTACAGTTTGATGGCTCTTTGGGCATGGTTCCAGATTGCTCTCCAAAATGGTTGGATGTGTTCCCAGTTCCATCAACAGTATATTAGTGTTCCAGTTTTTCCATATCCCTGTCAACATTTATCATTTTCCTTATTGTCATATTAGCCAATCTGATTATGAGATTGAAGTATTTATTTTATGACTATTTATACATACTATCTAAATCCACACAATTAGTGTTCTAACTACGGTAATTTGATATACTCGTAAACATTTAAACATTATACATTATCTATAATAATACCATTCTTATTTTAGAAAATGAATATGCAAATGTGATTTATTTCAGAACAAACTAAAGGAGGAAATATATAGTCTAGATGCTTTTCTTAGGGTAGCAATAAATCAAAATCTATTTTGGCATAAATGATCAAACCTGTAGGTGGTAAAATCTTTAAGTCATTTGTATACATATTAATAAGACACCTCCCGGGAAGAAAGATTTCTTTGAACATTAAGGTCATCTATTCAGAAATTAGAAGAAATCAAAAACAAAAAAAGAAATTGGACAATGTACTTGTCCTAAATTGTACTCAAACTTACAATAATATATTACTAATCACTTTGAGAAATTGCAAAATGACACTATAGTTAACCATTATTTAAGAAAAATGAATGAAACATTTCCTTAATGTCTGAAATTGACAGTACATTTATTTTTGGAAAGATAGGTGCTAATCAAATTTCTACAAATGAAATCACATTTTCCATTTATATTAGTTCTAATTTCAGAGATGTGTCTCTCCAGCAAACATTTGGCCTCAGTACGTAATTCTTCTGATGAGGTTAACACACATCTTAACATAAGTAAACATACCTTTATTTTGAAAATTATCAAGGTCTCTTATTTTCTGGTACTCCAAGATTGCATGAATTTTGCTATCACTAAAATAATGAATCCCCTTGAAGATTTTATATGAAATTATTTTAAAAAACACAAAAAGCTTTAGACATTTTAGGAGTGTTCTTACTTTTCCAGTTTCTCATAGATCTTATGCTGAGTACAAATTTTGAATATAATATATATTTCCTTCTCTTCAGATTTGCTACTGTGAAAATGTGTGTGTACATACATGTGTATGCATGTATGTATGTATGCATTCATTACTGAGTAAAGTGATCCAAAGGATTCATTATTTATTTGTAAATTAAAACTTGGATAAAGTAGTTTTGCTCTTAGATTCTAGCAGTCTAAGAGATCATTATTATAATTGTCACTAAAGTATTATATCTTGTACAGAAGCTGCTGTTCTAAACATATTTAAGAAACTCTGACTTATTTTATACTGTGTGTGATTGTGTTGTAATTTGAAGAATCATAAGTGTTTCATCAGAGATAAAAAAAAATAGTTGTCAAGGCTGGCTGTGATCAAGGGAAGACATAAACAAAATCTTTTAGGCACTTTTTGATCACTGAAAAGAAGGTTAAGATCCTGAATCAAACTCAGAGAAGATCCAGGTTCATTAATATGAGCATGAGAAATGGATAAGCAAAATAGAAATCTTTCAACATTGGGTTAGTAACAGCTGGAATCTCCTGAGATTGTGTCAAGGTTCTTTAGCTGTTATAGTTCAATTGTGCCAATTTTCCTTTTTTTTGAAAATTTACTGCCTTTAAACCCCAACTCTTGTTCATTGACTTCTGGTACTACTTTTGGATACATTTTCTTGGTATATCCTCAAGATTTGTAGTAGCATAAAAAGAATAGGCTTAATTTGTTTCATTGTAACTTATCATTTATTTTAAAATGTAATATTTTTATTAGAAGGTGTTCCCAATAATAAATATCAAAATTAAAATATTGTAGCACAAATAGGAATTAGCAAAAGTATCTAAAATAATAAGCTTTTATTATTTTACATGTGTGCCTCCAGTATAGCAAAATTTCACATAGTAGTGAAAAGAACACTAGCTGAGTCCTTAACCCATAAGGTATCTAGGTAAAATGCCGTAGTTCACTTTCTTTCTCTGGCCTTTTTTTCCTTGAAGATATTGTCTGAGATGCCCTATAAGATCTCTGTCAGCTATTAAGTTCTCTTATCTCTAAGAGTATTAAAAAAACTTTTCACATTTCTCTATTCACTTTTCAACAAGGTTCTAGTGAGGTTCCGTGTATATGTTTTGGTATACTTCAGGTCACATTCTTAAATAATTTAGACTGTCTAAAATACATTAAAATGTGAATGAAAATATTTCTTTTGGAAAGCCAGAGACATAGATAGTTGAAAACTTGTTTAGAAATTTGACAAAAATTTCACCATAAAACAATTAGTCCCAGATTAGAATAATATATGAAAATACCTCGTAAAAATCATCCAAATGAGTTCCTAGTACATAAACAGCTGCAGATAATTGTTTTAACTTCACCATTGTACAGGGAGATAACAGTGCTGTTAAAATGAAGAGATGAATGAGTCAATGGATGAATAAAAAGCACATAATGAGCACATATTCTGTGCTAAGTCAACAGTCTAATATTATAATTCTCTAGTCCAGAGTACACACACACACACACACACACACACACACACACACACACACACAGAGGTCCAGTATATATATATATATATATATACTAAATTTGGATGATGGCCTGCTAAGACACTTTAGGCATCATAGTTTTATATAAAAGCATTCATTTACTCAAAATGTCTCTCCACAATAATATAGTCTTACTTTTTATAAGGTCATAATATAAAAATCCAAAAAATAGTATTTTCAGTTTAAAATTTTCTCCTGCCTTCTATCTCACTAGTACTTATTGAGAAGAAATGAAACAAGGAGAAATATGGTACTCATTATACATGTAAAGCCATACAAAATATATAAGCACATTAGTCATGTTGTGAAAGAATAAAAAGGAAGAAAGACGAAGTCAGAAAAATATGCTTCATTCTGCACTCAGAGCCTATCAATTTTCTTTCTGGAGTTGTATAGCATTTTTCGTCATAAGTCCTTTGCAATTATCATGGACCATTTTATTGCTCAAAGTGGCTAAGTTTCACAGTTGATTATTGTTACAATATTTCTGTGTAAATATACATGTATACTTATTATATTATTATATAATATATTATGCAATACATTGTAATATATTAATATATTGCTGTGCAAAATGTTCTAGTACACTTCACTTCGCAACAGTCTTCCAAGGTTTTTCTCAAAAAACACCTCATCATTTCTTATAGGACAATCATATACCATAACTTATTTAGCCATTCCTCAAATGATTATGGATTTCAATTCTTTGCTACCACAAAAAGAGCTGTTATAAATATCTATCTACATATAGATATATGTGTATACATATATATATTCTATCTTTAACCAATTCTGATGAGCATGAAATTTAAACATCATTACTATCCCTTCTATTTTCTCCTCCTCTACAATTAAAGACTAAATCAGAAATCATAAAAATCAAAGGAGAAATTAATAAAATTGAAAGTAAAAGAACTATTGAACTAATAAATAAGACTAAGTATAAATTCTATGAAAAAAACAAATAAAATAGAAAGAGTATTGGCTAATTTGATTTTAAAAAGTAAAGAAGGGAATCAAATAATCTGTATCAAAATGAAAACTATATTTTTATCTCCAATAAAGAGGAAATTATATCAATCATTTAAAGCTATTTTGCCCAATTAGATGACAATAAACATACAGACCTAGGTGAAATGGATGAATATTTACAAAAAAAATATAAATTGCCTAGATTAACCAAAGAGGAATAGAATACTTAAATAATCCCATCTCTGAAAAAAAAATTTGAACAAGTGATCAATTAATACCTAAGAAAAATCCCCTATGCTAGATGTATTCCTCTGTGAATTCTATTAAATATTTAAAGAACAATTAATTGCAATACAACACAAACTACTTTGAAAAATAAGCAAAGATGGAATTCTACCAAATTCTTTTTATGACACCAATATGGTGCTGATACCTGAGCCAAGAAGATCAAAAAATAGAAAAAGAAAGTTATAGACCAATTTCCCTAATGAACATTGATGCAAAAATCTTAAATAAGATACTAGCAAAGAGACTACAGCAATATATTGCAAGGGTTATTTGTTGTGACTAGATGGGATTTATACTTGGAACGCTAGGCTAGTTTAATATTAGGAAAATCATCAGCATAATTGACCATACCAATAATCAAATTAACAGAAATTACATGATTATCTCAATAGATGCAGGAAAGGCCTCTGGCAAAATACAACCCCAATTCCTATTAAAAACAGTAAAAATCATAAGAATTAAGGGGCCTTTCCTTAAAATAATAAGTAGTATTTATTTAAAACCACCAGCAAGTATCATTTGCAAGTTAGAAGCCTTCCCAGTAAGGACTGGAGTGAAGCAAGGAAGTCCATTACCACAACTGTTATTTAATGTTGTCCTAAAATGTTGGCTTTAGCAATTAGAAAAGAAAAAGAATTTGAAGGAATTAAAGTAGGCAATGAGAAAACTAAACTATCACTCTTTTGCAGATGATATGATGGAATACTTAAAGAATCCTAGAAATTCAACTAAAAATAGTTGAAATAATTAAAAATCTTAGTATAGTTGTAGGATACAAAATAAATCCACATAAATCATCAGCATTTCTATATATTTCCAACAACGCTCTGTAGCAAGAATTAGAAAAAATTCTATTTAGAATCATTCTAGATGATTTAAAATACTTAAGAATCTATTTGCCAGGACAAAACAGGAATTATATGGACATAATTACAAAAAACTTTTTACACAAAGTTAGATCAGAACAATTGGAAAAAGATTAATTATTTATGGGTAGATGGAGCTAATATTATAAAAATGACAATCCTATCTAAATTAATATACTCATTCAATGCCTTATCAGACCTAGAAATAATAATAGCAAAATTCATCTGGAAGAACAAAAGGTCAAGACTATCAAGGGAACTAACCAAAAAAAAATTAAGTCTGGTGACCTAGCAGCACCAGATCTTAAACTGTAGTATAAAACTGTAATGATCAAAATAAACTGGTCTTGGTTAAGAAATAGAAGGATGGCTCAATAGAATAAAGTAGGGGAAAATAACCTTTGCAACCTAGTGCTTAATAAACCCAAAGATCCCAGCTTTGGGAATAAGAACTCAGTATTTGACAAAACTGCTGGGAAAATTGGAAAACTGTATGGCAAAAATTAATCTCACTCCCTATTCTAAGATAAGGTCAAAATGGGTATATCATTTGAACATAAAGCGTGATATTACAAATAAAGTAGGGGAACATAGAGCAGTTTATATGTCAGATTTATGGAGAAGAGAAGATTTTATGACCCAACAAGCAATAGAGAACATCACAAGATATAAAATGAATAATTTTGACTATATTAAATTAAAGAGTTTTTGTTCAAATAAAATCAATGCAAACAGGATTAGAAGGGAAGCAAAAAACTGGGAAAAATTTCATAAAAACTTTCTCTGACAAATGTCTCATTTCTCAAATGTATAAAGAACTGTCAAACTTATCAGGAATCCAACCCCTTCCCCAATTTGTAAATGGTCAGAGGATATGAGTAGGCAGTTTTTATATGAAGAAATCAAAGCTCTCAATAATCCTATGAAAAAAAGTTCTATCTGTGAAATAGTTATCTATGAAAATCTATGAAAAAAGAAAATCTCTCTTGGTTAGGGAAATGTATATTAAAACATCTCTGAAGTATGACCTTACACCTATCAGATTGGCCAATATGACATTAAAGAAAACTGATAAATGTTGGAGGGCATGTGGCAAAATTGAGACACTAATATATTACTGATGGAGCTGTGAACTGATCCAAACGTTCTGGATAGCAATTTGGAGTTATGTCCAAAATGAACGAATACCCTTTGATACAGTATTACCACTACCAGGTCTATATCCCAAAGAGATAAAAAAAATGGGAAAGGACCTGTTTGTATAAAAATTATTTATAGCTGTTCTCTTTGTGGTGGCAAAGATTTGGAAATAAATGGAAGTCCCTCAATTTGGGAATGTTTAAAAAAATTATGGTACATAATGGTGATGGAATACTATTGTGCTGTAAGGAATGATGAACAGGATGATTTCGGAAAGATCTGATATGATATATATGAACAAATGCAGAACGAAAGAAAGAAGTAGAACCAGGAAAATATCATATACAGTAACAGTGATATTATGGAACAATTAAATGTGATAGACTTTGCTACTAACAGCAATGCAATGATCCAGAACAATTTTGAGGGACTTAGAAAAAAGAATGTATAATTTGGATGAAATTTCTTAACATCTTGGTGGAGGTGGTAGGGAAGGGAGAGAGATAATCTGGATCTTAGAATTTCAGAAAATGTATGTGGAAAAGTATTATTACATGTTTTAGAAAATAAAATGTCTTTTTAAATTATTTAAGGTTTAATAAAAATTTTATAATTATTATCTCATTTTATTCTCATGTTAATCCTGGGAAATGCATGCATTTATTTTTCCCAGTTTTAAAATGAGGCAGACAGACGTTAAGTAACTTGCCCAACCCAAGGTCATACAGCTATCAAGTGGCTGAAAAACTAGATTTAAAGTCGAGTCTTCCTGACTACCTTCCACTAGGCACAGAATGGCTGGAGAGGGGAGAAGAGACAGAAGCAATTGTGGGAGGTTTGAATAGATGAGAAATGGGAAAGGGTTAGGTGGCCAGATTCAGCCTCTGAACCACTTAGTAGTGATATCACCACTAGGCACATACAAACTGCAAAGGAAAGAAAAAGTAATATTCATAGAAAAGAATGTTTATAATAGCACTTGGTATTTTAACAATAAGGTGGTACCAAACAAGTGGCATTATTTGGTAGAATGGGTGAAAAATTGTGGCATATAAATGAAATGTAAGTTTACTGTGCTACAATAAATGAAGGTACATTCTGATTGATGTATACATTTTTATGAATGGCCAATTTGTTGATTTATTTTGCTGGATGATACATAATTATCTCAAGAAATGTCTCTTATTCAGGGTGCAGAAGGAGATGGGTGACAAGTTAGCAATAGACCTGAAAAATAATACTAAAACATTTCCAAAAATGCTTTATAACAAGACAAAAACATGCAGATGTGAATCAAAAAAGAGTAAATATTTTTTGCTACCTTGATAAAGTTGGTATGTACGTATGTTTGGGTGTAAATATATATCCAAACATATGTATTTACATATTTGCGCATAATTTATCTCTACCTACCTAATTTTGTATCTACCTCTATAGCCACATGTCTATTTATATTTGTATCTATGATATAATCTATCTATATCTTTATCTGTCTATCAGGTATAGATAATCTATAAATCAGTGCAATTTTTAGCTATTAAACTGTTTATATTTCTTTTAAAATGCAAATTGACAAGCATGGTGGCACACATTTGTGATCCCTACTCTGGGAAGCTGAGGCTAATGGATCTCTTGAGCTAGGGAGTGTTAAGATATAGTGGCCCAAGTCCGTTCATGTCAATGAATATGATGAAGAGCTGGAAGCAGAAAGCCAACAGTCTGTCCAAAGAGAACTAACAGGCCCAGGCTGGAATCAGAACTGGTAAAAACAAAACAAAACAAAACTTTGTTGATCAAAGTCATTTAGATCAGTAAATGGTCCTAAAAGCTTAGCCTTCATGAAATGAAAAGACATAGTTTCAAAATGATAGATAAACAAATAAATAAATACAGTCCTTTCCCCCCATCCTTTATTTTTGAATGCTAATTTCTTGATGATTAAGTCCACAATTAAATCAGAAATTTTAAAGTCTAGCTGGAGTCTTACAATGTGAATTTGTATGTATGTATGTAAGTGAAGCCATTTTCACCTAAGTGTCTAAGAATCTATAAATATTCCTTTATGATGCTATAGCACTAGAACAGTATATACCAAAAAGGCTTCATTTTTCAGAATCTCCCTTCATCAGAGGCAGCTGCATAGCTAAGTGGATTGAGAGCCAGGCCTAGAGACAGGAGATCCTGGGTTCAAATCTGTGCTCAGACATTTCCTAGCTGTGTGACCTTGGGCAAGTCACTTGACCCCCATTGCCTAGCCCTTACCACTCTTCTGCCTTGGAACCAATACACAGTATTGATTCCAAGATGGAAAGTAAGGGTTTAAAGAAAAAAAAAAGAATCTCCCTTGATCTAATCTGAGAATTGTATCTTTAGATTACCAGTAACTTTGATGTTCTACTACTAATAATTATATAATAATGTGTACTACTGTGCATAAATTGTGCACTATATTAAATATTTTACAATTATTATCTCATCTGATTCTGATAACAATTTGGTGAAATAGTTGGGATTATGACCTTGATTAGAGAGATAAAGAAATTAAGGCAAATAGAGAGTATGGTAATTTACCCAAAGTCATACTTAGTGTCTGAGGCCAGATTTGAAATTAATTCTTCCTGACTCCAGTCCTGACAGTCTATCTATGCATCATCTAGCTGCCCTGCAAGGAGACACAACCTCTTATTTTGTACCTCTCCTTGCCTAGAATTGAAATTTCCATTTTATTAACCAAGGAATACTTGTTTTATTCTTTCTTCAACTTCTACTTAATTCTGACCCACTTATCTAAGTATTATAGTTTCTGGTTTTGTATGTGTTGTCTACTTTTCCTGATCCATAAGAGGATCCAATCTTCATATTCTGTTTTTTTCATTCTATATAAATCAAAGTTTCTGATTCTTTTATTTTATAAACCTTTACTTTCTTTTTTATTTAAATATTTTATTTTTTTAGAAAAATTTTCCATGGTTACATGATTCACGTTTTTACTTTCCCCTTCACGCCGCCTTAACCCTGCTAGCCAATGCACATTTCTACTGGTTTTAACATGTGTCATCTATCAAGACCTATTTCCATATTATTAATAGTTGCATTGGTGTGTTCATTTCAAGTCTACATCCCCAATCATGTCTGCCTCAACCCATGTGTTCAAGCAGTTGTTTTTCTTCTGTTTCCACTCCTGTAGTTCTTCCTCTGAATGTGGGTAGCATTCTTTTCCATAAATCCCTCAGAATTGTCCTGGGTCATTGCATTGCTGCTAGTACAGAAGTCCATTACATTCTATTTTACCACAGTGTAT
>NC_058132.1:385115234-385146368 GCF_016433145.1 Gracilinanus agilis | reverse complement strand
CCCTTATAAACACTAACTTCATAGTGTTCGTGGAGCTACATAATGGAGATAAAAAAGAAAAAATGAAATAGTCATTCTCTCAAAGAGTTTATATGAAATAGGAAATTGATATTTGTTATCACATTGTAAGATAATGTTGTCCTAATATTATTGAAAGCATAGTGGAGGGTTTTGACCTGAGGTCCAGGGACCTCCTCGACTTCTATAGATAAATTTCAAGGGTTTGGTGAACTTATATAAAAAAGAAGTATTTTCAATCAACATTAACAAAACATAGTATTTTCTTCAATTATAAAATATATATGTATATATATGCACACACACATATATATGAGATATAAATTTAATACATATGTATTCTAAGAAGGACTCTGTAGGCTTCCTCAAATAGCCCAAAGAACTTATGGCATGAAAAATAAAAACAAAAAACAGTAAAGGACCCTGAAGAAAAGTAATATATTTCTCAAAATGTTATATAGAATGATTGTTTTGATATGATATTTATAATATGGAGAATGTGACAGGTGTATTGCATTTGTAAATAATCTAAAATTAAGAGACTATCTCTTCTACACTGTAAATGCCATGAGGGCAGGGATGAGGAAGGAGTATCCCTCCCCCAGAACCTAGCAATGAATGTTATTTTTCACACAATAAGACCTTAATAAAATATTCGTAGACTTGAATTAAAATGAAAGGAAACACTGGAATCCCATCAATAAAGGACAGGTTTTCAAAAGTATAGCTGGAAGCTTCCCTAGACTGTTAACCACAATAAACAAAATATCTTCTTTATGGAAAAAAGAGAATTAAAATTAAAATTAAGATACTAGTGCAGAAAAAGATGGATGGACTTATCTCAGAAAAAAAAGACACTCCAAAATACATACCCAAAACACATTTTATAGAGAATATAGTGTATAATACTAAAAACAACAATATATTAATATAAAATAAATATAAAGACTAATGTAAAGAATAAATGAACATCAACATGGCATTTACCTTTCTGAAAACTCTTCTTGGATATGGAAGACAGTGAGGAGGGGAAAGAAAAGTTATTGTTTGGAAGGGGAATCCCCCTCCATAAGGGCCTTAATTATCAAGGCATTATCTGGAAAGACTTTGGAAAGAAGCTGACATATAGAGGAATTCTTACCTTGATTATGTCCCTCTTCACTGCTGAGATACTGTGGGAGAATTTCTACTAGACCAAGATGAGGTATCTCACTCCCAATGAGAGAATTCATTCATTTGGTATGATCAGGCATATATTCTCCTCCTTATGCTTTATCTGATTTTAATTAGCTAGCTCGATAGGTAAATGGATTTATTTGCTTTTCAGTACATGTTTTGCTCACACTGAGTAGAATGCATGGGTTACCCTTTGTTTTCTCAAAATTAGCATCAAAGTCAAATGGACATGCTAATGAAATCTGAGGCAACCAATGAAAATTGAGAGAAATTTTTCATGGATAAAATGGGCAGAAACTGAAACCAAAGATTACCATGTCAACAAAAACCAAGTTATTACTATAATTCAAATTTCTGTTGCTTTCTCATCCTTCTTTTGGATGTAAATATTGTTAAGTCCTAGGAATACCTTGAAGCAAAGATGTTTTCCAGGTCTTTAAAGGAAAAGTCCCTGACATCTATCCAATTCTTCTTTACAACTAAATGTATTTTCTTCAATCATTTATATTAAAATAGTCAATCTTAAAGTTGGTGATAGGCTTTTGTTTTGCCAAGGAAGTATTATTTGTTCATATTTAATGCTGTCACTATTGACACTCATATAATTTTTTCTCCTTGTCTATTGCAACATCAAATACTAGCATGGGGTGCTTGGCATGTCTTGAAAAAACCCTTCTGGGGGTCCCTCACAGGAAAAAAAAAGAAAAGAAAAAAATAAGAACAATAGTCCATATGTCCAGTTTGTGACTTGCTGAGAGAGGCTTTGTGCCTTGAGATAATCTGATACTTATTAGCAAGAAAGGGCAGCTTAGTAAATTTCTGTCCTTATGGGGCGATAATTGTATCATCTTAGGTTGCAATTTACTGAATTTGTCTATAGGGAACTATGCATTTAGCAGTAGGTAGGCATTTCCTTCAGAAATAGCAGTGAGATGAATTGGCAGGTCATTTCACAGTGGCAATGGGAATTTGAGTCCTAATTCTTCTCTACATTGGTCAAACCTCAAATTCCAACATATCCATAAAGAATAAAGAGTTATCCTCCCCACAATTATGCTCTAAAATAGTACTAAAAATTAAAGGTTAAAGTTAAAATTAAGTTTTCAGTTTGCTTTCATGTGTGTGTGTGAATTGTTCTTATTATTCTCATTTTCAATGAAGTTAACATAAAAGTATCCTAGGGATATTATTATTGTATTTATTCATTACACATATTTTCTTCCTATTTGTTCTTCAGCCTTTTGCAAACTGGCTTTTGACTTTGTCACTCAATGAAAATTTCTGCATCCAAAGTTACTAGTGGTCAATAATTACCAGATCTGATGTGTAATTTTTTTTCTCATTCCTCATACCTCTTGACCTCTCTACTAAATCTGACAATGTGGATCACTTTTCCCTCCTTAATCTCCTCTTTACTCGAGGAATTTGTGATATATTTTTTACTTTTCTGGTTCTCCTTAATGCTATCTGCCCACTTCTTAAGGTACATTTCTGGGTTAATCTCCATATCATATCCTCTAAAGTGAATGTTCTCTAAAGTTCTGGCATGGCACTACTCCATTTCTTTGTTACTTTATTATCTCCAGTTGGTTTAATTATCATATCTACACAGATGACTCATATCTATATATTTATACAAGGGCCAATTTCACCTAAACTTCAGTCCAATGTTGCTAATTCTCCTTTGGATATTCCAACATAGCTTGGTGGCACAGTACAAAGATTACTAGTCCTAAAGTCAGGAAAACCTGAGTTCAGATTTGGCTTCAAATACTTACTCTGTGACTCTGAGCAAGTAATTTAAATTATTTTACCTCTTCAACTTTAAAATGAGGATAATAAAAACACATACCAGAAAGGGTTTTTGTGAGGATCAATTAAATAATATTTTTAAAGCACTTACTGCATTGCCTGGCATATTTAAGGTACTATTTGAATGCTTCTTCTCTTCCTCTATTCCTTTCATCTCAATATTCCTAAGACTTTTAAAATTTAACATGTTCCAAAAGAATTCTTGTAACCTGCAAATTTATCTCACTTCAAAACTTTCATATTTTTATTAATAGCAACATTATTTTTCTAGTCTCTCATGTTTGTAATCCCAGTGATTCACATGATTTTTGTCGATATTAGCTTTTGATTATATTCTTGGCTATTAAACACTGGGGAAAGAATTTTTTCATTACATTTGACATATACAATGGAATATACATAATTTCAGTCTTTACTATTGTTTTTTTTGAACTAATGTCTGCCTATTTCAATAGTATTTCAATAGTATTTCTATAAACTTTTAACTCCTCTGAATATATTCCTACTGCTATTTTTTGATAGAGAAATGTTATTTTTAGAGATTTGCAAGGTCAGTGAGCCCTTTGTTTCCTTAACATAAATTATACATGACTTTGTATAGAATTTATATCATTTGTCAGTGTGAAGAAGGGATTAACTCTCCCCTGCCTACTTTTGAATTAATCAACAAAAGCTAGAACACCCCTACTTAGCACTAGGTGGGAATGCTCACAAGCCACTTAGAAAGCTCCATGCTTTCAATTCAATCAGACAGAAACTTGTGAATACTTTGTGAAGAGTTTACCCCCTCATAGGACAAGAGGTGGAACCTACAAACACTGCCCCCCTGGGCAGTGCTAAGCAAATTTAAAGACCACAGTTGATCCTCATAAAGTAAAGGAAGGGTCAGGAAGTGATGTGGGAAAAAAGCACTATAAAAGCCCTGAACTTCCTGTCCAAATACACTTTCTCCTTCAGACTTGGCTTTGGAGGACCTCCAGCTTTGGACTTTGGCTTGGATTCTGACTCTTGGACTTCTTCTGGTAAGACTGCTCTTGGATCTTCCCCTTTGGACTACAATGTGGGTGAGTGAAAAGTCTGACTCTTTTCCTGGCTTCTGGAGAGATTAGTTTCTGGAGAGGCCTCCCCATCTTGGGGGAGGTCAAGTGGTTTTTCACCCCTGGGTCCTCTGGCTAAATAGCCCTCCAACTGAGGTCTCTCCAGTGGAGGGCTAATTAGCCAAGCCTGAGTTGAGCCAGACACCAGAGAAGCATTTACAGTGATAAGCTACGCGGCTTACTCTACCCTCTTTCACATTTATCTACTTTACTCTTTCCCTCTATCTTATAAATAACGCTGCTAAATAAAAAGTCATTTTGACTTGAGTTATAATATCAGTGACCACATTCTCTTATATTTAGTCCAACCATAAATTTAATCCCTACATCAGCCATATTCATCATGCAAAAAATAGAGTTAAGCTGATATATAAGGGGAAAATGCTTTAAATGTCTTATTAACACTTGATTTCAGGATGCTAGCTAGTCTCTTAGCATATATAAGGTTCTCCTTGATAGTGTTAATGTATCTTACAATGAAGAAGACCAAGAAATTAATATCCATTTGTTCAGTTTCATCTACAGATTCAAAGTCAAAATTTCCATTCTCCTTTTCCTTGGCAAACAGTAAGAGGTCTATAACTATCAGATTCAAATAAGGTTTTTTTTTTTTTTATTATCACTAGAGAAGATTCCAAAAGATGAAACTTTATAGAGGATCAATATAATAGCATTCATTTACATCAAATGATTCATGTAATGTTTTAGGTGTATCATTTTTTGGAGGGGAGGAAATTTTTTAACTTGTGTACCACACTCAATTCTATTTAGTAGTTATGATAATGAATGTAAGGCTAGGCAGAATCATCACAGGCTTTGTGCTTGATGGCATGTGTTAAATGGTTAAATTTTTACATTTGTGTGTCATTACTCTGTTAGTTTATGGTAGAATTTATCTTTCTTATGTCCTGTATACCAATAATTCATTTTTCCTGACACAAATCACAGGTTTGATGATAAGACAATGTAAATGTTATTGCATTTTAGGATAATTTGTTCAATTCAATAATGTATTTTTATTTTACAACTACATTCTTTCTGTTCTTTAATCTATACATTATTTTCTTTTTAATAAATTTTTTGAGTTATACAATATATTTAATGCTTTACATGAAGTATATAAACACTTAATTACACTATATTTGGAGAAGTCACTGGTATTCTCATCTTTTGGTAATAAATATGCGATGCCATCTGTTATAAAATATTAAGCTCAGTGTTGTGTCTAGAAGGAAGCTGGAAAAGTCCTTTCCAAGTAATTGACAAGCCAGCATGAAGTTATTGAGCCAATAATTAGAGACCTTATCTTACTGTTCTTCTTTCCAATTCCCTTCCCCAAAACTAGAAATTTAGTTCCCTCCTTTGATGTAACCATTCTGTTGTACATTATGCTAACTGTATACAAACTTTCTGCTTCACATTTGGTCCAACTTGGAACTATACTGTTCCATATTTATTCAGATTATATGCCAGATGACCAGAAATATTCTTCATTCTTTTAGAATTCTTTTTCTTTTCAAATTTATTTCCTTCTCATGGCTTTCAAATCACATTTTTAAATGGTATCAAATTATTATTTGGTTCTTTGCATAGCTTTGGCTACTTCTATGTCTTTAATCTCCTGGCTTTCACTGAGAATTGTTGACAAAGAAAGAATTTCTGACAAATTTTGATTTCCTGAATTCTATTACACACACATATATATCTATGAATGTATTGTCTTTAATCAAGTAATGGGGTATTAAAGCTTTCTTTTGAAATGAAAGACTAGATAGTGATTTAATCTTATAATCCTTTTCCTTTTTTTGGTCCTTGTTTTCTTAAAGCTCTTCTATCCCTATTGGTATTTGACACTTGTTCTTAGGAGTATTCTATCTAAATAATTCAATCATTCATTCTATGCTCTCCACTTTGACACAGCACATACTTTTATGTGCAAGTCTGTGGTGTTCTTATATTCTCTGTCAAGAACTGTGGGAAATTATATGACGGTTTCAGGAGACACCAGGTTTTTTGGACTAAAATTTCATGGCATATTGTTGGTCTTGTATTCATGGAATTATTATAAAAAGGTACTTATTAAAATTGCATTCTCAGGTGTCTACATATTTTTAGTATTATTTGATAAATAGATTTTATTCATAATTCATTTTATTCTTAAAATAGCACTTCTATAGTTGAGCATATTTTCAGTGTTTATACTTTTTTTTTCAATTTTCCTAGTTCAATTTTTGTTTTTATTTCATCTAATTTGTATTTGGACATGAAATCATTTTCTTCTAACTTTGATGCTTTGGTTAATATTATATTGTTTATGTAACTTCTCGTAAGGAAGCCCCTAAAAATAGTAGTATGAAATCTGTCTCTATACTGGTTTTTATTTCCAATTTGACATGATATAAAACTGGTGAATAATAATAGCATTTATGTCATTAACTATTTCACATGCACTCAAGGTTTCTCCACTTCTGTTGTCAGTGCCCTATGTCCAAAGCATTTCCAGTTGAATGGGGATATTTATATTTATTTTTTTTTTGTTCTGATAAATATATCATACATTTTGTGCTGGCTACTTTTTATATATTATGCCCCAGGAGATTTCCCAAGACTCTTTCTCACTCTACCTCCCTCTTTCCCTCCATCCCTCCTTACATCTCTCTCTTGTTTTCTCTCATTCTCTCTTGCTCTCTCTCTCCTCTTCTATCCTTTTCATGTTATCTTAGTTATCTTACTGGATTCTGTTCATTAAATTATTATTTTTATGCTGATGATTCTTATATCTACATATCCTTTCCTGATCTTTCTCCTGAGCTCAAATCATGTATCTTTGGATTGGTTTTCCAAAAAGAGAATCAAACCCAATATGTTCAAAACTAAATTCAATATCTTTCTTCACAAATTCTTTTGTCTTCCTGAACTTCGTTATAACTCTTGATGTTGCTACTATTTGCTTAATTACTCAGAATCATTATCTTGGTATCATCCTTGACTTCTCACTCTCATTTATCCTACATATGCACTTCATTGCCAAATTTCGTTCTTTCATCTACTGTATTTCTTGTATATGGCCCTTTCTCTTTAGTCATATGTAGTCATATGTAGTCAAGATCTCTTTATGCCTGGACTACTTCAAGAGCCATCTAAATGGTCTTGCTGCTAAGGCAACAACAACAACAAAACTAAGCTTTCCTTTCTCAAATCCATGCTTTTTTCAGCTATGAAACTAATTTTTCCATTAGCTCCTTTAGAAATCTGGATGCTATACCATTTGGTATATAAATATTTAGTAATCATATTACTTCATTGTCTCTAATACCTTTTAGTAAGATGAAATTTCCTTCCATATCTCTTTTAATCTGATCAATTTTTACTTCAGCTTTGTCTGATATCATGATTACAGCTCTTGCTTTTTTTTTTACTTTAGATGTTGCATAATAAATTTTGCTCCAGTCTTTTACCTTTAATCTGTGTCTGTCACTCTGTCTGAAATGTGTTTCTTGTAAACAACATATAGGAGGAATCTTGTTTTTAATCCATTCTGCTAACCACTTCCATTTTATGGGTGAGTTCATCCCATTTACATCCTGAGTTATGATTTTTAACTATGTATTGCCCTCCATCTATTTTCCCATTTAGATCCTGCTCTATTCCCTTTCACTCTGTTTGTCCTCACCAGTATTTTGCTTTTTAACACTCTTCCACTTCCCCTCCCTCGAAATACCTCCTCCTTTCTTTATATTATTCCTCTTTTACTTCTCTTTAGGATAAGATATAATTATATGCCCCATTGAGTAGATTTGATTTTCCCTCTCTGAGTCAGTTACAATGAAAATAAAATTTAAATATTGCCCATCACTCTCTTTATCCTCCCCTCTCTATAATGATTTTTCATGCCTCTTTATGTTATCTAATTTACCCCATTCTATCTCTCTTTTCCCTTTTCTTTCAGTGCAATCCTCTTTTATCCCTTGATTTTTTACACATCATACCATATATGCATATCATTTCATAGATCACATTTACATACACATCATATCATCATAATCAGCTTACTTCTACACCCTCTTTCTAAGTATGTTCCTTCTATTTTCTCTACTACCAGGAGTTATTTTTGAAATTACATATATCCTCTTTCCATGTAAAAATATAAACATTTTGACCTTAATGAGTCTTCAGTTTTCTCTTTCTTATTTACCTTTTAAGGCATCTCTTGGGTCTTATGGGTCTTGAGTTTTCTATATGAAGTCTCCTGGACTTCATATTTTTGGTTTAGTTCTAGCTTACTCCTCTGAAATGCTTGGACATCTTCTATCTTGTTGGATGTCCATTTTCTCCCCTGAAAGAATATATTCAGTTTTGCTGGGTAGGTGACTCTGGGTTGTAAACCCAAATCTTTTGCCTTCCTCAATATCATGTTCCATGCCTTCTGATCCTTTAAGGTAGAAGCTACTAGGTCCTGTGTGATCCTGATTGTAGTTCCATGGTATTTGAATTGTTTCTTTCTGGCTCCTTGCAGTATATTCTCCTTGACTTGAGGGCTCTTGAATTTAGGTACTACATTGCTGGAAGTTGTAATTTGAAGATTTCCTTCTAGAGTTGATCTGTGAATTCTTTCAATTTCAATTTTATTTCCTTGTTTGAGGATCTCTGGGCAGTTTTCTTTGAAAATTTCTTATATTATGATTTTCACGCTTTTTTTTCTTGATCATGATTTTCAAGTTAGTCTAATAATTCTCAAATTATCTATCATAGATCTATTTTCCGGGTTAGATGTTTTTTAATATGATATTTCATGTTTTCCTCTGTTTTTCTCAAGAAATCATTGGTTTCTAGTTGGTCAATTCTGATTTTTAAAGCCCAGTTTTCCTCTTTCATTTTTTTGGTTCTCCTTTTTCAACTGGCTCATGTTTTGTGTGTTATTTTCATTTCTCTTCCCCCACTTTTCCTCTGCCTCTCTTAATTGGTTTTTGAATTCTTTTTTGACCTCTTCCAGAATCTGTGTCTAATCCATATTTTTCTTTTTGACTTTGCCTGTGTTTGTTTTGCTTTCACTGTACCCTTCTGTGTCATATATATCATATATCATAGTTTTTTTAGGGTAACAGATTCTAATTACACAACCTCCCCTGGGAACATTTGGAAGACTAGTCTCCCCAGTGGATCATGTAAACATAATATTACAATAATTTGGGAATAAAAGGGAAAGAGAACAAAACCAATGATTACTATGTGCATTGACAAAAAGCCAATTAGGGGGCAGTCCCCTTTTGCATAGAATATACATATAAAATAAATGCATTCAACCCATACATACACACAGAGTTCAATTTCACTATATACCAAAGTTCATTCTGGATCTTTTGGTGCAGTGTGAAGTTTCTCCAGGCATCTCCATGGTGCCTTCTTCAAACAGTTCACTTCTTGGATTCTTGGAGGTAGCAAGTTTCTTATCCTAAGATTACTCTCAAATAAGAAAAACTTTTATAAAACTAGAATTTTATGACAGTTATACAATCCCCCTTGAGCAAGGTGTTGACAAACACACAGATCAACTCAGGATACATTAATTTTCACTAAGAAAACAGCTTTTTTAGAAACAGTAGTAGAGCAGCTAGTTCAAGAAAACCGTTTGGATCTAAAATATCACCAAGAATCTAGATCATTCTGGTGGAGGGTTAGAGTAAGCTAAATAGTTATAAATAGAAAAAAAAACATACAGAAGCCACTAGATTACCTGGGTGATGCTCCTTTCTTGAGAGCCATTCAGAGGTGCCACAACCTGTAGGCAAACCTTCCCACCTCCAGAATGAGACTTTAACAGCCATATATGACCTGTATTTATATGTCTCATCCATTACATTTTTATAAATGCAGAGGTGGGAATTATTATAGGGCTATAGCACTTCACTTCAACTACTAAATGGACCCTTACCTCTTGTGACAAACAACTCAAAAGTACTTTTACAATGGTATTTTCTCCAGTCCAGCCACATAGGGAAGTACAAAAAAGACTGTAATAGCACATATAGCTAATTGTCAAAACACAGTAACTTAAAGTGACATAGGGTAACAGAACTTAACAAACAAAATAAAATCTTAAAACAACCAGCAAATACAATATATGTGACAGGATACAGGCACTGAATTTAAGAGTCCTTTTTTCCAATTCTGATACAGAGACTTCCATAAAACAATGGAGTCTGAAAGTCTTAAAATTTTCACCTCCAGACTCTTTAAGATTCCTTCCCCTCTCTAGTATCATCATTCATCTAGATTCCTTTGGTCACACCTCTGATTTCTCCCAGATTGAGGGAGAATTCTGCACTAAGCATAGTGTGGAGGAATCTCATATTGGTTGTGTGGTAGAGACTAGGCAGGCCAGAATATCAAGGGTGTATAAGGAGATGAATTTCTCCCCTGAATCTCAGGATTATTCAAGCTATTGGCAAGGACCAGTGTACTCCAGAATGGTAGGAAGAAAAGACATCCTTAAAACTGGGAGCTGTTTGAGATAGGTAATGCACCTCTCTCTCATAGAGTGAGCCATGCTTATGATTATACTTCCTGTTTAGAAGAATAACCTTCATTCTCCTTCCCACAGGGGTAAAAATGCCAGGGAGCAGCTTGCTTCCCCTGCCATGTGGACAAGGAGTTAGTGGGGTAGAAGCTCTCTTCAGGTAAAAACCTTTTGGAGGCTAATTATTGCCTAAGAGAAACACACCAGGGCTTCCAAGGCAAGCATCAATCAAGCACTCAGGTGTTGGCAATGTAAGGGAAAAAGGGATTTATACTTTCCTAGCTAGTTTGGAGAGTGACTCCAATGACTCCCAGCTTGTTGGCAGCAATCAGCAGCAGGAACAGCAGCAGCAGCAGGAACAGGAGAAGCACCAGTGGCAGCAGTGGCTTGGTTAGGACCACCCAGGCAGTTAGCAGCAGGAGGATGAGCTGTACCAGCAATGGCTCTGCAAGAACCACCCAGGCAGTTAGGGAGGGAGGCAGGATCAGAAGCAGCAGGCAGCTGCGATGCTAGGAAAACTCCAAAGAGAATTCCCTGGGATGGGGGTGGGAGGTGAAAAGCCACGGCCTGAGAAAAGTAGTTTCAAATTATTCTACTCGAAGAGAATTAAGGGTTCTGGCCCCACTTCTATGGTTGCCATAAATGTAGGATTTAAATTAATGTCCAATACTTCAAGTATATTTTATAAAGTTTATTATCTAACAAAATAGAACAACGTGACTAAGTTTTTCTACCTGCTCAATAAGCCCACTCTACCAGAAAGACAAAAGAACAAGAGATAGAACTCCACAGTGTTCATATCCTGTCCGTGTCAGCACATAATGACAGGAAGAGAGTGGGCTGCTGGGTATCATAGTTTTTTTTTAGGGTAACAGATTCTAATTACACAATATATAGACATATATTGATATAAAGATCTACATACATAGATCTCTTTTCTCTTTGTATTTACATATACAATTAATATGGGAGTAATCATGTGATTCTGGGTGTTAAGTAGAATTTGAAATTTGTTGACTTATTCTTGTGACTTTAGGCAGTTGGAATTGATCACAAGGTGAAACTAAGAGCCAAGTGAAACTTGGCATTTAGTAGGTGCTCTCTATGTATAATATAAAACAATGTTATATGATGTTATATCACACTGTCACATTATATCATGTTACTTCATATAATATTATGTACTGTAATATTAATCATACTTATGACACAAACAATATGGGGGTGATCTTTTACTCCTTACTAAACATACTCATTAAAAACACACATGCTATGTATGTGCATAGACAAACAGATACACTACATATAATTTATTTTCCTATCTGTATGCCTTCATTTTTCTGGCCTACTCAAATGCTAGATAATCTATTGGAGCTAAAATAGACTTTTGAGACTACATAATCTAATTACTACATTTTTTAGATAAAGAAAATGAGTCAAAGTTGAAGTGAGTTGTGTAACATCACACAGGTTAAATAAAATTTCAAGGCTTACGTCTGAACATAGGTCTTCTAATTCCAATTGTAGTCTTTTTTGCTTACTACTAGTTTAATTCCTTCACAATTTTAACATATTTCATTTCATTTCAGAAAACCTTTACTAAAATATTTATAATGTATAAAGAGTTGATCCAAATTGTGTTGTTGGGACCTGTACAGGCAGTCTTTGGGGCCTATAAAGATATTGATTTCTATGAGGATATTTGACATGGTCTATAACATTCTGATATTGTAATCAGGAATACCTAAACTTCAAAATCTGCATCTAATCATAGGTAAATTGCTTAACTACTCTGAACTTTTTCCTCATTTGTAAAACTGGGGCTATATAATACCTGAAGTATCCACCTCATTTTGTCATGAAAGACAAACGGGACATTTGTAAAATATTTTGAAACTTTAAAGCATTGTGTGAATGTTATTTATGATGGTAATGAAAATTTGTACTGAGTTGATGATTTAATTGTTGTAGGGGACATCTGATATAAGTACTTCCTCTACCAGTGTAGATGGGCAGCTGATATGTACTTTATAATCATAAATAGTTTTCTGTGGATCTGAAAAATTAATTGACTGGTAGATGTTCACAATAACATTGAGGGGCAGAGAAAAGATTTGAACTAAACTTTCCTGGCTCACAGACCATCTCTACTTTGAAACTCTTTTTTAACATTATTATTAAAATATTAGTAGTACATTACATTATTGAGGCAGATGAGATAAATTGCTTATGACCTCTTGAGCAGTGCCTTTCTGGTTAGAAACATGTACTCCAGAACTGCCAAGGCATTCTAGTCACATGTTTCTTTCCATTCATGGATTGAAAGGCTTTCATGGAAGAGAACTTTTCTTTTCAAAGGGAATTGATGAAGATATATCCATTTCTAGAGACATGACAATCATTTTCACTGAAGCTACTACTCAAATGAATAAAAAGACAGGTCCCAGAGCAGGAGGGAAATGGTCTAATTATCTCATCTGCCTGCAGCAGAGATTCTTTGCAACATATTACTTCAGAATGTTTTCAGTTTTCAGAAGCCTGAAATCAATTAAGCTAATTTCAGCCCCTTTCTTCCTAATGGGTTGTAGTTCATTGCTGAGTGTGAATGATATGAATGGATAAACAAAAACTTTTTTTTACCCTAACCATATTAATAAATTTGTGGCATATTCTTTCATTTTAGAAAAACTGCAAATATAAAACACTGTAATTTGCTGAACAAAATTGTTAATAAAATTTTTAACCATAAAGAGGAGAAAAAACACCATTTCCCTCATGTTTCAATAATAGTATTCTAGTTCATTAGGATTAAGTACAGCTTTTCATGATATAGAAAGCAATTAAATAAAGTTTTTTGGGACGAAAGGCCCTAGAACTTGGGAGTAGTTGGAGTGGGGTCAGGAAAAACTTCATTTAGAAGCTGATACTTGAGATATATCTTAAAATTTCCCCTTGCTCAGCAAAGCCTTTCTTCAAAGGAAGTACCAATGGAGAATGTGACATTCTTTACAGTGATTCAGATCCATAATTCCTGCAACCCAGATCTGCCTGGTTTTTATTTCACTTGAATGGAACAAGGATCTTATATTTTTATGAATTCCCTCCTATGGAACAGATTAGAGACCATTCAAAGCTCCTTATCCATATCCTCCATCTCCTGCATTTTTGCCATCTATTGATCAATTAATTAATTCAGTTACACAATTAACTAATTACCTGCTCAAAACTCTATGTTCTTCTTGTGCATAGATTCTGTATATTCACCATAGAGGACCCATACAACATGCTATAGGCCTTCCTCTACATGTTTCAAAATTTCTTAGGTTACAGTATAGCAAGAAGGCTATCTGTATTATTTCTGACTCTTGCTATATATATACTAGCCCAGCCAAGGGAAATTAGGGAAGGATATGACTCCTCTTGTTCTACTGACTCCTTTCCCCCAATGCAATTACTCTATATTCATTTTATTTATCTTATGTGTAGTTATTTGAGAAAATTGTACTCTATCTTACTCCCTCAAGGAGAAAATATATGCTCCTTGAGAGCAAGGACTACCATAGTTTTTTAATCCACCTCCACTAGAAAATAATAGGCTATACTAGGACTGACCATGCATTTTTTTGTTACTTTTCTTTTTGAAATGTACCTTTGTTCATTAGAAATATTTGGAAATGTTATTTTTCTAGACCTGTAAATGCAACTGAATCATCATCATCCTTTTTAATATACTTTTATTTATTTAATTTATTCTTTGAACAATTCATTATTCCAGATACCATTATTACATTTGTATTTAGATTTGCATCGTTTCCCTCTGTATTCACTGTTACTTTTATTTTATTATACTTTGGAAATGATTTGGCCAAAGGATGTGTTAAATAAAGTTAGTATTTGTCAGAAGCAAGACTATGCTAAAGACTTTCAAATCTCTGTATTTAATCTTACCCTCTCACATCTTCAAAAGGCTATTGGACATCTCAAACTGATTGTCCCATAGGCATCTTAAACTTAAAATATCTAAAACTGAACCAATTTTTTCTCTTTACAAACCTTTACTTCTTCCTGGCTTTTCTATTACTATTTAGGGCATCCCAGCATCCTACTCAGCCAGCTTGAAACCTAGGTATCATCCTCAACTCCTCACTGTTAAACCATTTCCTTTTTCCATATCTAATCTTTTATGATGGCCAGGAAATTTTACCCATGAGACATCTCTCATTTATGACACTTTCTTTCCTCTGACACTTCTGTGACTGTGATAGAGACCCTCATCACCTCATCCTTGGACTATTGCTGTTTGGTTTCCCCATTCCATATTTCTACCTGCTCTTCCTAAAGCTCAAAACTGAATATGCCATTTTCCTCTTCACTCAAGTCCAATGGCTCCCTCTTATGTCCAAATTCATATTTAATATCCTCTATTTGATGTTTAAGACCCTCCACAACTAAACTCTTTTCCAGCCTTCTTATATCTTATACTCCATTATTATTCATTGATACTGGCCTCCTTTTAGATCCTTCAGCAAGACAGTCATCTTCCAAATCTAGGCATTTTCCATGGCTATCCCTTTTTGGAATGATCCATTTCTTATCTCCACCTCATGGATTTCCTGGCTTACTTACTACTTTCTTATTTACTCTCAATCAAAATCCCTCCTTCAAGCCTTTCTCAATTCTTCTTAAAGCTGCTAATGATTTCGCATTTCTGAATTTCACCAATATAATCTATGTAACTTGTTTGTGCATAACTATTTGCATGTTGTCATCTCTTCTTGGCTTGTAGACCCCTTTAAAGCAGGGGATGTCTTTTGCTTTTTTAAAATGTATTTTGCTTAGTACATTGACTGTCATAAGGTATATACTTAATAAAGGATAATTAAATAATATAATATGTGACTTCAGTGCCTGACACAGTTTCTGTTCCATGATAGATGCTTAATAATACTTGTTGATTGTTGAATCCCTTGAGAGCACCCCCTGGTACTTTTCTCAGTTTAGTGTATTCATCATATTAATATCCATTATATTTCTCTTCCTTATATTCTAGAATAATACTTCTCAACTACATAATACTTTTTTAAACTTTTTTTCAGAAAACCTCCTGTAAGACTCCATTTCTTAAAACTTTCAAAGTTTAGAAATCTATTTCTTCTTTCCTTTCCTCTTTCTGATGGCATCTTACTCTTGCTTTGCCCCACTCCATTCTATATCCTTGAACTGTCAATAGCCTTTTATAGTTAGATTGTAAAAGAAGAAATGAGTATGTGGTATAACACTGATGGAATAGATTGGATTGGGAATATGCCCTTCAGATTTGTGTCTTCTAGGAAATAGATATTTGTCTTATGAACAACATTTTAGATTGATTTCTTTCCAAGTGAGACATTTTGGCAATGTGTTCTCTGTCTTTCCAATTGCAATCCCCTATTTTTATTGCCTCTCCCAATTTAGCCAGTTTCTCTGCGTTCTTATTTCATATTTATGTCTCATTATTTTTAAAAGAGGATCTATAGAACATTACTGTATAAACAAGGTTGGGGGGAGGGTATAGTCTAAGGAAATGTTTAGAATATTGAAGAAGAAATAGCCCTCAAGCACTTTAGAACTCATTTATATGCAAACAATAGACAGGATAATTACTAACCTTGCATTAACACCAGTTCCCTAAGGACCTTTCCTATACCATACTATGTTGACTTATTTTGGATTACAGTTTAAACTTGCAAGGGATGAAATTGTCTTTCTTTTAAAAAAAAGTATTATGCATCATACTTCGTCATGTTTTACCAATTTAATGCAAACTAATGAGAGTTTGCTTTATTTCCTTACAAGGTATCCCCTGCAAAGCTATTGGAGAAGAGAATAGCTCCTTATAGGGTAGGCAGCTCTTCTATTTTTCATCCCTTGAAAAAGATATTGAATTTACCATGAGAATCATGGCTACCAAGGCAACACAAAATAGAAGGATATTCAGCTTTTGTACATCCAGAAGGCTGGCACACATGGCAGCTACATTGTTATAGTGAACAGTTGTTATTCTTGACTTTGGTGAAGTTTGACAAATATACAAAATAACACCATAGAATCATATCATCCAGAATTGGAAGAAACATCTTATTCAACGTCCTTCCCACTGGAGAAATCTATCTTCAATAGCTTTTATTTTTTTAAACTCTTACCTTCTATCTTTGTATCAGTGCTAAGACAGAAGAATGGCAAGGCCTAAACAATTGAGGCTAAGTGACTTGCCCAGGGTCACAAAGCTAGGAAATATATGAGATCAGATTTGAACCTAGATCTTCCCAAATCCAAATTTGGCACTTTATCCACTCTGCTATGTAGCTGTACCTACAATGTTCTTTCTAAGTTGTTATTTAGCCTCTGTTTCAAAAGAAAATCCACTGTTACCCCAAACAAGTCAAAACCAGACTTTTATTTATGTGTTGTTGACCTTGAGGCCAGTCATTTCTCTCCGGACCTCAGTTTTCTTAAATATAAAACAATTTTGTTAATATGAGGTGATCTTTAAGGTTCAGCTTTCAGTTTCAGATTTCCATTATATAATGTCTTGATAATAAACTTCTTTGTCTATAGATATTATCCTTTGCTATAATTTCATGTAAGACTATATAACACATCAGAGATGAATATATATATATATATGATGTATATATATAATGTATAAAATAAGAAAGTTAGTTCTGTCAAAATCTATTTATCATCTCCAGATAATCTCATAAGGACTGCTTAGTTGATAAGAAAGTAATAGGACATGGAAGATGATCTTTCTGTCAGCTCATAGCTGCTTCTCTGCAGTGCCACTGAGTCACAAATTTATTAAATTTGAAATTCAAACTCCCTTTCACCCAAAACCACAGAGAAAGATTTACAGCTGTGTAGAAATGCCATTACAACTTAGACAATACAAAGAGGCTTCAGAAGCTTCAAGGTGAAGATAAGAACCAGGCTGGACTTTCAGCTACCTGATTATCAGCAAGGTAAGTCTGGGATACTTTTCTCAGGGATGGATAGCCCCTCCTGGAGGAATTTTTTGACCTTGACTGTCTGAACTACTTTTGAAACAAAAACAGTTGTATTTCTGACCAAAGGAGAGAATTTTAACCTTTTGACTTCTGGTTTGCTAGGAACTTAAAGTTTTCCAATAAGGCTATAATGTTTTTCAATAAGAAAAGGTGTGGATCATAAAAGGGATCAAAAGAGGAGTCTCTGATTCTTACCTATTTAAGACTCTTTTTCTCTTATTGGCCTCCCATATAGTTCTCTATCCCATTATCTCTCCCAGATCCTGACAATAATTTATTCAATAAATACATAGAGTTCTTACCATAAAGTAGAATGAAGCTAACCCAGAAATTGAAGCTTGGTAATGTATTGGGAAAAGGAGAGAGATAGAATAAGATTTAAGAGAGGTGGAAGGCTGTCTTTAAGGCACATACCAGGAACTCAAGGGAAAGGATTTTAGCATGTAGAAGGCAGAGAGGAGCAACAGTTTGGAAGTGACAACTGCTAGAGAGTAGTGACTTCCTGTAGGAGGTTGAGAGCTTCCTGTCTTGGAATAGTGGAGGAAAGGTGGGCTTATTGGAGTTCATCTACCTCAACCTGACTGTGGAGAAGGAATATACCCTAATTCATCTTTGCAGGTACTCTATTTAGCTGGGAAAGATCTAGAAAAGTATCTGACCATACCTGCTGTGCTTTCCAGAAGGTTTTAACTAAAAAATACTGACAGATTAGTTTTCTATCCTTAAAATCTAAGATTTTTTAAAAATAACATTATAACTATTGTAAAAAGGTAGAGGGTTTGGGGAATGGATTAAACTGGGCCAGTGTGATTAGGTTAACTGTTGGATAACAGATTCAGTCCAGGAAAAGCCTGTCCTGAGTTTACAAATATAGACCAAGGATGGATGTTGGATTTATTAACAAAGGAAGGTAAAAAGAGAAGTTTGGATAATTCTTATCTAATGCCAACTACCTAAAAGCCCTAGATCTAAATATCTCTTCATAGAGATTTTTCAGAGTGATTTTCCTACTCTACTTCTCTATCTAAAATCCCATTTCCTGTTCTTGGCTAAACTAACACTAAAACCCACCTTTGCTAATTTTAAGGAAAGGGTCTGTGTAAGCCTGATAGGACCCAAATAAGGTCCAACATCCAAAAGGATCTAGGTCTGGTCCCACAATCAGATGCCAGATGCTTCAGGATCACCAGGAACTCAGCAGATATCAACCAGCCAGTAGGGAAGCAGGATAACATAGCAGCAGGTAGGATGGGAAGATAAGGTAGAAAACAACCAAGGGAAAATAGCCAGTCCCTCCAGGTCAAAACCAGAGAAAAGACACAGCTCAAGCCCAACTGTCTCTTATTAACAGCTTAACTCTCCCCTGCAGAATTCCAGAATCTTTTACTCTGTTGCCCATACCTCTGCCCTCTGCAAACTTACACACTTTCCTCATTAACTTAATTTTTTCCTTATAACACTATTTACAAACTAATTTACAGAAGTCTTTACATATTTCCATCTAAGTAAAAATGATTTCCTGTACAATTCTATAAATATATACAGATTTCATAATAAAAAAATTTAACTGTTGCAACTTTGTAACTGTAAATGGGAAGTTCACTTAAATAAAGCAGACATAAGCTGTAAGATGCTAATTATTTAGTTGAAAATATTTCTGCTTTCCTTTTTAAATAATTTCAGCACTTAGAGCAAAAATGTCTCCTAAAGGAGTTGTCAATAAGATGCTGAAAGGAAGAAGATCCCATCTTGTAAAGGAAAAAACCTAATATAGGTCCTCAAAACAAAACAAACAGTACTAAAACAGTCCCACCTTTCTTAAACCTACCAGACCTTCAAGATTTCTTTCTCTATGCCCTTCTTTTCATAGACTAATTTTTATAAGGGGAAAAAACAGCTATGATTTCATCTTCACTCTACTTCTCTTCTCACTTCTCAATGCTTTGCAATGTGTCTTTCACTTATTTATTTATTTGTTTACTTGTTTATTTGTTTGTTTTTTCTGTCTTTCAACCAAATCAATAAAGATAAACTATAAATGTAATTGATCTCTTGAATTCCAAATTTGATGGCCTTTTCTCAGTTATTCATCTTGCTTGATATTTTTTCAACAGTCACCACTATTGAGCAACCACTCCATGTAGATGTCATTCCCTTTCTTCATTTTCATTATGTGGCTTCCTTTTTTCTTAACTGTTTGTCTTCTCCTGTCTCCTTCGGTTTGCCCCTCCTCCTTCTTTGCATTTTCTCTCATTAACCTAATTAGCCCTCATTATTTCACTGATGAAGATTCCCAGATCTGTAGCCCTTTTACCTCTCCTAAAGTTTAGTCCTACATCACCACATCTTTACAGGAAATTTTGAATTGGATTTCTTATAGACATCTCATACTCATTATCCCTAAAACTGAACTCAGTGTTTTCCCTGAATGTTATCTATCTTTTAAATATCCTTATTTTATTGAAATCACCATCATCTAGTTACTCAGGATTGAAACAATGACATCATTTTTCCTCCTACATGAGGGCTTATTCTAGCTTTGGGGAATTTGCAATTACATCTTATAGAAGCAAGATTCATTAACAAGTGATATACTGAGCAAAAGGTCCTGAATGAATGTTAGCATATTTTCTGTAAATATGGTATATATATTAGAATCTAGATATGATTAGGGAGAAATAAAAATAAAATCAGAAATTCAGACCAGGAAAAATTTCAGCACCTTGTAAAAGAAAGAGAATTTCTGAGAAGTATAGTAAAGACCATGAAAAACAAGCGCAATCTTTTATGAAAAAAACTATCTGTGTGATGTTAGATTCTTTGCCCTCTCTTTCTCTCTTCTTTGACCCCTTCAAGTCAATTACTTAATAATATTCAAAATTCCCAAATCATACATGTGGAAGCATAGGACACAGATAGCATCTTGTTTTCTCAAAAGTCATCACCCTAGAACCCTTCCAAAAAAAATCCCTAACACATATAAGAAATGAGACTTTTTTTTTTTCAATATAAAAAGGAAAAATCTGGGGAAACATCTTTGGAGTTGACATTCTCCCACCTCAATCTGAACCCAAATTTGTAGGGCTATTGCAAACTTCCTCTAGTCTTCATTCTTCTTCATTCAGCTACACAGATTTTCCTTTAATAAATCTTATTTGGACGTGTAAGTTTTATACGAGGTTTTTCTCTTTTTTCCTTTTCCTAGTATAGGATGCCAATTTAACACATGNTAAATTTATTTTTATTTCATTTTAAATATTTAAAAATATTTTTATTTTTAATTTTTAAAATTATATTTTAATTATGTTTCTTAGTTTTTTAATTTCTCTCCTTTTCTAGATTTTTTTATTTCTCAAATCACCTTCTATGTAGAATAATATGATAAGCACAGGTCTAACTGCATTACTCTCCTGCTCAGTTAATACTTCTTATTACCTCTAGGATAAAATGCAAATTCCTCTTTTTGGCATTTTAAACCTTACAAAACCTGGCCCTAAAACACCTTTTAAGTATTATTGTACATAGAAATTGATAGTTCAGGAAATATGGGTTTCTTGGTTTTCTTCCAACAGAATACTCCTTTTCCCATTTCCAGGCCTTTCCAAAAGAGCTTATGTATGAAATGCATTCTCTCATCACATGTGACTAAAAACTCCCAAGTTTTTCAAAGATCATCTCATGCTTTTCTTTCCACCTAAGATTTTTCCTGATATTCTTGATGTTAATGCCTCCTTCCTGTAAGATTAAAATTAATATCCAATAACTCCAAGTATTATATTGTATAAGATTTACTAATAATCGCTTGAAGTAGAAGAAATAAAAAGACAAAGTAAAGCCTGAGTGAAGAGAAGTTTTCCTGACCAAGATAGTGGGAGAAGAGAGTGAGAGGAGGTGGGGTTGCAGAAACTTTATCTCCAAAACATAAGGACATAATGTGAGGATGAAAGTAGGATTCTGGGAAACGGAGTCCTGGGGTACAAAATTCTAATTACACATTCCCAAAAGAATTTTTTTAAAACTACTTTTTGCTTACATTTTAGATAGATTTATTTCTGTAAATATAAGCTTCTGGAAGACAGGCACTCACTCATTTTTGCCTTTTCTTCTTTAGTGTCTAGTATACTCCTGGAATGTATTAGTTTCTTAACATGTGCTTATTGATTGATCAGATTTAAGATGACCTTCTTTGCACTCACGTAGATAGCTGAAGTTTCCCTAGATATTACATGTGTACAAGCAAATCTTCCCAATTACCGTCCCCAGGAATGAAAACTTATGAAATAAGAATATATTAAATTGAATTAAATCTAATATATATTCCCAGTAGTTAGCATACAGCCATATAGCATACTCAAAAAATATCTTGTTATTCTGAAGTGAAATGATGTTTTCCCTATTATAAATCCTGTACTGTAGTACAGTGTTAAAAATCCTGCTTCACACACAGAATAATAAACTTTCTCCTACAATACTACTTATTCTCAACATTCTCTTTTCCACTCACAGTCCAGGTGGAAGGGAAACAAAACCAGTTTCCACAGATAGCTTTTTTGGTACCATGGCTACCAGGTGTGAGCCCAGTACAGCTTACTTGTGCTCTGGATCTTCCAGCACTTTCCCTATTGAAACCTAAAATAAAGATCCATCAGGTTATATGGCTCATGAGTCTGGCAAGTCCTTCCACCCCTATCCCAAATAATTTAAAGATACATAATGTAACTTCTGTGTGTACAGAATTATGATAAATTCTACAAGTAACTAATAAAGTTTAGACAAATACCCGACCAACTGGTAACTTACAGTTTGGGGAGATTGGACTAGATTACTTCTAATTTCCCTTTCAGATCTGGATTCATGGTTTTATGGTCCTATTAGCATGCATGGATATAATATACATTGTTTTTCTTTTGGTACCAGGCTTGTGATCTGTTATTTCAGTGCTTACAGGGAATGAACCTCAATGAGGAAATTCTTTGTACCAATTTGGATGACATTTTCTCTGCATCATCATTGTCTTTTTTATGGGGCACCAGGCAGAATTAAGCATTTTACAAATATTATCTTGTTTGATCCTCATACAACAGTGGGAGACAGGTGCTATTATTATCCCTTTTAATAGCTCAAGAAAGTGAGGCAAATGTGGTTGTTACTTGTTCGAGTTTAGATATCTAGTAAGTATCTGAGGATGCTGGATTTGAACTTACATCTTAGTGACCCCAAGCATAGGTTTCTATGCACTGTGCTGTCTCTAACTCTAGAGAGGAGACTTGAGCACTAAGAGGCTGTCTGGTTTACACAAATTCACATAGCTAGCCAGCCAGCTTGTGTCAGAGGTAGACCTTGAGCCTAATGTTTATTGATATTGGAGCCCATTCTTCATCCATTATGCCATAATATTTCTCATAATACATAATTGAGAGATACCCAGAAATACTATTTTGTCACTTTGGGGAATTCCTGGGTGAAGAAACTCCTATCTAAATGTGCTTGTCTCCAAATGATAGTCTTAGAAAATTGTCTAGATCACAAAGGTTTGAATGCCTTGCCCAGTGTTACCCAGCCACTGTAACTCAGTCAGGGCTTGAAAACATCTTTTAACTCTGAAGGTGTCTACTATAATATGCTGTCCTAATAATATACAGTAGTATATAGTAAATACATCACATTGTCTTCGTCCTTTCCCAACTTCTGCTCCAAATGTCAGAGACCTAGTATAGACCAAAGATTTTCACTAGGAAGTAGAAAAAAAATTTTTTTTTGCTCATCATCTTGATTCTCTATTATTCATTTGTTATCCCTCCAGGTCACCAAGAAGCCTATGCTATTCTATTTTTTCTTATAAAGAAATACAAATTGTTATACCTCCAAAAAAGAATTTACATTTTACAAAGAGAAGCTTATGGAAGGGAAAACTTCCAGGGAAGAAATTGCGAATTTCAGATTTCCAGATACCACCCAGTGTGAGAAATATTTCTATGGTCGATGACCTTCCTAGGTTGCTTCAATTCAGAGAATGTGTGTTTCATTTCCATCTAATGACAACTTTGTTCAAACCAATTCCTTTCTGTGAGGTTACCTTATGTGTTAAATGTATTTACACACTGACCCAGCAAGAAAGCATGATAGCATGATATATATACATATAGATAGATAGATAGATAGATAGATAGATAGATAGATAGATAGATAGATAGATAGATAATGCTGAGGGNATAGATAGATAGATAGATAGATAGATAGATAGATAGATAGATAGATAATGCTGAGGGAGTGGGGAGATGGGATAGAGGATGATAAAAGTGGGGAAATTTAACTTCTTCCCACATCAATCTTTATCCATTTTACAACATTTCCCAAATCACACAAGAGTGGTCTGGCTCTCTCTCTATATGTCCTCACAGAAAACACTGATCATTCAACTCCAAATTCTGCCCCTGAGAATCATTTCTTAAACTGAACAGATGCCAACTTCTTAGCTGACAGAAAAATAAAACAAAATGCTCAAAGACTGAACTTTCAAATGAATAAAATATATTTTCAATGACATTGAAGCCTTAGGATTTATGAAGTGAATAACAGGAAAAACCTAAATGTATACCTCTATGAATGGAGATTCTATAAATGGCAGCAGAACACATTTATCAATTACTATTTTCAAATAGATTCCAAACATACTTACATGATCCTCTACATGTGTATAGGGTGGAGTTATAGCATTTACATTTTATGCATGCGTTCTTGCGTTCTGTTCTAGTGAAGAAAATTGATTCAATACTAAATGAGCCGCCATATGGTGAATCTTATGATGGGTTCATCCAGGCTCTATCATCACAACCTCAATCCTTTTGAAAGTAGAGATTCTGTCAGGCCTATTTCATACCTTTTGAAAGCATGAATACAAAGGCCTAATGACAAATTATGAACCCTTACTACTGTCTGCTGTAGCTGCTGGTTTAAAAAAAAAAGTGCATTTCATTTTGCAGATGGTGAGAACTCTACTAACACTCCTATTGTTAGCTTGAAAGTCAAGCGATCACATGTGTAGGTGGGTGTGTGGGAGCAATGCTAAGATTTACAAGGATTTTCTCCCACATTAGCAATCCACATCTAACAGAGAGCCATATGAGACAGTCTTCTGTTCCTCTGGCAGTTTTAATCATTCAGTTAATTTATAATATTAAAAAATCTCATCTTATAACTTGTCATTTCTGCTTAGATATCTTTAAAAATAATTTCTTTTTGTGAATTTTTTCCCAAAAATAAAAAAAATTGCTTATAATTTAATCATAGCCCTAGAAGGGTTTTGAAAAAAAAGTAATGATAATTTTCAGATTGTACTTAAATAATTTTTGCCTTAAACCTACATCTTGGACTTGAAGACTAAATGGGTGGTTTTCTGAGGTTCTGCTTGTTTATTCAATTATCTCTTTATGTGAAACTATAGTGAGACAGATGTTTATTATTTATAATATATACACAATTTAAAATATATTTTTATTCAAATACATGGTTCCAAAACGAAATATAAAATATAACACATCTTACACATTGCTTTCTTGATACACAAAGATGATACTGAATAGATAGCAAAAGGATATATGCTTTTAGTTTTTATAAGTAGCTTAAATTTAAACTAATCTAAAGTTTCTCACCTGTCTATCTTTTGTGACTTACTTATATATTTTCAATATATGTGGGCAAGTCAGGGGATGTAGTGCATGGCCATACACGGTTATTTCTTGCAATCATGTGAGTTTATAAGTCAAAGAGAGATATCCATTGCCTTACTGTCTTGCTCAATTTTTACATATTTGACCCTGTGAGATAACTCCTAAAATCATAAAATGAACTCTTGCCTTGGCTTCTGGGAGAGTACACTTTCCTGAGCAACTGGCTGATCTAGCTTAAAGAACAAAGGAATGGATGTTGGAAGCACAGGTGTATGATGTTGGTCAAGTTATTTAACTTATATATATACTTAATTTTCTTCAATTCTGAAATGGAGTTGGATTGAATGATAAATAGCTCCTGCCAGCAGTAACATTCAATGTCTCCCTCTTATGTTTCCCTTAACTTATTCTATTACCCAATGATTTGAACAGTAAATTGGAGGGCACAGAGATTAAAGTTATAGAGATCAATTAAAACACTGTACACAACAAACCAAATTAGGAGAGATCAGAGAAAGAAGGAGCAATGTGGTTTAGGATATTCAGAAAGCGGTTTACATTCTTAGTATAATTTGACCTAAAGGAAGCTTAGGATATGAAGAGGTAGAGAAAGAAAGGTAGGGTCTTTGTGTCCCCTGATCATTGGTGTTATACAAAATTCCTTTTGTAATACTTTTTTCTTTGATCTCTATACTGTTCTCTTTCACAGCTTCAATTGGGACTACTATTTTGCTTATACAGAAAAGCATAAATATACACATAAAGGTCATCTCCAACCTTATGCTTTCCCAGTTTTTCATTTTATTTCATGAAATTTTGCCAATTCACTCACATCATTATTAGTGAAATCTCCTTTTAAATCCTTTCCATGTGTATCTTCTATATCCAATTATTCATCAAGTTGCGTATCTTCTTTCTAAGAAATATGCCTACTTTCCATTTCTCTTCTCTTCTCAGCACATTAACTAAAATTCTATCCCTCACTTTCTCATAATGATTTTGAGGCTACAATATTTTTTAAACATTTACTGTCTGTCTTAGAATAATGATTAAGTATTGCTTTCAAGGTAGAAGAGCAGAAAACCATCAGAAATTGGGGTTAAGTAACTTGCACAGGATCACACAGCTAGGAAGTGTCTGAGACCAAATTTGAATCCAGCACCTTCTCTTTCTAGCCCTGGATTTCTATTTACTGAGCACCTAGCTGCTCCAAAGACCCTTTCTTTCTCTACCTCTTCATATCCTAAACTTCCTTTAGGTCAAATTATACTAAGAATGTAAACCGCTTTCTGAATATCCTAAACAACATTGCTCCTTCTTTCTCTGATCTCTCCTAATTTGGTTTGTTGTGTACAGTGTTTTAATTGATCTCTATAACTTTAATCTCTGTGCCCTCCAATTTACTGTTCAAATATAAGAGAGATAATCTGGTGGAATGTAGGGAGCACCAAAACTAGAGGAGGCACAAGAACAGATTCAGGTCTCAAATTCACTATCTACCAGCTATACAGTGTAACCAGATCACTTAATTTTGTCTGAGTTTGAGTTTCCTTATCTTTAAAACTTAACATAATAATTATATTCTTCTCATCACGTGGTTGGTGCCAATATTCTATGAAGTACTTTGTAACCATTAATACATACCATTATACTTTCCCAATATTAATAGTTCTAAATTGTTACCTTTATCAAATGTTTTGCAAAATAACTATTGGTTGTCACTGAATATAGTCTAAATTCACCTTTTTATTCCTTGCCTTTTGAAATTTGGTTCCAATTTTATAACACATTATTTTTGAAGATGAACTCTCCACTCTAATTAGGTTCTTCTCCTTCCTGATCACCTCTATACATTATCTAAGCATTTTCTAATTTAATTGAATTTGCTCCAAAGACCCTACCTTTGCTTCTCTACCTCTTCATATCCTAAACTTCCTTTAGGTCAAATTATACTAAGAACATAAATCTCTCTCTGAATATCCTAAACCACATTGCTCCTTCTTTCTCTGATCTCTCCTAATTTGGTTTGTTGTGTACTATAATTTAACACATGATATACAATTGCATCAATTATTCAATTTTTTATTTCTTACATGTTGTATGCATCTCTCTGGATTTTACTTTCTTCATTTCAAAATCTCTAATAATAACAGTTATGAAAAATATCCCCATTCAAGAAGTCCTATTATATATCTTCTATATAGGTTATATACACACATATATACAGAAATGTATATATACATTATATATACTGGAATAATACATGAAAAACCCCTCACAATAAAAAAGAATAATTGGTGATATCCAATGTCCTTGACAGCTAGGTGGTTAATGCATTGAGCCTCAAATCAGAGTCAAGAAGACCTGTATTCAAATCTGATCTCAGATATTTTTCTGAGCCTGGGCAATTCACTTAATTTCTTTCTCCCTCAGTTTCCTCAACTATAAAATTTGAATAAAGACAGCACTTATCTTCTAGGGTTATTGTGAGGATCAAATTATATAACTTTTGTAAAACACTTAGCAGAATGTCTGTTGGATAGTAGCTCTTAATAAATGCTTGTTGCTTCTTCCCTTCCCCTTTCACATTTAAACTTGTGATCTAATTGGATTCATTATATTTTTAGAGAGGTAAGTGGCATACCTGCGGTCACCAAAATGACAAATTGAATTTCTTCTAGAATAGTCAGATATTTTAAAAATACTCTCAGGGTAGCAGAAGAAACTGGGTCTTCACAGGTCAGGCTGGAAGCCATCCCTCTAAATTCAGTTTGCTAGTTTAAATCATCTCTAAAAATAACAACACATTTTCCCCCTAAAGTCATGTTAGTGAACAAGTGTACTGTAATAATTACAGTCATTATTTGTGGCAGTTTTGCAGTTCTCTGAAATGAATGCATAGTGTTTAGGAATAGGGTTTGTCAAGTCATCCTGGAGAAATATCTGACATTTTGGCTTTGAGATACAGTATATGTCTTCATTTTCAGTGGGCGTTATGTTTGAAAAGAAGATGATGTAAACTAAGAAACATCTCCTACCAAGCTTTTCTATCATAAGAAAAAAGGAGTCAGAAAACTATAAAAGAAAGAAACAAAAAAAACCCAAACCCTATCAATTATTGCAGGCCAATTCATGTGAAAGTACTGATCAATGCGAACAAAAATAGACACTAAATGAAGAACAGAAAAAGCAAAGTTAAAATCTCTGGGAACATGACTGTTATGAGTAAAGTCTTATAATCATTTAAGAAGTTGGGATAAAAAAATCTGTATAAATATTGGAATAATAAATGAAAAAATAAAATGCTACAGACTTTTGAAGTATAAAGAGTGAAAAAATAAACTTGAAACAGACATGAATTATTGAATGATACTTTAGCTTAGGAGAAAAAAACTGATGATTTTCTTGAAATAGATGAAAATCTGTACAATATAAGAATGAGAGGTAAGTTGAAGATAAAAACGTGGCTTTCTGTATTAAAAGAGTACTCACATGTCTCCATAAATAAAATCCTAGAATGGGTTTTATGTTTCCAAAAATACTTTGCTTCCCTCCACCCCCAAGAAACTAAATTGCTTCTATGAAAACCTAATACGTTTATGTTCTATTTTACTAGCAATAGATGACATCTTCCATAATTGTTCATTAAAATGTTTCTTTATGTTGCTTTTGTTTAATTAATTATTCCTTGGTCTTTCTATATTTTTCCTTCCAATGTTTCATGCATTACAACAGGCATGTTGTAATGTGGTAGATTATTGTCCTTATGGTCTCATGTTCTTATGCAAGTTGGAAAATGGCACATTAGCTGTTAAAAGGAAGCCACTAAATGATAGTTTCTGATTAACAAATATCTCAATTAACAATATCTTTTACATGTGGAAAGCTGCCCTAGCTGGCAGCTACACTTGCAAGCGGCCTTTTTCTGTCTTCTTTTCACCTTGTTATAATTTATTTTTGTATTTTGAAATATATGATATAATTTAATGTTTAACAAAAGAAGAGTATAATACATGTGATTTGTTATGAACATATAACAAAATAAAATAAATATGATTATCCAAGAGAAATAAATGTTTACATTACTTTTGTCAAAATTCTCTCATTCTTTTTTCTACTCCCTGATACCCATACACCTCCTCAAGAAGGTAAGAGTAAAATGTTAAAGGCTGTACATATATTATCATATAATACATATTTCCCTGTTCCTCAAGTTGTGAAACAAGATATATATTGCTTACACTATAGAAAATTTCATGGAGGAAGTAAAGTGAAGAATGGTATGTTTCAGTCTGTATTTGGACTCCATCTGTTTCTTCTATGGAGGTGGATATGCTTTTTTGTCATGAGTCACTAGAAGCTGTTCTTTCTTTTTTTCTCGTTTTTTTCAGTTTGAGGCATAATATCTCATTTGTTTATTTGTTTGCCTTCAGTAATGTTTTCTTTTTTCCCACTTACATGTAAGAATATTTTCTTGTGTTTGTTTTCTAACATTTCAAGTTCCACATTCTCTTCTTTCCTCTCTAAATTGGTAAGTAACTTGTTATTGGTTATACACATGCTATAATACCAAACATATTTCTATATTTGTCATGTAGAAAAAGACACATAAAATGAAGAAGATAAAGTGAAGATGAGTATTTTTCAATCTGCATTCAGAATCTGGAGTTCTTTCTCTAGAGTTCGATAATATTTTTCATCATAAAATATTTGGGATTGACATTGTATTGCTTAGAATACCTAAGTCATTCAGAATTGTTCATTGTATATTGTTGCTATTATTGTGTATATTATTCTCTGGGTTCTGCTAACTTCACTTTATCAGTTCATGTTAGTCTTCCCAGGTTTTCTTTAAATCCTCCCATTCAATTTTTCTTATAATAAAAAGGATTCCATTGTAATCTTATACCACAATTATTTATGCATTTCGTTGGTAGCTGTTTATATCTAAGATTCCTAACTCTTCATATAATATAGTTGTTGTTTAGTCATTTCACTCATGTCCAAGCATATGAGATCTAATTTTTTTAATTTTCTTGGCAAAGATTTTAGAGTAGTTTTCCAATTCCCTCTCTACTTCTTTTGACAGATGAGAAAACTGAGGCAAACATAGGTTAAGTATTTTGCTTAGGGTTGCACAGCTAATAAGTATCTGAAGGTAGATTTGAAATCAAACCTTACTTACTCCAGACTTAGTACTTGATCAATGTACCACCTAGCTGTACCACCTGACCAATGATTAACTCCTAAAGAACATCCTTGAATTGTAAGGAGTAAAAAGACATTAACATTAGAAAATTCCTGCCACTCCATTCTTTCTTTTTCATAGACTTTTATTTTATTTTATTTTATTTTATTTTTGTTTTTGTTTTTTTCTTCTTTTTTTTTAACATATACTATTTTTTTAACATTTATTAATATTCATTTTTAACATGGTTACATGATTCATGTTCCACCTTTCCCCTTCAACCCCCCCCCGCACCCCCCCCACCCTTGGCCGATGCGCGTTTCCACTAGTTTTGTCATGTGTCCTTGAACAAGACCAATTTCCAAATTGTTGGTAGTTGCATTGGTGTGGTAGTTTCGAGTCTACACCCTCAGTCATGTCCACCCCGACCCATGCGTTCAAGCAGTTGTTTTTCTTATATGTTTCCTCTCCTGCAGTCCTTCCTCTGAATGTGGGTAGCGTCTTTACCATAAATCCCTCAGAATTGTCCTGGGTCATTGCATTGCTGCTGGTACAGAAGCCCATTACATTCGATTTTACCACAGTATATCAGTCTCTGTGTACAATGTTC
>NC_058132.1:385094687-385110335 GCF_016433145.1 Gracilinanus agilis | reverse complement strand
ACGTACCTTCCACGCTGTGCCCTGTTGTGGGGTTCCTCCGTTCGTCTGGACTTGTTTTTATGTCCCCTTGAGGAGTTTTGTGTGTTTTGGTCAGGAGAGGTTAAGAGCTGCTTCTTACTCTGCCGCCATCTTAACCCGGAAGTCTCCTAGACTTTTATTTTTTATGTTTTTATATGATTAATGTTTTTACTTTTCCCTTCACCCCACTTCACTCCCCCCCCATATCCAATATGCATTTCACCTGGTTTTAACACGTGTGATCAGTCAAGACTTATTTACATATTACCCATAGTTGCATTGGTGTGGTTGTTTAGTGTCTACATCCCCAACCATGCCCGCATCAACCCAGGTGTTCAAGCAGTTGTTTTACTTCTTTGTTTCCATTCCTGCACTTCTTCCTCTGAATGTGGGTAGCATTCCTTTCCATAAATCCCTCAGAATTGTCCTGGGTCATTGCATTGCTGCTAGTACAGAAGATCATTACATTCTATTTTACCACAGTGGATCAGTCTCTGTGTACAATGTTCTTCTGGCTCTGCTCCTTTCACTCTGCATCAATTCCTGGAGGTCTTTCCAGTTCACATGGAATTCCTCTAGTATATTATTCCTTTGAGCAAAATAGTATTCCATCACCAGCATATACAACAATTTGTTCAGCCATTCCCCAATTGAAGGGCATTCCCTCATTTTCCAGTTTTTTGCCACCACAAAAGCATGGGTATAAATATCTTTGTAGAAGTCTGTTTATCTATGATCTCTTTGGGGTACAAACCGAGCATTGCTATGGCTGGATCAAAGGGGAGGCAGTCTTTTAGAGCTCTTTGGGAATGGTTCCAAATTGCTATCCAGAATGGTTGGATCAGTTCACAACTCCACCAGCAATGCATTAATGTCCCAATTTTGCCCCATCCCCTCCAATTCATTACACTCCCCTGCTATCACTTAGCCAATCTACTAAGTGTGAGATGGTACCTCAGAGTTGTTTTGATTTGCATTTCTCTAATTATTAGAGATTTAAAACACTTTCTCATGTGCTTATTGATAGTTTTGATTTCTTTATCTGAAAACTGCCTATTCAGGTCCCTTGCCCATTTGTCAATTGGGGAATGGCTTGATTTTTTTTTTATACAATTGATTTAGCCCCATGAATATTTGAGTAATTAGACCCCTGTCAGAGATTTTTGTTATAAAAATTTTTCCCAGTTTGTTGTTTCCCTTCTGATTTTGGTTGCATTATTTTTGTTTCTACAAAACCTTTTTAACTTGATGTAATCAAAATTATTTATTTTATATTTTGTAATTTTCTCTGACTCTTGCTTCGTTTTAAAATCTTCCCTTTCCCATAGATCTGACAGGTATACTATTCTATGTTCACCTAAATTTCTTATAGTTTCCTTTTTTATATTCAAGTCATTCATCCATTCTGAATTTATCTTGGTATAGAGTGTGAGATGTTGATCTAAACCTAACCTCTCCCATATTGTTTTCCAATTTTCCCAACAGTTTTTGTCAAACAGTGGATTTTTGACCCAGAAGTTGGGCTCTTTGGGTTTATCATACACTGTCTTCCTGACGTCACTTACCCCAAGTCTATTCCACTGATCCTGCCTTCTGTCTCTTGGCCAGTACCATATTGTTTTGATGACAGCTTCTTTATAGTATAGCTTAATATCTGGTACTGCTAAGCCACCTTCCTTCACGGTTTTTTTTCGTTATTTCCCTTGCTATTCTTGATCTTTTGTTATTCCAAATGAACTTTGTTATAGTTTTTTCTAATTCAGTATAAAAGTTTTTTGGTAGTTTGATAGGTATGGCACTAAATAGGTAAATTAATTTGGGTAAAATTGTCATTTTTATTATGTTAGCTCATCCTACCCATGAGCCATCAATGTTTTTCCAATAGTTTAGATCTAATTTTAATTGTTTGGAAAGTGTTTTGTAGTTGTATTGGTATCACTGTGTTTGTTTTGGTAGATAGATTCCTAAGTATTTTATATTGTCTAGAGTGATTTTAAATGGTGTTTCTCTTTCTACCTCTTCCTGCTGTGATGTGTTGGATATTTATGTGCATTTATTTTGTATCCTGCAACTTTGCTAAAGGTGTTGATTATTTCTATTAGCTTTTTAGTTTACTGTCTAGGATTTTTTAAGTAGACCATCATATCATCTGCAAAGAGTGATAGCTTAGTCTCCTCATTGTCTAATTTAATACCTTCAATTTCTTTTTCTTCTCTAATTGCTACTGCTAGTGTTTCTAGTACAATGTTAAATAATAGAGGCAATAGTGGGTATCCTTGTTTCACGTCTGATCTTAATGGGAAGGCTTCTAATTTATCCCCATTGCATATGATGCTTGTTGATGGTTTTAGATGTATACTGTTTATTATTTTTAGGAAAGGTCCTTCTATTCCTATAATTTCTAGTGTTTACAATAGGAATGGATGTTGTATTTTTGTCAAAGGCTTTTTCAGGATCTATTGAGATAATCATGTGGTTTTTGTTGGTTTGCTTGTTGATATGGTCAATTATGTGAATGGTTTTCCTGATGTTGAACTCTCCTTGAATTCCTGGTATAAATCCCACCTGATCTTAAAGAATAACCCTCATGATCACTTGCTGGAGTCTCTTTTTGCTAGTATTCTGTTTAAGATTTTTGCATCTATGTTCATTAAGGAAATTGGTCTGTAGTTTCCTTTCTCTGTTTTTAATCTACCTAGCTTTGGGATCAGTGCCATATTTATATCATAAAAGGAGTTTGGTACAACTCCTTCTTTGCTTATTATGTCAAATAGTTTGTATAGTATTGGAATTAGTTATTCTTTGAAGGTTTGATAGAATTCACTTGTGAATCCATCTGGTCCTGGGGATTGTTTCCTAGGGAGTTCTTTGATGGTTTGTCCAATTTCTTTTTCTGATATGGGATTATTTAAGTATTCTATTTCTTCTACTTTTAATCTAGGCAATTTTTATTTTTGTAAATATTCATCCATATCTCTTAAATTGCTATATTTATTGCCATATAATTAGGCGAAATAGTTTTTAATGATTGCCTTAATTCCCCTTCATTAGAGGTGAGGTCTCCCTTTTCATCTTTGATACTGTCAATTTGGTTTTCTTCTTTCCTTTTTTTAATTAGATTGACCAGTACTTTGTCTATTTTATCTGTTTTTTCAAAATACCAGCTTCTAGTCCTATTTATTAATTCAATAGTTCTTTTACTTTCGATTTTATTCATTTCTCCCTTGATTTTTAGTATTTCTTATAAAGTTTTTACTGGGGATTTTTATTTTGCTTGCTTTCTAATTTTTTAAATAGCATGCTCAGTTCATTAATCTTTGCCTTCTCTAATTTGTTAATATATGCATTCAAGGATATAAATTTCCTCCGAGTATTGCCTTAGCTGCATCCCACAGATTTTGGTGGGATGTTTCATCATTGTCATTCTCTTCAATGAAATTATTAATTGTTTCTATGATTTCTTCTTTAACTAACTGGTTTTGGATAATAATATTATTTAATTTCCAATTAGTTTTTGATTTGCCTGTCCACGTGCCCTACCTAATTATTATTTTTATTGCATTATGATTTAAGGTTACATTTTTATTACTGCTTTTTTGCATTTGCTTGCAATGTTTCTATGCCCTATTACATTGTCAATCTTTGTGAATGTGCCATATGCAGCTGAAAAGAAGGTGTATTCCTTTTTGTCCTTTTTCATTTTTCTCCATATATCTATTAATCTAATTTTTCTAGGATTTCATTTACCTCTCTTATCTCTTTCTTATTTATTTTTTGGTTTGATTTATCTAAATCTGAAAGAGGAATATTTAGATCTCCCACTAGTATGGTTTTATTGTCTATTTCCTTCTTGAGCTCTGCTAGTTTCTCCTTTAGAAATATGGATGCTATACCATTTGGTGCATACACGTTGAGCACTGTTATTTCCTCATTATCTATACTGCCTTTTATCAGGATGTAATTACCTTCCCTATCTCTTTTAACCAAATCTCTTTTTACTTTGGCTCTCTCAGAGATTATGATCAACAGTCCTGCCTTCTTTTTCTCATTTGTAGCCCAAAAGATTTTGCTCCAGACGTTCACCTTAAACATGTATATGTCCATCCGCCTTAGATGTGTTTCTTGTAGACAACATATGGTAGGATTTTGGTTTCTAACCCACTTTGCTATTTGCTTCTGTTTTATGGGCAAGTTCATCCCATTCACATTCAGAGTTATATTTTTCAGTTGTGTATTCCCCAACATTTTGGTATCCTCTCTTAGTTCTACCCCTTCTTCTTACACTATTTCCTTTCAAACCAGTGTTTCATTTTAGACCAGTCCCCCTTGTCCACCCCCTTGATTTACTTCCCTTTCAACCTGCTCCCTTATTATTCCCCTCTTCTTATTTTTAAGGTCTAATGAATTCCCTCCCTCCTCTCCTTCCCTCACTTTTTTGACCTCCCCACTCCTCTGCTCCCCTTGGTTGATCACTTCTGACTTTCTCAGTAGGGTTAGATAGAATTCTATATCCTAATGGATATAGCTACTCTTCCCTCTCAGGGTTAATTCCACTGAGATTAAGGTCTAAATATTACATCTTAATCCTCTCTTCCTCTCCTTTTTATAATAGTATTAATCACCTCCCCTTCCCATGCTCTCTTTTTCTGGCATAGAATATCCTATTTTTCTTATTCATTCAAGTTTCTCTTGATGCCATCTACTATTCACCCCCCCTCCTCTTTTTTTCCCTGCCCAGTCTCTTCTTAGACCATTTAGTGCTCCAACCTCTTATGAATAATTCTTCTAATTACTATAATAGTGAATACAATTTTTTTAAAATTACACATAACTTTTTTCCATATAGGAATACAAATATTTTGATCTTATTAAGGTCCTTAAAGAGGTAAATTTAAGAATAAGAATTTTCTTTCATTCCCCTCTGTTTCTTATTTTCCTTTTCATGTTTCTCTTGGTTCTTGTGGTTGGATATTGAACTTTCCATTTAGACCTGATCTTTTCTGTGCAAATACTTGGAAATCTTCTATCTTGTTGAATGCCCATACTTTCCAGTGGAAGTATATAATCTGTTTTGAGTAGTTGATCCGTGGTTGAAGGCCCAGCTCTCTTGCCTTTCTGAATATCATATTCAAAGCCTTGTGGTTTTTTAGTGTGGAAGCTGCCAGATCCTGTGCGATCCTGATTGGTGCCCCCTTGATATCTGAATTATCTCTTTCTGACTTCTTGTAATATTTATTCTTTTACTTGGAAGCTCTTGAATTTGGCTATTATATTCTTGGGGGTTGTCTTTTCTGGGTCTAGTATAGAGGGTGATCTATGGATACTTTCAATGTCTATATTGCCTCTTGTTGTAGAACTTCAGGGCAGTTTTGCTGAATAATCGATTTTAGTTTGGAGTCCAAATTTCTATTAATTTCTGTTTTTTTCAGACCAATGATTCTCAAATTGTCTTTTCTAGACTTGTTTTCTTGATCTGTCAATTTCTCAGGTAGATATTTCATGTTTCCTTCTATTTTATCAGTCTTTTGACTTTGCTTTATTTGTTCTTGCTGTCTTGAGAGAGCATTGGCTTCTAATTCCCCAATTCTAGCCTTTAAAGACTGGTTTTCCTTTTCAATCTGGTCTATCTGGTTCTTCAAGGCTTCCAGCTGGTCATTTTTGGTCTTTAGTCTGCTTATCAATTCATTTGATTTCTGAGACTCACTTTCTAATTGCAAAATCCTGCCTTTTAATCTGTTATTTTCTTGCCAGATCTCTTCCATCTTTCTTATAATCTCAGATTTGAACTCTTCAAGATCTTGTGATCCATTTTCATTTTGGGAGGAAGATTTGGATGTCTAATTGTTTGTCCTGCTCTGTGTTCTGGGTTTTTTTTAAACCCTTGTACTTCGGTGTATTGTCTCATAGGTGGAAGAGTGGTAAGGGTGGGCAATGGGGGTCAAGTGACTTGCCCAGGGTCACACAGCTGGGAAGTGGCTGAGGCCGGGTTTGAACCTAGGACCTCCTGTCTCTAGGCCTGACTCTCACTCCACTGAGCTATCCAGCTGCCCCCTGGGTTTTTTCTGTACAGAAGTTATCTAGTGTTTGTGCTTTTTTCTTGGTCTTCTTGTTTATTTCTTGGGTCTTCATTGGCATCATTATGTTTTATTTGCCAGAAGTCTGAGTAAGGCAATCTAATTCTCTTTGTATGAAGTAAGGGAGCAGTTTTTTGCCTGAGGCTACTTTGTGAGTCTCTTGGCTCCTCTGGGGACCCTCCTGGGGTCTCTGGTCTAGCTGTTTTCAGGGCCAAGGTCCTGTGTTCCTAGCAAGCTGCCCAGAGCTTGGGATTTGGCCCAAGTTTGCTCCTCTACCTGAGATTTTCCTCTGAGTCTGAGCCTGCTATGAGCTGCTGCTGCCTCTCTCAGCCCCACTTCTATGTCCAAGGTCTTAGTTTTCCAGCCTCCTGGGGTCTCTGGTCCAGCTGTTTTCAGGGCCAAGCCCCCATGTTCCTTGCCTGCTGCCCAGAGCCTGGGACTTGGCCCACACTTGCTCCTCCACCTGCAATTTTCCTCTGAGTCTGAGAGTACTGGACACTGCTGCTGCCTCTTTCAACCCTACTCTCATGTCCAAGGTCTGAGTTTTCCAGCCATCTGGGATCTCAGGTCTTGCTGCTCTAAGGGGGCAAACTCCTAGTGGTGCCAGCTAGCTGCCTAGGGGCTAGATTTTGTGCCCCCACTCTCTCTAACTCTGGAACACAGCCTCTGACTCTGGTACTGCAGTTGGGGTGGGGGAGGATTGATCCACCAGCATTTTGATGGGAGCTATTCCCCCTCCCTTATAGCATGGAAGTGCCCAAATCCCACGTACCTTTGATACTGTGCCCTATTGTGGGGTACCTTCTTTTATCTGGATTTTGTTTTCTTGTCTTTTGGATGTATGCTGTATCGGTTGGTAAGGAGAAAAAGTGGCCCAGCTTCTACTCAGCCACCATCTTAACCAGGAAGTCCTGCCATTCTATTCTTTACAATACAGTTTGGGAAATAAGACAATGATAATTACCTATGACTAGAGAAGGGAGATGTGGCTATTGTTTGGGGACATCAGGGAAGCATTTTTTGAAGGCAGTGTCATTTAAACAAGACTTTGAAGGATAGCCTTTTGAGAAAGAAAAACAAAATGTGTAAAACTTGAAGTGCTTCAACAGAGGAGAAACACTAGTTGAGATGGACTGGAAATAGTGAATAGATTGTTACCTTGCAGTTCAGATGAAATTTGACAGTGCAGCTAGGTGACTCCATAGTCAAACACATTACTATGTTTGGAGCCAAGAAGATCTGAATTCAAATATGACCTCCTACATTTCTTGGGTCTGTGATCTTGGGCAAGTCACTTAATCTCTAGTTATTTCAGTTTCTTCTGTAAAATAGGAATAATAATGGCTTTCTTTCTCGGGGTTTCTTTGAGTATCAAATGAGGCAATAATCATTAAGTGCCTAGCACATACTGGTGCCATATAAATGTTAGGTATTATAATAGTTATTACTTTATTATTAAATCAAGGAAAAGACTGAATGTATACAGCTAGGTGAATCAGTGAATAGTGTGCTGAGACTGAAGTAAAAAAGACCTGAGTTCAAATTTGGTCTCAGGTCTCATGTGTGACCTTTAGTAAGTCACTTTCCCTGGTTTCCTTTTCCTCATTTGTTAACTGGAGAAGGAAATGGCAAATCATTCCAGTAGCAAAAAAATCACAAATGATTTCATAAAGAATTGTACACACTAAAGCAACTCAACAAGAAACAAAAAGAATGAATTGAGTAAAAACAAATCCCTCTGCCAAACAAACAAAAACATCCTGAAGTTTTTAGAACATCCCTGTTCTAAAGTAAAAAAAAAAAACAAAAAACAAAACAAAAAGAAAACAGTGTTTCCATACAATCTAAAGTATCATTCCATGAAAAAAAACTGAAACAAAAAATGTTGTTAAATAGAAATCTCTTCTGTATCTGAATACGGAAATGGCAAACCACTCCATTCTCTTTGCCAAGAAAAGCCCAAATTGGGCCTGGCAGAGTAAGACACAACTGAAATGGCTAAACAACAGATTTCTATGAATTTTATGACCTAAAATGCTGTGTAAACTTTAAAGTGGTTTATAAGTATTATTATTAATTATTTTCATATAAGAAATAAGCTCATTATTATTATATGAAGGATAAGATGATAATAATAATAATAATAATATAGCTAGCATTCACACAATGAATGTCTAGCCGTCTAGAGAATGACCCTAAACATGTTCCTCTGAAGAAGACTTATGGGTGGTTATAGGTGAGAAGTGCACAGGATGGGCAGCAATGGATCAATGAGATCTGAGTTCCATCAAAGTAGGAAAGGGAAAAGATAATGAGTGTTCTACCAAAGAATCCAGCAACACATCTAATACCCCCAGTTAGAATGGTGATTTTTCCTATTTTCTGTTCACCTCTCATTTTTCTGTCTCTTTCCCACCCACCCACAAGAACCTAGATATTGGAAAAAGTTTCCTGGATTTCTATCAGCAAGTGGGAAATTTGGAGAAAGGGGAATGAGCCCTTCTCAGAAGGAGGAATGGTCTCATTCTGCTTCTAGTTCAGTGGTGGATTCTGACTTAGACAATTGTATATATTTATTTAATTTTAAGTGTATGAATGTGGCATAGTATTTTTAAGTTAAGGACATAATGAAAGTGTTACAGTGGAAAGAATATTGGTGGTAATATTACATAATATATGTATAAAGGAAATTTAAAATATGAAATATACATGATGAAAATCTTGGTTCAAATCCCACTTCTGAAACTATTTGACTGACCTTGGACAAATCACTTATCTTCTCATGACTCAGTTTCATTTAACTATAAAATGAAAGGATAAGAACTCATTAACTCTGAAATATTTCCTAGTTCTGAATCTATAATTGGGTGGAATTCATGGAGAAGCTTCAAGTTCTTCCTGAAGGGAAAACTCAAGAAAGAGTCCTTAATAAGGAGAGAGAATTATGAAATGGTAAATGTTACAATCTTAAAGTCACCCAGTAAACATGAAAATTGGGGTATTTTTCCTAAATTCTGCAATCTACTCCAGGAGAAGAGATTTCTCAAATAAAATCAGGTGGGATATTCACTGAATTAATCCAGGTGGTTATAATTCTCAGCTGACTTGTCATTTATCTAGCAGAAAATGAAGCAAAACTTGATAGTATTCCATTCAAAAGATACGTGAAAGTGTGCTTGTAAAAAGTGTGACTTTAAGAATATGACTAAGTGACTTAATGAAAATGTTATTTGAAGATATTAATCTGTCAGTGGTATGAAAGAGAGACTAAATATTCCTACTTACAATCAGTTAGAAGAATAGCACAATGATCCACACATAAAGTGAGAAAGTGTTGGACTAGAGAGATGGAAAAATGAATGGAAACACTGTAATAAATTAAAGAAACATCATAAAAAAGAATCAGTAGGATGTGTTGAGTGACTGTGAGTGAAGCTAGAAGTAGAAGAAGGCATTACATATAATTCCCAAATTTCAAATATGTATCATCAGGAGAATTATGGTAGATTTTAAAAGTAAATTAAAATAGGAATCCGAAGCATGAAATATTGAGTTGCTAATTAAGTAAATCCCTTAGAAGAGAGTTTTCAAAAAATTACATTTCTAAGGTAGATAGGACAGAAATGCAAACACGTTACATTCTAAAAGTTAATTTTAAAGTCCGTTGCTTTGAACTCTATAGAAACAGAATGATTTCCCAGGGAAATAACCTTAGAATGTTGTTGGAATTCCCTCTAAACCCCAGCATCAATGCTGAATCAGAAATCAAATAAAATCAAAGCAAGACTGAATTTCCTTAATAAAATCTCAGGTTTTTTGAGTCCAAAGAGCTAATTTTCAGTGACCAGTGAGGTAACAAGTATCACCAATGTGATTCTCACCATTTAATTGTAAATTCATCATAAACCCCTGATTATAATGTAAATCTACAGCCACACCTGTTAGATGAAAATCTGGTCCAATAATCTACTTAGATATTGTACAGAAAAATCATTGAAGTGCATATTAACTATATCACCAATGAATAGGAAGAGCTAAGACCATACCTAATATTGACTCCTTCAAGTAGTTGAGGGGAGAAATTCATTTTATTTCAGATCTGACAGTTTTCCCTTGACAGTTTACATGACCATGAAAATATGAATATCTTTAGATATGTTCATATAATTGGGCAGCAGTAGCATGAAAATGCATGTCATATGACTCTTGAAGGCATGCAAGTATACATAATTACACACCTAAACACATACAAGTAACTATGCATGCCCATACACAGGTATAACAAATATATGCTGGGATTTTATGTCAGTTTTCCTTTTCTTTCAAGATAAAGTTTGAGAATTTTGAAGAAAACATTATTAATATTATTCTGTGTTTTAGGCACAAACCTAGAAACAATTTTATTAACATTATTCTAAATTTAGAAACATTTTTCAGCTTACAAAGAAATGTCCAACTGATATATTTCCCTAATTCCTGTGAAGGAAAAAAGGAAATAAAGTTATTAAACATCTATTATGCCAGCCACTCTGCTTATATTATCCTGTTTGCATCTCACACCAGCCTAGGAACTGGGTGCTCCAGGTTATTATCTCTATAGTTAAGGAAATTGAGGCACATGGATTAAATGACTTGGTCCAGAGTACACAAGCGTCTGAAGTCTTGAATTCAGGTCTTTCCGACTCCAATCCTAATATTGCTAGTGCCACCTAGCTGCTTAGGACATATTTCATTTCCACAACAATTAGAGGTAACAATTATAGGAAACAGAGAAGAAAAAAATCAAGAAAATATTTTTTTCTGATATATATGTATGTATGTATTTCTAACTAGTCATTTTTTCAAATTGAGGTTTGGTTTGTATTTCAAGCCTTTCCTTATTCCTTTGTCCTAACATACTCTTACAGTCCCTGTCCCAGATCATCTTTTAAATTGGAATAGAAATTGTAAGTCCCATCATTTTTACTTTTTGTATACAAGAACAAGTCAAGTCAAGTCAGTCTATGGGACAGCATCCCAGTGTCTCTGGGTGGGCATTGGATTGGGTGGAAGATACTCATAACCAAGCAAAACCTGATTTCTTCATCTAGACATTGGAATCCTAGTGTCAGGCATGTGATTTTTCTATCTTCATGAAGGAATCAGGGATAGAGTATAAAAAAAATTGTCTTCCTCCTCATTAGGTATTCACCAATTAGAAATGTTATGGTAAAGGTTGAATAATAAGGTTACAAAATTGTGTTTAATAAGTTAACATGCTGTTAACTTTTGTCTTTGATCATTGACAATTAATTTATTGGTTGTTGCTAGCCTAAATTGAATTTCTTACCCAGAATACAGTCTCAGATTTTTAATCATCACAGTCACAATATGTTAACATATAGTTGGGAATTAATTTTTCAGAATAATAGTTTCTAGTCATTTGCTTCCTGGAGGGTTCTCTTCAAGGAACAGTCTTTCCTCCCTTCCTCCCCAAAATGAGTATCTCAATCCTTTCTATATAGAATATGGCTCATAGCTCAACCACTTTGGGTGAGGAAAAAAATCTTAAAATGAAGTTTTGCTTCCCAGTTTAAATGATTTTCCTAAGAAAGGCTTCTTGCTCTCTACTTTTCTTATATAGTTCAAAACTTACCTAGTCTCTTACTACTTTTATTCATCTTCTAAGGGATGGCAGTGTGGGAAGGAAATCTAGAAATGGCTTTTGAACTAGATATATGTTTATTTCTGAATATTTCTAGAGAGATTAAAAGGTTTTTAATATGCTTCAACAAGGATTAAGCCTACTTGCATTGTGATTATTTGGGTTGGACGCTATACTCAAATTGTCTCTCTTGGAATGTGGCTTTCTACACTAATGGGGCATCTTAGAGTTGTATGATAAGTGCTCATTGCTAGCTTAATAACTAGATATAAAGGCTATAATTTGCTACATAGATACTAGGTCAGTGCATAAGAACCTAAATTACAATTGACTTCTAATAAAAAGGATATTAAAGAAATAACTGCCCTTTGTAATATAATGTTTCTATGGGAAATTATTTTCTGACTTGGGATCTCTCCATTATAACTTGGGATGCCAGAAATCCAAATAACTTTGACTTCCATTTTTTGTGGTTCCAGTGGCAGGGAATAAGGATGCTTAATGTTAGGGATTAGGGTATCATTAAGGTCTCTGAGTGAGGCATTTAGAATGTGCAGTGAATACAACATTAGAGTCAGGAAGACTTGTGTTCAAACCCTAATTCCTACACTTACTAGTCATATAACGCTGGATAAGCTACAACCTTCCATTCAGTTTCCTCACATGTAAAAATGAACGATATTTAAGTATGTACCTCCCAAAGCCAGCCTAAAGATAAAGTGAAATATTCATAGATTTGCAAATCTTAAAACGTCTTAAGACTTCTACTATTACTACTCCCACCACCACCTCTACTGCTACTACTGCTTCTGAGGGAGGTAGAAACCAAGATAATCACAGCAAACAACCAAAAGTCAACACAGGCTCAGTTCCTGGTCCAACAGGAAGCACAGGATGGTGGTGTCAGGCTTTTAACAAGAAAGAGAAAAAAGCTAATGCAGACAGAGTCCCTTATCCAGCAATTACAGGGAAACCTGTCATGACATACATGCACTCTAGGAGCACAAAGTGTCCAAAAGTAACCTTTCTGACCTGTAATACCCCAAAACACACCTTTTCCTGAAAAAAAGTACCCACCTCTGCCCCAGGCATTTTCTGAATTTTTCCCAATGGAACTCCCCACTCCATCCCTAGGTGGGGAATTCCTAGAATAAGCAAGATCTTCTCTAGGAAGGAGGGGATTGGTTTCTCTAGTTCTGATATAAGACAATCTCTCCCCTAAGCCACAGGCCATTCCATTCCATTGCCTCACTAGACCTAGCTACTGAACCCAACCAATAAAGCTGCAATTCCCACCATGGAAAGTCTGAGTCTTCATTCTTGGGACAGACCTATCGCTCTGATCTCTTCACTCTGAGATCACAGCACTGCTAATTGCTAGGATAATAGGTTCAGCCTTAGTGACAGGAGCCTTCAGATGAGTAATGTGGGAAAAAACTTAAATGTAGATCATAGTGGGAGTCTGTAGTGTCAGTGATAAAAATGTCCTATTATTAGTCTTTACCTGTGTATAGGGAAAGGAAGTGAGGGTAGTAGTGGACATAGGGATGAATTGCTCATTAGTTAGGTATTCATCAGTTGGAGTCTGTATCTTAATAGAGGGCAAGCAATAAAAAATGATGGGGGAAAAATAGACCTATCAAGCATCTGGACAGACACTGGTTTATGAATACAAGGAAGGACTAAATTAGATAAAGGTAAATATACTCTTATCATGTAGATAATGACAGAATCAATAAAAGTAGACTCAATAAAGTTTAAATTATTTAAATAGGAAGTAGAAGTTTGGGTAGTTTCTTTAAATAATATGATATAGAAAGTGGTCAAAAGGACTCTTTTTATTGATCTAAATATTATTACATTGCTTATAGACTTTAAAATTATATCCACCATCAACGTATAGCAAATTCTGGGATGGAAGTTCAGTAATTCTGCCAGGTTAGAATTGTTTTCTAACTAAGCCCAGGCTTACATAATTCTTTCAAAGAATAAAGCCAAAAACAGATTCAAAGGGTAAAGACCTATAAAGTTTGGGGGTAATAGAAAATGCAACCTTTAACTGGGACTGATTGTGCAATATTTGATTAGCCACCTGAGGAATTATATTAGATAGAAATCTTTGCTTGGATAGAATTGGAAAAAGACTTTTTGAACTAGCTGCCCTCCAAGGGTCAAAAGAAAAAATTAAGCACTGGCTAATTAATTTAACTGGAATGACCTGGAAGTAGGTTAGGGATGACTTGTGCATGCCCCCAATTATAAATGGTTCCTAATAGAATTGGGGTCAGTGCTGAGGCAGGAAATTTTTAGTATTTAAAAGGAGCAAGTTAGAGCACTAACAAAGTTGAATTGATGCATGTACCCTGCAAGTTATTCCTATAAGCAATGGCTGAATATTTTGGGTAGAAAATGTTCCTCATATTACATTAGTTATGCAGTTTTAAATGGATAAGATAACTCTCTAATTCCTGAGCTATTGGTTAATGATCAATGATGAAGATATTTAAAAGGTGCTTTATATAGGCAAGGGTATAGCCTTTTGAATTGGACTTTATTTCCTCATTTAATCATTTAATTTGATCTTCCTGGAATAGCAAGAGATCATGGGGCACAGACAAATGTTCTACATTCAGCTTTCTTCTTTGTGTTGTCTTCCTTCATTAGAGTATAAGCTCCTTGAGGTCAGGGACTGTCATTTTTTGTTTTTATCTTCATCACTTGACACATTAGTTAGGTATTCATCAGTTGAGGCCTGGCACTTAGTAAGCACTTACTATATATTTATTGACTAATTGGATTTGACTGAGAGACTTTTAGTTTAGTTTTGTTTTTTTAAACACTTAACTTCTGTGTTTTGGTTACTAGGTGGAAGAGTGGTAAGGGTGAGCAGTGGGAGTTAAGTGACTTGCCCAGGGTCACACAGCTGGGAAGAGACTTAGTTTTTGTCAGTCAACAAGCATTATTTAAGTTCCTACTATGTTCCAGGCAGTGTGCTGAGAATACGAAGAAAGGCAAAAAAGATAGTCTTGCTCTCAAGGAGATCACAATTTAGTGGGGGTGAGGATGTGTGTGGGATATTACAATTTAAGAAATGTTCCAATACTTTTTAAGGAAAACAAAACAAAACAAAAACTGTCCTCACTGTTGTATGTATACATGTGGGTATTGACATTGCCAACACTAATTTAAGCCCATATCTCTCCTTTACAAGACCATTGCAATAGCTTCTTATTTTCTTTGACTGAAGTCCTGCTTCACTATTTTATCCTATGCATAGCTACCAAAATAATTTTTTCCAAGTTTAGATCTGCTCATGTCAGTTCCTAGTGCTTGCTGATCAAATAGAAACCACACAGCTGAACATTTAAACCTTTTCACAATTTGATCCCAACTTATCTTTATTGGCAAATTTTTCTTTTTCTTTATCATATGTAACATTGCATTTCCTGTCCCAACCTTTGGGGCTGATTTTCCTCTCTATGACTAGAGACCATGCCTTCCTCAAGTCTTCTTCCTCATTTTCTTCACAATTCATTTCAATGGTTCCTTTCTAAGTGAAGCTTTTCCTTTTCCTTTCAGTTGTTAGGAATCCCTGCTTAAATAATCTTGTATCTATTTTGTATCTATCTAATATACACTTTATGTATTGATGGTTCTATACTCCAAAAGAATCAGTTACTTGATTATAAGGATTGTTTCACTTTTTACTTTGTTTTCACACAAACTAGAGGAGTATCTTGTGCATTAAAAAAGCAAATAAAGGGCTTCCGGGTTAAGATGGCGGCAGAGTAAGAAGCAGCTCTTAACCTCTCCTGACCGAAACATACAAAACTCCTCAAGGGGACATAAAAACAAGTCCAGACGAACGGAGGAACCCCACAACAGGGCACAGCGTGGAAGGTACGTGGAATC
>NC_058132.1:385056199-385069816 GCF_016433145.1 Gracilinanus agilis | reverse complement strand
TATATATATATATATATATATATATATATATATATATATATATATACCATAACAAGCTGTTTCTTGTAACAAAGGAATCTGTTTGTGATTGTGATCTACTATATATAACTTTGGAGATGCTCCAAAGTTATATATAGTACAATAGGTGTGAATTTGCATTGACAAACTGAGTTTTCTCCCTGGGAAAGCCCTACACTTATGAAATTACAGATCTAGTACAAAAAAGTAGTCTTTTGTAAAGGATTCTTTAGTATTATTACTTTTATAGGCTTATTGATAATTTTTACCTTTTGTAGTCTAGAAAAATGTTTTTAATGCTATCCTATTGTGTGTTATTGAATTTACATGTGTAGTTTATAATATTCCTATTCAAATACTACAATGTTTGTCAGATCAAACATCTCCAATAATCAATTCAGATATATTCCTTCCTTTCAGTTTATTTTTCTGTTATACTTATCAAATTTTATAAGAGGAACATTAAAAGTCCTCTATAATTATTACTATGTATTTTTTGAGATTCAATGAATATTTCCTTTGTGAAATTATGAGCTCAGCTTTTGTACATATAAATTTAATACTGATATTGTTTCACAAGCTGATTTGCTTATGGGTTGAAGATTTGCTTTTGGTTCTTCTCCCTTTTTTGAAAATTGAGAGACTTGATTGCTTATAGTCCTATGGTACCTCTTTTATTTTTAGTTATTTTTTAGAGATCACTGAGATTGGATCAGCAGTCACATGTGCCAATTATTTTAATACTTTAGGGATGCAGTTCACCTAGGTCAAATAATTTATTGGATTTTTACACCTTACTGCCAATATAAATTCTTTTCATTTTTTCCAATACAAGAATCATCAACATTTCCACATGGAATTTTGGTAAAATAGAAATTGTGAGGATCATCATTGTCTCATCTAACCTAATCAGTAGCCCTATCACTTCATTGATCTGATTTGTTATGCTTAATTTCCCTTGCTAGCCTCACTTCATTCTCAGCATTTGTTTTCTTTTTTATTATTTTTAAAGGATTGTGTCAATTATTGCATTAATGTTTGTTGCTGTTCATTAAATATCCTTAGTAAAATCTGATATGTGTCTCTTAAAAAAATCGAAGTGGTTTCTAAATTTCCTGTGTGAACACCTCCCTTTCTATAAACAAATCTTTTTCTTCTTTATAAAAATTGTTTCTCTTTGTACTTTCAGATTTTTATTTTGGAAATCTTCACATATTTCCTAGACTAACTTCTCTCAAAGGATTTTAGTGCAGGGAACCTCACCTTTGGATATATTTCTCTAAATCCTTTGAATGTACTTTCTCAGTCTTGAAATTTTTTAGCATTTGAATGTATTTTAGTCTGCTCTATCAAGAAAAATAATATGGTTTGCAAAATTGTAACTGTCTTTTTCTATTTTTAAACTCTGAAACAGTAACCTGGTCATAGTTTCCCATGATTTCCATCAGTTATAACATAGCAAGTAATTCTTATCGGTGAAAATCAATTTAGAATGGAATTTCTCCTTATTTATTCCTTCCTTTTTTTAAAGATGAAATTCTAGTTTTGACAAATCAAGAAATTATTGGCTACTCTTTGGTCATGGTGAATTTTCTATGTGTCTATTTGAAATATGCCTTTACTATTATATTGTATTACTATTATATATCTCTGTCCATGCTTTCTATATTTTTCTTAGTCTTTTCCTTTTCATCTTTTTGTCTTGATGATGTAGAATATATTTAGACCTCCTTTTAAAAAATCATTCATGTTTAGGCAGCTCTGTGGTGTAGAGTGCTGGGCAGGGAATCAGGAGGGATGAAGTTCAAAACTGACTTTAGATACTTATTAGCTGTGTGACACTGAGCAAATTATTTACCCTCTGCCCTCTGTAAAATGGGGATAAGAATAAAACCTGCCTCCTAGGTTTGTAGTGAGAACCAGATGAGATAATATTTGTAAGTGCTTATCACAGTGTTTGACAAATAGCAGTTGCTATAGAAATGTTTATTCCCTTTTCTTCCTCCTTCATCTAAACATTCTCCAGCATGTTTCCCCCTCCTTTCAGTTTCTGAATTTATACACAGGAACTTATTGCTATGAAATCATTTTATCTAATTTTTACATATTCTATTTCTTTTGAATAATTTAAACTACAGTCATATTCAAGTTGTCTAACTAAAACTCAGTATTATCCATGAGACAATTAGTATCACTTCTTCACCTTGTTTATTTTTTTCATATTTTTGTGTAAAGATTTCTGAAGTCATGGAGTTTATTATTCATTCCTTTCTTGGTCTTTCTTTTCTGTGAACTTTTAATGTTTAATGTTTAAACTTCTGTTCTTCCTATATTGTAAGTACTTCTATGATAGTCTATGATATTTAGTTTGGTGTTTAAACAATGAATTTTCTACCTCTAACTCTTTTTTTTAAAGTTATTTTGATTATTACATTACTGAATATTTTTAAGATACCAGGCAAATATATTCTTGCTGGCCCTTCCTAAGTATGTTTCAACCATGAACTGTGTTCTATGATTCTAAATTGTGCTGCCAAACATTCTTTCCTTAACTAGCTGTTCACTTTCCAAATCCTTTTTCACTTTTATCAATCCCTTGACTTTTAGGAGCAGTGATTCAAAAACCACCTGAGCTGCTAACAGAAATTTGTTGCTTACACATCATAATCTTTGGCAATGCTTTCTAGGTTATTTCTAGCATGATAATTTTGTGTTCACTGACATCACTAGAGGTTGGCAGTAGTTGTATATACTCTGATGAGTCTTGTATAATTCTCTATAGTATTTTAGATAAATATCCTCAGATAACAGACCATATTTATATCATCACATGAACATATTATTTCATCCTTAGTTTATTTTAACAAAGTCACTAACTACCAATACATATTTCATCTTCCTGGCAACTACTGGATTTCTTTTTTTATCTGATAGCACCTATTACACTGTGTTATAATTTTTACAAGGACAAGCAGCTATTTTGATCTTGCAAACTTTCTTCCTTTTCAGAAAGATCCAAAAATTTGTTCCTTCCTCTCCTCCTTTTGTATGACAATATTATACCTTTTAAACTCCTAACATAAACCATTCTTCCTGTTTGCTTCTTTATATAATCAAACCAAATAAATTGATTTCCTTTGCATTGTATCTGGTGATCAATTCTATTAGGAAAAAATAATCAATTATAAAACAAAATCAGAATAATAATCAAATAGTAGTACTTTAGAGGACAGTTTCAAAAAGAATGTTTTCTATCAACAAATATCCTTTGTGTAGGTCTAGGTACATATATTAGTCTAGGTCTATATATTCTTTTCAAAATCTTCATGAAATGTAGAAAGGTTTGGAAATTGCTTTAAGCCATATACTTTTACATTAAGAGACAACTAAAGAATGGAATGCTTATCAAATAAAAAGAGAAGATAGATCCAAGTTTCATTTTGTACTGTTAAATCATGTCATTGCCATTCTTATAGCTTAAGGGATTTCTGATATGAAGTAAAGATATCTCAAAACACAAGATGCAAATTGATGTTTTATATGAATTTACTAACATCTATTTATCATTTCTAAAATATCCTGATATTTTATATTGCATAGAATATACAGATAAAGTTTTATTTCGATTACTAGCTAGCATATTATAAATGCAGAAGTGAAGTAATGAAGTAAAGTATTATTCTACAACCTCCTAATCATCTTCAAAGGTGCTTATTTCTTTTTAGTAGAAGTAGTTTTTTGTCACTTTTCCCATGTTATCTTCACTTTTTAGGAAGTAGAAATGAGAATATATGGGAGAACAGATTGATGAAGGAGCAATGTAGATACCCAAAGTAAGAAAACAAGAAAATGTTGTCTAAGTTTAGGGAAGACTTCAAGAAAAATATTTGAGGTGTATTTTCGCTTTTACTCATTCATTTTAAGGATAATTCATTTTCTCCCTCCACTACTTTTGCAATTACTTATTCTTTTGAACAAAACAGAAGTTCATTTCAGACACTATCAATTAGCAAGAATTTATTAAGCATCCATTATGAACCAGTGGATAGAGTGCCAGGCCTGGAGTCAGAAAGATTCTTCTTCCTGAGTTCAAATTTCAACTCAGACCTTTACTATGTATGATGCTTGGTAGGTCTCTTAAGCTCATTTGCTCAGTAGCCTCATCTGGAAAAAATGAGCTGTAGAAGAAAATGGCAAATTACTACTGTATCTTTACCAACAAAACCCAAATGATATTCTGCTTCAAATTGCATGTGAAAACTCCATGTATAGTGAGGAAGGATAAACATATGTATCATCATCAAAGAAAAATAAGTGGTATAAGTATTTGAACTTTTTTCTAGATGTCAACCTTAAATATTCAGAAAATATAACAAAACAAAGCAACTTTCTCTATAGTTCTATCTCCACATAGATTTTTGTAGTTTTATAGGAATACACAATTTATATAATGGTTATAAGTATGTAGGACACAATAACAATAGGGTTTCTTCTTTATTTTTTAAAAAAGAATTGCACTATGTATAATTTATTATTATTATTTTAAATTAGAAAGTTTTTAAATTCAAAGGAACTTATATAGATTAAATTATCTCTCTGGTTTACCTTTTTCCACTTATGCCAACTCTTGCTGACTCATCACTGACAGTGTTCACAGTTCTATAACTATAATGAACAAAACAGTTCTAAAAGAAAAAAAAAACAACTATCTGATGGTAACTCTGCATTCTATTTTATTGTCATTGTTCATATTATAGTTCTATTATTTCTATTCATGGTCTGTTTGCCTGGTGAAAAGATGATCATTCTTAATAAATAATCAAAAACGTGAAATTTAAATCTATCAATAAGTGACAAGGTTGTTATACCTGTGTTTCAAGATGGAAACAATGATTCACTGAGAGATGAGTCTTCTTAATTCTGACTTACTCAATGAGGACTCTATTGTGCAAATAGAATTATAAAGGAATTCCATTTTCTAATTGTTGCAGAGAGATGGATGCTTCTTTAAAAGGTAGTCAAATAATCAGCATTGGTTGAATTAGAGTAAACATGTAGTTTGTAATGTGAATGTAAAAAATCATCAGGCTAGATTTTAATCAGTATTTCAGATATGAACATGCATGAAATATTCAAAATCCCAAACCAAAGGTACTTTAAGATACAGGGTTCAGACATTAGTGTACTATACAGAAAGCATGCTACAACAGCTTAGTAAGTAGAAAAAAAATATTAATCTTAGAATCTTGTAATTAGAGCAGAGTTGTCATAGCATCATAATTGGAGAACTAGTCCCAGAACCAAGAAGACTTTAAGTCCTGCCTCTGAAATACCATGGCTTTGGGACACCTAGCAAGTGACTTAATCTATCAAAGTCCCAAATAAATCCTTAAAAATATTGTTTCAAAGAATAACTTTTTAAAAAGTTCTATTGTAGAGGGAATTTCATCAACCAGAATTATATATATCAGTAATATCACAGCTCTATCTTCTCCAAGATTCTCTAAACACAAACAGCACCAAAATAAAACAAAACAAAAACTAAGGCAACTCCTGTTGCAGCCAAATGGTGCCCTTTGAAAAAGGTAGGTGTGTGAGGAGGGGGTGCAGATAAAGTAGGGTCAGGTACAGAAACTAGATTTAGAAAAATGTTTATTCATGAACAATTATTATTGGTACCCCAATTGGAATTGAAGTTCCTACAGAATAGGAATTATTTCATTCTTTTTTATAGTTTTTGTTTTCTCTCCAGCACCTAATCCAGTGTTTGTCACCCAGTAAGGGCTTAATAAATACTTTCCCACTGATTCATTTTTAATACTTGAAACACCTTGAGATCATATTTAATTCCTTTGTATCTCTTCATAATTGAGTCAGTGACATGGATTGATGAAGAACATTTGCAATTCATTTAAATAATTTATACCTATTGTATGTAAGTCACTAAAGATAACGGGGTTCCTGCCATCAAGGAGTTTACAAATTCTACTGAGCAGGACACTGTGCACACAAACAAATAATTCCTGTATACTTTGAGAATGTGAAGACCCATAATGGGTAAGAACTATGAGGGAAAGAATTTTAGAGGAGTTCATACTTGACCTGAATCATAAAGCAAAAGATGGTTTCTAAAAAGCTGAGTGCAGAAGAGTGAATATTGAGTTTGACAAATTAGTAATTATCATAGTTGTCTAGTATATAACAAAAAGTGCATGAATGAGATAATAATGTGAAATATGACTGGAAAAAGTGAATGGGCACCAGACTGTGAAGTGCCATAAATATAGATAACCAAGATGAAGAGAATCAGTTTTTAAAAGTAATTAATTTATTTGTATTATTTTGCCTTCCCCCAATTATATATAAAATCAGTTTTGTTGTGGGGGATGGAAGATTAGCCCTTGGACCGGGGAGGGTGCCATTTCAAGAATGACAGATAAGGATGGAAACCATTTAAAGGTAGAGAAATTTATTTAGGTCGAATGGGTGGGAGGCAGTGTGAAGGACCAACTGCCTCCCTCAACAGAGAAAAGTTCAAGATTTTTATATCCTAAAAGGATGGGGTCTAAGTGACTTGGAGAAGGAAGGATGGGGAGGGGGATGAACAATGAGAGTGGGGCAATCAAGGGAGATAGGTAACAGAATAGTGACTTTGGGGTCTGGCAGCTTAAACATAAGTACACATATTTTATGACATGCTGATAATATAATTGACTCTGGGGGAATAGTACAAGTATACATCCTTTATGGCATTCTGATCATGTTACCCATCTTGAGAAACCTAGAGATGTTTGACATCATAAATGATGTTTGAGATGTAGGGATCATAAAGGTGGGTAAGTTATCTGGAGAAACTTAATGTGTTTGAGATGTAAATATGAGGTATCTCCTCAAGGTCAGACCCTTACCTTAAGTTTAGTGTAAATACATCCAAAGCTTAGAGGTAGAGGATCCCTTGTTTGTTCAGCTTCTAGCCCTACAAAGTGAATTCCTCATGTAATCTTTGACCTGTGGTGTCTCTAGGAATTTGGGGTGTACTGGGGGACACTGATGCCCATAACAGTTTCAACATTTTTTTAAAACCCTTACCTTCCATCTTGGAGTCAATACTGTGTATTGGCTCCAAAGCAGAAGAGTGGTAAGGACTAGGCAATGGGTGTCAAGTGACTTGCCCAGGGTCACATAGCTAGGAAGTGTCTGAGGCCAGATTTGAACCTAGAACCTCCCATCTCTAGTCCTGGCTCTCAATCCACTGAGCTACCCAGCTGTTCCCAGTTTCGACATTTTAAAAAGAATCTTGAGTCTCAAATTCTTTTCCTTCTTCCCACCTCCACCAAGAAGTTAAACAATCTCATAGATTTTATAAATTCAATTACATACTTTCAGCACGGGACCCTGGGTTTCCCTTGGATGTCCCAAACTCCAGAAGTGTTTCAGGTCAAGAAGAAAACAGGAAAGTTCCTATCCTTCCTTGCATTTTTGTAGTGCTGAGGAAAAGATGATCCTGGGCATCAGAGAGCTACAATAAGTAAAGACCCTGAGAGAAATCTCCCCATTGAATTCTCCCCTTTATTTTGAGGACACAGATATACATTTCCCAGTTATATTCTGATAATACCAGACTGTATCTAGGACATCTACTCACCCCCTACACTATTCCCAGTCACCCTCCTATGTCCTCAGGATACAAAATACCACTCCATCCCTGGTCAGGTGACAAATATTCCTCATTTCTGCCTAACCTCATTTCATCCAGTCATCCTTGGTCATGTAGCCCCTGTTGTCTAAGAGGTATAAGAAACCCAGAATCCATCTCCTTTAGAAGGCAGTGTCTAATCTTGCACCTGTCTCCCAACCCTCCAATGTTACATCCCTTTTCAAAGATGAGGAAATTCAATGCAAGAGTCTGATGTGACTTTCTCAGGTTCATATGTTATCTGAGAAGGACAAGGGAGGCAAAGGAAGGGTCTTCATGGTATTTAAGTCTTCTTGGCTCCAAAACAATCTATCTACAGGAACACCTAGCTGACTTACAGTCTTAAAAAAGTTGCTTGAATCCCATAATTGTTAAGTGAATTGACAAGATTTACATAGTCAGAATGTCAGAGATGGAACCTTAAACTAGCCTTGCTAAAGCCAAAGATAGCTGTCTCTTCACTTCTCTACTGTCTTTCCAATCGGCACTTTTTCATGTATTACTTTAATAGATGAGGTCTCATAAAATAAAGGTCAATCCTTGATAGAAGATGGAGGAAGGGGGACATTAGAGGAAAGGAAATGTTTCTAGAAGACCAGAGTAAAAAAGAAACTATGTGTTTGAGGAAGTGAGAAAAGGAAAAAATAAGGAAAAAGGGGGGCTCAAAATAGTCTGAATATAAGACACAGCTTATTTCATGACTTTGCCTGTCCCCAAAATTTTAAAAGTACTTTGACTTTTTTAAAGAAAAAACATGGCAAGGAAAAATGTTTTAGATTAAACTGAAACTTTAGTTCATTGATATGATTTATATGACAATACGTCAATATCATTTTACATGTGCCATTATTTTGCATGTTGAAAAGCAATACCAAGAAGGATACTTCCTTCAAATAATGACACAGATTCAATTTCGAAGATAGTATTTGAAATATCAACTATTATCAGTGTTTGTTGCAAGGATATGAATCGAGCAGTGTCTTTCTACTTTCCCATTTCTGAAGCTTAGTCTACCCATAGTGTCTCTCCCCCTCCATCCAAGGCATCTGGATTATTTTTTTCCCCTCCCTTTGTACACATCCTTGGCTGAACTATTACACCAACTTATTTACATATGGGATCTCCTTATCTATTCTTGATTAAGAAATTGGTTAAGAAACACATTTGCGACCCTGCCTTTCTTCAGTATTGGAACAGTATTGCTTGACACACTAAGGAAGGCACCATCTCTGCTCATGTCCTACCTTACAACTGCATGAACCACAGTATTAGCCACATTTTAATATTTTTGTTCTGTCTTCAGGATCATCCCATTAATCTTCAGCTCTCCGAAGTGATGATCAATTCAATTTGCCCTCATACTAAGTATTTCTGGGTAAGAATAACAATAATTTTCTTACTTAATGCGTTCCACTCAAACAATCCTAAATAAAAATGCTTACATGAGCAATATTCAGAACTATAGGAATATATCTGACAATATTTCAAAGTTTATTTGTGGATAAGAAGACCTTTACTCTTTGTATGTTTATGGTTTTTTTTTCTCCCAATTTAAAAATAATGTGCTCTCTTGTTGAACTTTAATAGTTAATTAAGTTCAGAGATATTTAGAGGTACTGTTAATCTCTATTTTATTTATCAACTAGAATTTAAGATATCTTTTAATGACTAAGATGTACTTCTACAGATTGCTTCACTTAACAAATTAGTTGTCTTAATGATTAAAGTGTTCCCAATTAACAAGGAAGAATATGGCCAATTCAGTGAAGACATTTATTTAAATCACCTCTCTAAAGCTAAATTATTTTCATCATGAAGGTTAATGGAAAATAGCATAGTTTAAAGTTATAAAAGGAGATTAAACATAAATTATGACATGTGAATGACACACCTATACTTTTTAATATTTCTCAAGTTGTATTAAAAAAAAAACACTTTGAGACAGTACGTGTTTTCCAGAGTTCAATATGATTTCTGTTTTAAGTAATCAGATTTGATGAACATTTTTGCCTGATTCACAAAACTTTATACTTTAAACTTAAGACTTTTTTAGGAATAATTATTGGAAGGAACCTTAAATGCTGGGATATTTGGCAGCAACTATAAATTCATGGCTTAATAGAATATCAAACTTCTGTCAAAGTTTATTTTAAAGGAAATTTAAATTAAGTGAATCAAAATTAGTTTTTGATTTCTTTCCACTGTAAAATTGGAAATATAAGTTGGAAAATACATAATCCTTAAGTGAAATTAAAATAAAAAATATTTAAATTTAATGGGTCTTTTAAAAATATATTGAAATGGACTTCCGGTTAAGATGGCAGCAGTGTAAGGAGCAGCTGCTTGATCTCTCCTGACCGAAGCATACAGAACTCCTCAAGGGGAAATAAAAACGAGTCCAGAGGAACAAAGGAACCCCACAACAGGGCGCAGCATTGAAGGTATGCAGAATCGGGGCATTTCCATGCTAGAAAGGAGGGAAACAGCTCTCACTAAAACGCGAGAGGAAGAAGCCCCTCCACCCCCCCCACACCGCACACCTGGCACAAGTGGGAAAACAGGACTGGGGCAACCAGATAATCACTGGCAGCCCCAGGGCTTGTACCTGTGTGCTGCAAGACCAGGGACCCCAGGTGGCTGGGGGCGCACACGGACCTTCCCCGAGCGTCCATGTGGGTAAAGGCACCGCCTCAGGCCAGAACAAAGGCCCCTAAAACACAGCCTTTCCCAAGCACTGAAGGCATCACCTCAGGTGCGAATAAAGATCTCCAGAGCATGGCTGTGGAAGCAGCCCCAAAGACTGCTGAAGGAACCTCAGGCAGAGGGGAAGACCGTGAACTACCAGGAGGCCTGACCCCCAGGACAAGGAGACTGGAGCCCCCCCCCCCGCCCCAGCTTGCAAGGCCCAGACAGACCCTGAGTGCAAAGACAAAGCTGAAAAGGGGCGGAGCTAACAATGGCCAGCAATAAGGAAGTCCAGAAGAAAAAGACTATCAAGAGAAACTCTGGAACACTGGACAACTTCTATACAGAGAAAATCCAGACAACAGAGGAGGGAAAACAAAAATCCAAACCTCCCCCAAAAAATGAAAGCTGGTCACAAGCTATGGAAGAGTTTAAAAATGAAATGCTGAGGAAGATGGAAGAAATCTGGCAAGAAAATAACAGTTTAAAAGGCAGAATTTCGCAATTGGAAAGTGAGACAAGACAACTGAAGACCAAAAATGACCAGATTGAAAAGGAAAACAAAAAAATTATACCCGAAAACCAAAAAATTATAGCCGAAAACAAAAACATTAAAGCCGAAAACCAAAACATTAAAGCCGAAAACCAAAACATTAAAGCCGTAAACCAAAACATTAAAGCCGAAAACCAGTCCTTAAAGGCTATAATTGAACATTTAGAAACCAATGATCTCTCAAGACAACAAGAACAAATAAAACAAAGTCAAAAGACTGATAAAATAGAAGGAAACATGAAATACCTCAATGAGAGAGTGACAGACCAAGAAAACCAGGCTAGAAGAGACAACTTGAGAATCATTGGTATTCCAGAAAAGGCAGAAATTAATAGAAATTTAGACTCCATACTTAAAGAAATTATTCAGCAAAATTGCCCTGAAGTTCTACAACAAGAGGGCAATATAGACATTGAAAGGATCCATAGAACACCCTCTACACTGGACCCAGAAAAGTCAACACCCAGAAATATAATAGCGAAATTGAAAGCTTTCAAGTTAAAGAAAAAATCTTACAAGAAGCCAGAAAGAGACAATTCAAATATCAAGGAGCACCAATCAGTATCACACAGGATCTGGCAGCCTCAACGCTAAAAGACCGCAAGGCTTGGAATACAATATTCAGAAAGGCAAGAGAGCTGGGCCTTCAGCCACGAATCAACTACCCAGCGAAACTAACATTATACTTTCAGGGGAAAGTATGGGCATTCAACAAAATTGAAGAATTCCAAGTTTTTGCACAAAAGAGACCGGGACTAAATGGAAAGTTTGACACTCAACCACAAATATCAAGAGAAAGATGAAAAGGTAAATAAGAAACAGATGGAAAAGAAAGAAAACTCATAGTCTTTTAAGCTTGACTCTTTAAGGGCATAAATAAGATCTAATTATCTGTATTACTAGGTGGAGAAATGCTATGTATAATTCTCTGTAGTGAACTCTATACACTATTTTAATATTCACTATTATAGCAACCAGAAGAATAATTCATAGGGAGAGGACAGGATACTAAATGGTCTAAGAAGACATGGGGAGTGGGAAAGAGGGGGGGAATAGTAGGGGACACCAAGAAAAATCCAAGTAAATAAGAAAAATAAGATATCCTATTACACACAAAGAGGGCATGGGAAGGGGAGGGCATGAATAATATCATAAGAAGGAGAGGAAGAGAGCATAATCAAACCTTACTGTCAGTGTAATCAACCCGGAGAAGGAAGAGTAGCTTTATTATCCATCTGGATAAAAACTCTATCTAACCCTACTGAGAAAGTCAGAAGGGATAAACCAAAGGGAGCAGGGGAGTGGGGAGGCCAAAAAAGGGAGGGGAGAAGAAAGGGGAGGGAATTCATTTGGTCTTTAAAAGAAACAAAAAAAGTAGAACAACAAGGGAGGGGGCAGAAAGGGAAGTCAATTAAGGGAGGGGATAAGGGATACCAGCTCAAAGCAAACCACTGGTGTAAAAGAAAATAGTGTAATAAGAAGGAGTGGGTCTAGGGGAGGATACAAAAATGTCAGTGAATACACAACTAACAATTGTAACTCTGAATGTGAAAGGGATGAACTCACTCATAAAACAGAAGCAAATAGCAGAGTGGATCAGAAACCAAAATCCTACCATAGGTTGTCTACAAGAAACACATATGAGGCGGGTAGACACACACAAGTTCAAGGTTAAGGGTATGAGCAAAATCTTTTGGGCATCAAATGAGAAAAAGAAGGCAGGAGTGGCTATTATGATTTCTGACAAAGCCAAAGTAAAAATAGATATGATTAAAAAAGACAGGGAAAGTCATTACATCCTGATTAAAGGCAGTATAAACAATGAGGGAATAACACTGCTCAATATATATGCACCAAGTGGAATAGCATCCAAATTCATAAAGGAAAAACTGCAGAGCTCAAGAAGGAAATAGATAGTAAAACCATAATAGTGGGAGATCTAAATATTCCTCTTTCAGATCTAGATAAATCAAACCAAAAAATAAATAAGAAAGCGGTAAGAGAGGTGAATGAAGTCCTAGAAAAATTAGATTTAATTGATATGTGGAGAAAAATAAATAGGGACAAAAAAGGAATACACCTTCTTTTCAGCTGCACATGGTATATTTACAAAGATTGACCATGTAATAGGGCATAGAATCATGGCAAACAAATGCAAAAGAGCAGATATAATAAATGTAACCTTCTCAGATCATAATGCGATAAAAATAATTAGTAAGGGCAACTGGACAGGCAAGTCAAAAACCAATTGGAAATTAAACAATATGATTCTTCAAAACCAAATTGTCAAAGAAGAAATCATAGAAACAATCAACAATTTCATTGAAGAGAATGACAATGATGAGACATCCTACCAAACTCTGTGGGATGCAGCCAAGGCAGTACTCAGGGGGAAATTTATATCCTTGAGTGCATATATTAACAAATTAAGGAGGGCAGAGATTAATGAATTGGGCATGCAACTCAAAAAATTAGAAAGCAAGCAAATAAAAAAACCCCAGATGAAAACTAAATTAGAAATACTAAAAATTAAGGGAGAAATTAATAAAATTGAAAGTAAAATAACTATTGAATTAATAAATAAGACTAGAAGCTGGTATTTTGAAAAAACATAAAATAGACAAAGTACTAGTCAATCTAATAAGAAAAAGGAAAGAAAAGAAAA
>NC_058132.1:385055005-385055807 GCF_016433145.1 Gracilinanus agilis | reverse complement strand
TAGTGGGAGATCTAAATATTCCTCTTTCAGATCTAGATAAATCAAACCAAAAAATAAATAAGAAAGCGGTAAGAGAGGTGAATGAAGTCCTAGAAAAATTAGATTTAATTGATATGTGGAGAAAAATAAATAGGGACAAAAAAGGAATACACCTTCTTTTCAGCTGCACATGGTATATTTACAAAGATTGACCATGTAATAGGGCATAGAATCATGGCAAACAAATGCAAAAGAGCAGATATAATAAATGTAACCTTCTCAGATCATAATGCGATAAAAATAATTAGTAAGGGCAACTGGACAGGCAAGTCAAAAACCAATTGGAAATTAAACAATATGATTCTTCAAAACCAAATTGTCAAAGAAGAAATCATAGAAACAATCAACAATTTCATTGAAGAGAATGACAATGATGAGACATCCTACCAAACTCTGTGGGATTCAGCCAAGGCAGTACTCAGGAGGAAATTTATATCCTTGAGTGCATATATTAACAAATTAAGGAGGGCAGAGATTAATGAATTGGGCATGCAACTCAAAAAATTAGAAAGCAAGCAAATAAAAAAACCCCAGATGAAAACTAAATTAGAAATACTAAAAATTAAGGGAGAAATTAATAAAATTGAAAGTAAAATAACTATTGAATTAATAAATAAGACTAGAAGCTGGTATTTTGAAAAAACATAAAATAGACAAAGTACTAGTCAATCTAATAAGAAAAAGGAAAGAAGAAAACCAAATTGACAGTATTAGAGATGAAAAGGGAGACCTCACCTATAATGAAGGGGAAATTAAGGCAATC
>NC_058132.1:384885644-385054908 GCF_016433145.1 Gracilinanus agilis | reverse complement strand
GAGATGAAAAGGGAGACCTCACCTATAATGAAGGGGAAATTAAGGCACTCATTAAGAACTATTTCACCCAATTATATGGCAACAAATATAACAATTTAGGAGATATGGATGAATATTTACAAAAATATAAATTGCCTAGATTAACAGCAGAAGAAATAGAATACCTAAATAATCCCATATCAGAAATAGAAATTGAACAAGCCATCAAAGAACTCCCTAAGAAAAAATCACCAGGACCTGATGGATTCACAAGTGAATTCTATCAGACATTCAAAGAGCAACTAATCCCAATACTATAAAATTATTTGATATGATAAGCAAAGAAGGAGTCCTACCAAATTCCTTTCATGACACAAATATGGTACTGATTCCAAAGCCAGGGAGACCAAAAACAGAGAAAGAAAACTATAGACCAATCTCCCTAATGAACATAGATGCAAAAATCTTAAATAGAATACTAGCAAAGAGACTCCAGCAAGTAATTAAGAAGATCATCCACCATGATCAGGTGGGATTTATACCAGGAATGCAAGGATGGTTCAACATTAGGAAAACCATCCACATAATTGACCATATCAACAGTCTAACAAACAAAAATCATATGATTATCTCAATAGATGCTGAAAAAGCCTTTGACAAAATACAGCATCCATTCCTATTGAAAATATTGAAAAGTATAGGAATAGAAGGACCCTTCCTAAAATAATAAACAATATATACCTAAAACCGTCAATAAGCATTACATGCAACGGGGATAAATTAGAAGCCTTCCCAATAAGATCAGGAGTGAAACAAGGATGCCCATTATCACCTCTATTATTCAACATAGTACTAGAAACACTAGCAATAGCAATTAGAGAAGAAAAAGAAATTGAAGGTATCAAAATAGGCAATGAGGAGACTAAGCTGTCACTCTTTGCAGATGATATGATGGTCTACTTAAAAAATCCTAGACAATCAACTAAGAGGCTGGTAGAAATAATCAACAACTTTAGCAAAGTGGCAGGATACAAAATAAATGCACATAAATCATCAGTATTTCTGTACATTTCCAACACATTAGAACAGCAAGAGGTAGAAAGAGAAACACCATTTAAAATCACCCTAGACAATATAAAATACTTGGGAATCAATCTAACAAAACAAACACAGCTATTATAGGAAAACAACTACAAAACACTTTCCAAACAAATAAAACTGGACCTCAACAATTGGAAAGCCATTAACTGTACATGGGGAGGACGAGCTAACATAATAAAAATGAACATCCTACCCAAATTAATTTACCTATGTAGTGCCATACCTATCAAATTACAAAAAAACTTCTTTACTGAATTAGGAAAAACTATAACAAATTTCATTTGGAATAGCAAAAGATCAAGAATATCAAAGGAAATAATGAAAAAAATGTGAAGGAAGGGGGCCTATCAGTACCAGATATCAAACTATACTATAAAGCAGCAGTCATTAAATCAATATGGTACTGGCTAAGAGATAGAAGGGAGGATCAGTGGAATAGACTTGGGGTTAATGATGTCAGCAAGACAGTGTATGATAAACCCAAAGAGCCCAACTTTTGGGACATGAATCCACTATTTGACAAAAACTGCTGGGAAATTTGGAAAACAATATGGGAGAGATTAGGTTTAGATCAACATCTCACACCCTACACCAAGATAAATTCAGAATGGGTGAATGACTTGAATATAAAGAGGAAACTATAAATAAGTTAAGTGAACACAGAATAGTATACTTGTCAGATCTCTGGGAAAGGAAAGATTTTAAAACCAAGCAAGAGTTAGAGAAAATTACAAAATGTAAATTAAATGGTTTTGATTATATTAAGCTAAAAAGCTTTTAAACAAAAACAATGTAGTCAAAATCAGAAGGGAACCAACAAATTGGGAAAAAATCTTTATAACAAAAAACTCTGACAGTGGTGTAATCACTCAAATATACAAGGAGTTAAAGCAAATGTATAAAAAAATCAAGCCATTCCCCAATTGATAAATGGGCAAGAGACATGAATAGGCAATTTTCAGATAAAGAAATCAAAAGTATCAAAAAGCACATGAGAAAATATTCTAAATCTCTAATGATTAGAGAAATGCAAATCAAAACAACTCTAAGGTATCACCTCACACCTAGCAGACTGGCTAAAAGGAAAGAAGGGGAGAGTAATGAATGTTGGAGGGGATGTGGCAAAATCGGGACATTGATGCATTGCTCGTGGAGTTGTGAAATGATCAGGCCATTCTGGCTGGCAATTTGGAACTATGCCCAAAGGGCTATAAAAGACTGCCTGCCCTTTGATCCAGCTATACCATTGCTGGGTTTGTACCCCAAACAGATCATAGATAAACAGACTTGTACGAAAATATTTATAGCTGCACTTTTTGTAGTGGCAAAAAACTGGAAAAGGAGGGGATGTCCTTCAGTTGGGGAATGGCTGAACAAATTGTGGTATATGCGGGTGATGGAATACTATTGTGCTAAAAGGAATAATAAACTGGAGAAATTCCATGCAAATTGGAGAGACCTCCAGGAAGTGATGCAGAGCGAAAGGAGCAGAGCCAGAAGAACATTGTACACAGAGACTGATATACTATGGTAAAATCAAATGTAATGGGCTCCTGTACCAGCAGCACTGCAATGACACAAGACAGCTCTGAGGGATTTATGGTAAAGATTTTACCCACATTCCGAGGAAGGACTGCAGGAGAGGAAACATATAAGATAAACAATTGCTTGAATGCATGGACTGAGGCGGACACGAATGAGAAATAGACCCTGAACAAGGACACTTGTTACAACCAGTGGAAATGTGCATTGGCCATGGGTGTGGGGAGAGTGGGGGGTGAAGGGGAAAGTAGGGGCATAAGGAATGTAAACAGATTAAAAATTAATAAATGTCTCATAAAAAAAAAGAAGAAAAAAAATTTATTGAAATGGTTCCGGGATAAGATGGCGGCAGAGTAAAAAGGAGCCGCTTGACTTCTCCTAACCCACGCATATAGGACTCCTCAAGAAGACATAAAAACAAATGCAGAGGAAAGAAGGGACCCTACAACAGGGCGCAGCATCAGAGGTATGTGGAAACGGGGCATTTCCATGCTATAAATGGGTGAAACAGCTCCTCCGAAAAAAGGAGAGGAGCAACCCCCTCCCACACTCCACCCCACCTACTGCACCAAAGCCAGCGCACGGGAGTTGGAGCAGGTTTGGGGCACGCATCAGGTCATTGGCAGCTCACCAGGGCTTCTTCCTGGGAGCAGCAAGACTTGGGACCCCCCGGGAAGCTGAGGAACTCGTGGACTCTGAGTGCAGACCCTGAGCCCAGACCCTGAATCCAGGGGCAGGTGAAGGGGCTGACACAGGAGCCGGCTGAGGTATGGATTAAAGCATGGACTGGGGCGCAGAAGAAGGGGCTGATACTGAGTGCAGGAGCGGACCTTGAGTGGGGACCCAGTGCAGAGAGGTGCTTGACTGTGGAAGCAGCTCCCTGAGACTGTTAAAGGAGCTTCAGGCAAAAGAATGGGCAAGGAGACCACCAGGAGGCTTGTCCCAAAACAACTATACCTGAGACCTCAGGAATCTCTAAAGAGCCACAAACAGATCCTGGGCACGTGCATAAACCTGAGAAGGAACTCAGCTTAATATGGCAAGCCAGAATCATCAGGAAAACCAGAAGAGAAAGATGAAGAAAAAACCTTTAACACTTGACAACATTTACACAGAAAAAATCTAGACAACAGAGGAAACAGTAGAGGAGAACAAACAATCCAAACCTTCCCAAAACAATGAAAATGGGTCACAAGGTCTTCAAGAGTTCAGATCTGAGATCATGAGAAAGATTTCCATCTGGCAAGAAAATAACAGTTTAAAAGGAAGAATTTCACAATTGGAAAGTGAGGCAAGTAAATCAAAGACCAGAAATGACCAGGTTGAAAAGGAAAACCAAAAAATTGTAGCCAAAAACCAGTCTCTAAAGGCTAGAATTGAGCAATTTGAAAAAAGATGCCCCCAAATCAAAAGAATTAATAAGCAAATTGGAGACCAAAATCAAACAGCTGGAAAACAGGTCAGACCAAACTGAAAAGGAAAATCAAAAGATTATATCAGAAAACCATTCTCTAAAGACAAGAATTGGGCAAGTAGAAGCCAAAGATCTATCAAGACAGGAAGATCAAATAAAACAAAGTCAAAAGACAGATAAAATAGAAGGAAACATGAAATATCTCAATGAGAAACTGATAGATCAAGAAAACCGGTCTAGAAGAGACAACCTGAAAATCATTGGTCTTCCTGAAAAACCAGAAATTAATAGAAATTTGGACTCCATACTAAAATAAATTATTCAGCAAAATTGCCCTGAAGTTCTACAACAAGAGGGCAATATAGACATTGAAAGGATCCATAGATCACCTTCTACACTAGACAATGAGAAGACAACCCCAAGAAATATAATAGCTAAATTTAAGAACTTCCAACTAAAAGAAAAAAAATATTACAAGAAGCCACAAAGAGACAATTCAGATATCAAGGAGCACCAATCAGGATCACACAGTATCTGGCAGCCTCCACACTAAAAGACCACAAGGCTTGGAATATGATATTCAGAAAGGCAAGAGAACTGGGTTTACAACCAAGGATCACCTAAGCATCAAAACTGACTATATTCTTCCAGGGGATAGTTTGGGCATTCAACAAGATAGAAAATTTCCAAGCATTTGCACAGAAAAGACCAAGACTATATGGAAAGTTTGATATCCAACCACAAAAATCAAGAGAAACATGAAAAGGAAAATAAGAAACAGAAGGGAAAGTAAGAAAACTCATATTTTTTAAATTTGCCTCTTTAAGGGCTTCAATAAGATCTAATTATTGGTACACCTATGCAGGGAAATGTTATGTATAATTCTCTGTAGTGAACTTTGTTCACCATTATAGCATTCACTATTATAATAATTAGAAGAATTATTCATAGTGAGAGGTTGGAATACCAAATGTTCTAAGATAATATGGGTGGGAAGGAAAAAGGGGGATGAATAGTAGAAGACACCAAGAGAATATTGAAGGAATAAGAAAAATAGGATATGCTATTACACACAAAGAGGGCATGGGAAGGAGAAGGGATGAATACTATTATAAGAAGGAGAGGAAGAGAGCATTAAAATGTAATATTTACACCTTACTCTCAGTGTAATTAACCCTGAGAGGGAAGAATAATTATATCCATTGGGATATAAAACTCTATCTAACCCTACTGAGAAAGTTGAAAGGGATAAACCAAGGGGAGCAGGGGAGTGGGGAGGTCAAAAAAGGGAAAGGAGAAGAAGGGGGAGGGAATTCATTAGGCCTTTAAAAATAAAAAGAGGGGAATAATAAGGGAGGGGGTAGAAAGGGAAGTTAATCAAGGGAGGGGATAAGGGATACCAGCTTAAAGCAAACCACTGGTTTAAAAGGAAATAGTTTAAGAAGAAAGGATAGGAATAGAGGAGGATACGAAAATGTCAGCAAATGCACAACTGACCATTATAACTCTGAATGTGAATGGGATGAACTCGCTCATAAAATGGAAGCAAATAGCAGAGTGGATCAGAAACCAAAATCCTACCATATGTTGTCTACAAGAAACACATATGAGGTGGGTAGACACACACAAGTTTAAGGTTCAGGGCTTTAGCAAAATCTTTTGGGCGTGAAATGAGAAAAAGAAGGCAGGAGTGGGTATTATGATTTCTGACAAAGCCAAAGTAAAAATAGATATGATTAAAAAAGACAGGGAAGGTCATTACATCCTGATTAAAGGCAGTATAAACAATGAGGAAATAACACTGCTCAATATGTATGCACCAAGTGGTACAGCATCCAAATTCATAAAGCAGAAACTGGCAGAGCTCAAGAAGGAAATAGACAATAAAACCATACTAGTGGGAGATCTAAATATTCCTCTTTCAGATCTAGATAAATCAAACCAAAAAATAAATAAGAAAGAGGTAAGAGAGGTGAATGAAGTCCTAGAAAAATTAGATTTAATTGATATGTGGAGAAAAATAAATAGGGAAAAAAGGAATACATCTTCTTTTCAGGTGCACATGGTACATTCACAAAGATTGACCATGTAATAGGGCATAGAAACATTGCAAAAAATGCAAAAGAGCAGAAATAATAAATGTAACTTTCTCAGATCATAAGGCAATAAAAACATTAATGCATTGCTGGTGAAGCTGTGAACTGATCCAACCATTCTGGCTGGCAATTTGGATCTATGCTCAAAGGGCTATAAAAGAATGCCTGTCCTTTGATCCAGCCATACCATTGTTGGGCTTGTACCCCAAAGAGATCATAGATAAACAGACTTGCACGAAAATATTTATAGCCATTTTTTGTGGTGGCAAAAAACTGGAAAACGAGGGTATGCCCTTCAATTGGGGAATGGCTGAACAAACTGTGGTATATGCTGGTGATGGAATAATATTGTACTCAAAGGAATAATAAACTGGAGGAATCCCATGTGAATTGGAAAGACCTCCAAGAATTGATGCAGAGTGAAAGCAGCAGAGCCAGAAGAACATTGTACACAGAGACTGATATACTGTGGTAAAATTAAATGCAATGGACTTCTGTACTAGCAGCAATGCAATGACCCAGGACAATTCTGAGGGATTTATGGAAAAGAATGCTACCCATATTCAGAGGAAGAACATCAGGAGAGGAAACACAGAAGAAAATCAACTGCTTGAATACATGGGATGATGAGGACATGATAGTGGATCGAAAGTACCATACCAATCTAACTATCAACAATGTGGAAATAGGTCTTGATTAATGACATATATTAAAACCAGTGGAAATGCATATCGGCCAGGGAAAGGGGGAGGTGGGGGGGGGGGGTGAAGGGGAAAGTAAGAGCATAAATCTTGTAACCATGTTAACTTTTCTAAAATATATATATTAATAAATGATTAAAATTAAAAAATAAAAAATATATTGAAATGAAAAATAGTAGAGATCTGATAAAAGTTTAGAGATTATTATTTTTTAAACAGAGTGTTCAGCAGAATCTCTGAGATGAAAAACATCTCAGATGTCATAGACTGACTAATCTATATTTGCATTGAAATCTATTCTATAACGTAAATTTATAAATATAACACAAGAGGAAAACTATTCAATCCTTAGACTACTATATTTTGGCGGATAGTTATAAATGTTAGGAATTTTTCTGTTGCAAGCAACAATTATGCCTTTCCACAACTTCTCATTATTTTTAGTTCTGTCATCTATGCACACACAGAACAAATCTAGTCTCACCCTTAAGGATTCATCATGATAGTCCCTCTACCTAAAGGCATCAATTATTTTCTCCTAAATCTTCTTGACCATGTCATTCTTTTCCTTTTGTTTTCTTTTTTCTTGCCTGACATCTTTTCAACCCTCTTGGCTGTCATCTTCCTTTTTGTCCCCCAATAAATATAAGCATTTTCCAAGAATCCGTCCTACTTCTATTTCTATTTATCTCTGTACTACTTTCTTTGGTTATCTGATCAACTCTCATGAAGCCAGAATTATTTCTAAGAGTGTGATTTCCAAAACTTTATCCAAAAATAAGCTTCATCTTAATCTCTGACCTGAATTACAGTTTCGTCTAACCAATTACTTGCTCACCATTCTCACTTGAATCTTTCAGTCTTTTCAAATCAAAAAGTAAAAAATGGAAATGATTATATATCCCTGAATATATCCATTCATGTAAACCAGTGGTTCCCAAACTTTTTTGGTCTACCGTCCCCTCTCCAGAAAAAATATTACTTAGCCCCCTGGAAATTATTTTTTTATTTAAATAGCAATTAATAGAAAGATAAATACACCTGTGGCCATCACCTCTCCTCTGGATTGCTGTAGCACCCACCAGGGGTGGTAGTTCCCATTTTGGGATTCACTGATATAAACTCTTGCATATAGTCCTTTCTCTTCATTCACACAGCTTACCCTCCTGATTGGTGACACTCTAGATTCCAGCCACACTTGCTTCACTCTATGCTCAACTCACTCTCTAGATTTCACTTCTCCACCAGCAGTCTTCTCCCTACTTTTTGAATCTCCTCTTTATTGGTTGTCATCTAATAGACTCTAAGTCCCATGAAAGTAGGGGCATCTTGCTTGCTTGAACTGTATTTTCCAGAACATAGTTCCTCTGATAAAGTAAGCACTTCTTGCCTCAGACATTAACTGTGTGACAGAGGGCAAATACCTTAATTATTCTGTGCCTCAATTTTTTCCTCTGTAAAATGGGAGTAATAGCACCTGACTCATAAAAATATTGTAAGGATAAACTGATGACATACATAAAGTTTTTCAAACAACAAAAAGCTACATCAATGCTCATTTTGACTTATCTTTAGATGCCATTTAATTCTTCCTCTATGTATCTTTTGTGCCATTTTTCTACAACAGTTGAGACTCTCTTAATCTCTTGCCCAAAATATTGCAATACCTTCCCAAATAGTTGCTCTTCCTGTAACCTTTTATTTCTCCAGTTTATCATTCTCAGAGCTGTCAGTAATAGTTTATAAACAATTATCTATCAGATTATGTAATTCACCTCCTCAAAAATTTTGAAGGTCTCTATATACTGTCTGTAAAATCTTTAGTCTAGGATTTAAAGACCTCTATAATTTATCTCTCCCCTACCATTTTTGGCACTCTCTGTTGTAAACTGATCTGCTAGTTATTCTCCACATGTAACATTTCCCTCTCTGCATAAATCATTACACAGATGGTCACTGCATTTTGTATATCTTCCCTTTCCTTCCCTTCATAGAATTCTTCCCTTCAACCTCAGCCCATATCAAGAAGTACCTCTTATTTGAGATTTTTCTGGATCTCTCATTTACATTTAGTACACTCTTTGAAAATACTTTTTATTATTACTATCCATTTTTATTTACTTACTTGGGTCCATATGGTAATGCTTCAGCAGAATATAAACTTCTAAAACTTTTTGGTGTATTTTATTTTTGTCTTTTATTCCTAGAACCTAGCAAACATAGTACTTTATACAAAGGGAGAAGCTTAAAAATATCTTCAGAAACATTCTTTGTCTTTTCAATGCATCCCTATCTTGCCTTGTCTCTAATAACCTTATTCTTCTGGTCACACTATTCTAAAATTATTATACCTCATTAGCTTCTCCTTACAATATGACACTCAGATCTGGGCACAATATTTCAAATGTAGATTAGCTGTGTTAAAGACTAACATAACTTACTTTTTCCCCATTCTGAATACTGCCTCTATTAAATCATTAAATTATAATAATATAGCTTGAGGTTGGATTTTTGTCTGCCATGTCACACTGTTGATACCTACTGAGTCCTTGTATGAGTCCTGAGTTTGTGATCCTTTGAAGTCCAAAAAAATTCTCCAGAATTTCTTTTTCTCACAAACTGTTGCCTAGTGACTGTTTCATTTTCCTGTGCTTCTGCAGTTGTTTTAAAATCACGTTTACCTTTTAAAATTAAATCTTTTTTTTCAATAATTCCTTCTCATATGCCAGTTACAATGTTAAGTAAATCCTGAACAAATGCATATGGACTGAATAAAGTGACCCTGGGTTGTAGAAATATGAGTCAACAATATGTTCAATTCTCTTAATGTGAAAAAAACAACATTTTGTATGGTACTAGTAAAATCTAAATCTGTTGTCCTGTGATCGGGCTAGTTCTGTGTGAAAACACTAATCAGTATGAATTTGACCACTTCTTTGGTCTTGGGATTTATAATACTTATTAGAATCTAAAATGAGCTGGAGACTTATGACACCCACATGTACTTCCCAAGCGATTATAAAATAATGAAAAAGGACTGCTGAGGATAAGTTTTAGACTAACAATATTCCTGTAACTAGTAATAACCTGGCTCCTTCCAAAACTTAAGACTTGACTTTTAAAGGAGGCCTTTTCCTGTTCAACCACTATCTTGTAATACTGGCTTCTTGCTAAAGTTAACTTCTGTCTACTCTGTATAGATCTGGTGCATATATAGTTCTTTACACATTGTCTCTTCAATTAAAATGGCTGTTTCTTGAAGGCTGAAACCTTCATTTTGCATTTATTTTTATCTCCATTGCTTTTTATAATACTTGAGACATGTTTGAATGATCATTTAAAAGTGCAATCTTTTTTCCCATTCACTAATGAGTAGACAATGACACAACTGGACTATATATATCTTGAAAGCCTTGCTATTTTTGCCCATGTCACATCCTATCTGGAGTTTTAGATTAAGTTTCAGGTACTGAAAAATTTTAAAGGGCATTGATAAGATGAAGAATAGTCAGAAGAGGGCATTTTGGATGGCAAAAGATCCCAAGTCTATATCATATAATGATTAGTTGAAGGGATGAGATGTGATTATCCTAGAGAAAAGAAGAATAAGAAGAGATATTAGAGCAGTATTCAAGGACTTGGAGAGCTATCATGTTGAGGGGATGATTAGACTTCTTCTACATGATCCTAGAGAGTAGAACCAGAATCAATAGACTGAAGTTGATTTTTAGTGGCATTGATATCTATAAAAGCATGATGTCAACAACTATAATTTCTTGAAAAATGATAGATGTCCAAAAGTGGTATGAGTTGAGTAAAGAGATTGTGATTTTCTCTTCTTTGAAGGTTTTCAAACAGAAGTTTGATGACAACTTACCAGTTATGTTATACTAGGTATTTCTTTCAAGTGTGGGATGAAATAGATGGTTTCTGAAATCCCTTCCAAGTCTGAAAATCTGTGATTCCATGAGCTGAAAGAATTAGTTTCATGATATTTCCAAAGAGCATAGAAACATTATTTCATAATTTATGTTGTTATCTTGCATCGATCATTAGAAAATAGACCATCAAAATTTAAGAGAAGCAGCATTGTATAGGGGATAGAAATCTAGAGTTGAAGTCAGTAAAATCTGGATTTAAATCTTTTCTCAAGCATTGCTTGGGTAAGCCTGGGAAAGACATTAAAACTCTTTGAATCTCACTTTACAAATTTATAAAATGAGGTAGGGGAAGATAATTGAACTCTATAACTAATAAAGACACTTGTAACTCTTTAGATCTAAGATAGTATGATTAGTATCTGCCCCAGAGGGTTGATATGAGACTCAAATGAAATAATATATGTGGCAGGATTTGCAAAACTTAAATGATAAATGTCAGTTATTAAAACCATAATATATGCAAGAACATAAGATGCAGAATTTCATGAACTAGAAAAAAATCAATGTAGATAGAAATTAACCAGATCCTCCAAAAAATCCAGAGTATAAAATTTTATAACTAAGGTATTCACAGTAAAGATGAACATATAGAAGGGTAATAGGAAGGCACCTATATGAAGCATCTCACTCTTTCCACAGCTTTAAATTTCAGTTCTTATATTTCCTTCCTAAAAAAACTGTTTATGCCCTAACTATATCCCCTTGCTTTATTCCATTAGACCTTTCCCTTTTTTCAAACCCTTTGAAATTTTTTGCCTAGTAGATTTAAACCCAGAAACTTCTACTTTTTTGGCTAATTGATGCCTAAGAATTTTTAACCTTGTAGACGGGAAACTCGTTATCTCACTTTGAACAGAACCTTTCTCCTTCAATAAAAGTACCTAGCCTGCTCTGAACTTGCAAGTTCTGCTGATCCCAGAGCTTATCTGAAGCACAGTGTGAAGAATTTACCCAAAAGACCAATAAAAATTTAATGTAACTGTGCTCCTTCAAGTATTCTTTCATAGGATTATTTTGGATATGCTCTTTTTGTGCATTCTGCAGATCATCCTTGCTGAAGCTCCCTGATTATCTGAAGGAATCTCTTCACTTCCATTTTTAGTTTTTATAGGTGTTTTTATAGGTCGCATTACCAGTTTTATTGTTGAGGTTCATCAGGTGGGACTAATTTGGAGGTATCATCAGAGTTTGGGGTATGGTTGCAACCCTGGCATCCTTTTTTGGTTGCCCTTTTGTTTCCACTTTGAATATCTTCAGTTAAGTCACATGATGCTCCTCTCCACTGCCTTGCCTTGCCTTGCCTTCCCTTCCCTTCTTTCAAAGGAGATCAACCCTTTGATTTCCATGGTAAAGAGAAATAATAGTAAGGGAACTATCTCTATTGGTAAAGAATGATACCATCCCTGCAATTTTAATCTTAGTAAGTTTTCTTAATCACTGAGAGATTAAGTGATTTGCCTAGTCACATAGAATGTAAAGGCAATATATTTTAAATCTTTCCTTTCTGTCTTAGAATCAGTATTATATATTGGTTCCAAGGTAAAAGAGTGGCAAGGGCTAGGCAATGGGGGTTAAGTGACTTTCCCAGGGTCAAACAGATAATAAGTGTTTGAGATCACATTTGAAGGAATTATCTGAAGGATTCTCTTCACTTCCATTTTTAGTTTTTATAGGTCACATTACCAGTCTTTTTGTTGAGGTTCATCAGGTGGGACTAATTAATGGAATCAATGGTTTTTAATCCACTGAGTCACTTAGCTGCTTTGAAAAGGCAATATTTAAATCAATGTGTCCTTGACTAATTCTTTAATCACTTCCATATTTACTCTGGATCTTGTCCCTGTGTGTGTCTATACTCAAGCAACTTTGCAGAAGAATCAGCATTGATATGTTATATCAATGGACCCCAAATATGAGTGCTGAGAAGTGATTGCCAGAAAAATACTGATTGATCTTTGCTTTATTCATATTTGTTTTTGTCTTTCTTGTTTCATCTACAAATTTTGGAGTGGTCTGTGTTATCTAGGTCTCATGCTGAACTTTTTAAAGATTCATTTTCCTTCTCATTTTCATTGTGCATGCGATGTCTGTATGCATGTTTGTGTGTGTCTATGGGTATGTGTAGATGTAACTCACAGTATTTGGTGATCATCATATGTGATATATTGCAAATATATTATATTATAAACTGTTGTATTGACTTTACCTGCCTCATGTCTCTGTTTAATAAGATCAAATGTTTACTCAATAAGAAGGTACCTAGATTCTCCTTCCTCTTTTTGGCAAAAGTTCAGTATTTGCTTAATTTCTGTAAGAAAGATTGTAAAGTGAATGAATATCTTTACTTTTGTCCATGTCCCAACTTTTACAATTGACAGTTTATTTTAAAATGTTTTAAGGAGCAGCTGGGTAGTTCAGTGGATTGAGAGCCAGGCCTAGAGACAGGAGGTCCTAGGTTCAAATCTGCCCTCAGACACTTCCCAGCTATGTGACCCTGGGCAAGTCACTTAACCCCCATTGCCTAGCCCTTACCACTCTTCTGCCTTGGAGCCAATACACAGTATTGACTACAAGATGGAAATTAAGGGTTTAAAAATTAGTATATAAAGAATAAAATAAAATCAAATAAAATGTTGTATTAGAGTTCCTGTATTAACATAAAATGTCTTCTCATATTTATCTTTTCTCCTCATTTGATGATAATTTTGACCTTTTCTTTAAGAAGATGATAATATTACTGTACTAATGATATCTAATTCTTAAACAAAATGACTGCCATATTGTTAACCAGGTATATAAAGATATAATCATTTTTTTGTCTCTGTGTTTATATGTGAGGTTGTTCAGTGCTTTACTGAATGCTTATTTACTCTCCTTGAAATTCTTTCTCTATCAACATTATTTCTATTTTAGTCAGGTCATTGAACTAATTCCCAAACCAAATATATCTTTATCTACTCCCCATGCCTCCCATCTTAGACACAAATATATCATAAGAAACTTTGCAAATGCATTATGAAAAGTCATTTAGATTCCCTTGATATGCCAGTATAATAATCCTATTAAAATAAATTAGGTTAGTTTGCCATAACCTAGCCTCAAATATCAATGCTAGTTGATAAAGATTAATCTAACAGTTTTATACAATAAAGGAATTCCTTTAAGAATACACACTAGAATTTTATTTTTCCTGAGAGTTAAATCAAATTCATAATAATAAATTTTAAATTTTCTTTCTTCATTTTTGGAAAAAAATAAGACCTTTTTCCCATCTCAAGTCTTTTGGCAGGGTTGTAATTCACATGCTTTTTTCCCCAATATATTACCTGCAAAGCCTTAGCAAATACTTTCAGTTGATATTCATAAAAAAGTTGATTTTGTATGTGTTAATTCTTGCTATCTATAACTATTTAACTCTTTATTAAAGTCCTTGTTAAGAAGTATGAACTTAGAGAGGTAGAAATTATAGAGAGAAAGGGGTGTGAATCTTTATTAGAGTACAAACTCTCAATACTTTTAGTTTAATTTCTAAGACTTTAAGTTGTAAAAGACAAAGAACCAGTTTGAGATCCATATATCAATTATAACACAGATACAATATCTTTCTCTATCCTTTTTTATTTTGTCATGGTGATGATCTTTGTGAAAAAGAAGTAATATCTTTGCCTTTTGCTCCAGCTTAATATCTGGAGTTGAGAAGCGAAGAGTACAAGAGTGAGGTTAAATGGAAAGAGAAGTTAGAAATAGCAGGATTGTCTTCAAATTTTTCAGGAATGAAATTCAACTACATCATGCTTCCAATTCCAATTCTATACATTTGGATAATCCTATTCCTGACAGTCCTTGTTAACTTAATTCCTAAGCTTTTGAGGTTAATGGAACAACATATCAAGTACCTATTCCACATAAAACAATGAAGATACAAAGAAAGTGTGGCATGAACTCTGATGGACAGGACAGAAGTATGCTGAGGACTCTGTTGGAGCTACTATTGTCATGGAAACTATACATATGAGGAAAAATTCCCTTGTCACAATGTCAGAGCTATGGGCACTAGTGGCAAGAAGCATCATCGAAGAGATGAAGAGCCTTGGGAGATCAAAGTCCTACTTATTTATTTACACTATATAAGAGTATAAATGTAAAAATTAGGTTTAGGCAAAGTATCATAAAAAAAAACTTGACAAGGGTAGATCAGTAACACCTGGGCAGGTAGAAAGGGCCAAGGAAGACTTCATGAAAGAAATGGTAGTTGATTTGGGATTTATTAAAGTGGTAGGCTGTACATACCAAAAATGAGTGAATGTGTTAGCAAATATATAAAGAAAGGAGAGATCAACACAAAAAAGATGAGCTTAGAGAACTGTGGCTTAGTTTCCCTGGGATATAAAAGGAAAATAGTATGAAATGAGGTATAAAAATTATATGGCAATAAGATTGTGGATGATTTGGGAATAAAAATTAAAGAGCAATAATTTAGTATTTAATGATCCTATTTTGCCCTGTTTTATCCAGCACTTTTTTTCTATCATTACCACTCTCTCACTTACCTTCTTCCTCTCCTTATCTATTGGCTGCTTCTCTTTGGTCTATGAATATACTAATCTCTCCCAATCCTCAAAAAGACCTTCCTCCACTTATTTCATTCATAACAACTAATTAAAGTATATCTTTCCTTCATTTGCAGCTAATCTCTTTCAGAAAATTATCTATAATTGATGTCTCCACTTCCTTTCCTCTCACTCTCTTCTTAATTCACACCTATCAGGTTGACAATTTCATCACTGAAATTTTTCTTTTTCAAAACTACTAATGCTTCAGCAAAATAAATTGAATAAGCCATTGGAGAACTCCCTAAGAAAAAATCCGAGGGCCAGATGGATTCACAACTGAATTCTAACAAACATTTAAACAACAACTAACTCCAATACTATATAAACTATTTGACAAAATAAACAAGGGAAAGAGTTCTACCAAATTCCTTTATGAAACAAATATTATACTTATTTCAAAGCCAGGCAGAACAAAAAAAGAGAGAGAAAATTAGAGACCAATCTCCCTAATGAAAATTGATGAAAAAAATCTTAAATAGAATACTAGCAAAAAGACTATAGCAAGTGATCAGGAGTATTATTCACTATGATTAGGTGGGATTTATACCAGGAATGCAAGAATGTTTTAACATTAGGAAAACCATCCACATAATTGACCATATCAATAATTGAATGAACAGAAATCACATGATTATCTCAATAGATGCTGAAAAAGCCATTGACAAAATACAACCCTTATTCCCTTTGAAAACACTAGAAAGTATAGGAATAAAAGGGCCTTTCCTAAAAATAATGAATAGTATATATTTAAAACCATCAGCAAGCAATCATCAATGCAAATTAGAAGCCTTCCCAATAAGATCAGGAGTGAAATAAGGATATCCATTATTACCTCTATTATTTAACATTGTACTAGAAACACTAGCAGTAGCAATCAGAGAAGAAAAAGAAATTGAAGGAATTACAATAGGCAATGAGGAGAATGAACTATCACTCTTTGCAGATGATATGATTGTCTACTTAAAGAACCTAAAGAATCAATTAAAAAGCTAGTAGAAATAATCAACAACTTTAGCAAAGTTGCAGGATACAAAATAAACCCACATAAATTATTAACATTTCTAAATATTTCCAATACATCTCAGCAGCAAGAGTTAGAAAGAGAAATTCCATTTAAAATCACCCTAGATAATATAAAATATTTAGGAATCTATTTGCCAAGACAAACACAGGAACTATATGAACATGACTACAAAACACTTTCAACGTAATTAAAACTAGATCTAAACAATTGGAACAACATTAATTGCTCATGGGTAGTATGAGTTGACAGAATATAAATGACAATTCTACCCAAATTAATTTACTTATTCAGTGCCATACCTATCAAACTATCAAGAAACTTTTTTACTGAATTAGAAAAAAATTATAAAAAAAGTTCATTTGGAAGAACAAAAGATCAAGAATATTGAGGAAAATAATGAAAAAAAATGTGAAGTATGTGAGCCTAGCACTACTAGATCTTAAAGTGTACTATAAAGCAGTGGTCATCAAAACAATATGATACTAGCTAAGAGACGGAAGCGAATAGCCTTGGGGTAAATGACCGAGCAAGATCATGTAAGATAAACCCAAATATCCCAGCTTTTGGGTAAAAAATGCACTATTTGACAAAAAAAAAATTTAAGAGTATGGAAGAGATTAGGTTTAGATCAACATCTCACACTCTACGCCAAGATAAATTCAGAATGGGTGAATGACTTAAATATAAAGAAGGAAAGCATAAGTAATTTAGGTGAACACAGAATAGTTTGCCTGTCAGATTTATAAAAAGGAAAGATTTTTAATACTAAGCAAGAGATAGAGAATATTACAAAGTGTAAAATGAATAATTTTGATTATATTAAATTAAAGAGTTTTGTACAAACAAAAACAATACAACCAAAATTAGAAGGGAAGCAACAAATTGGGAAAAAAATTTATAACCAAAAACTCTGACAAAGGTCTAATTACTCAAATATATAAGGAGCTAAATCAATTGTACAAAAAAAAATCAAGCCATTTCCCAGTTGATAAATGAACAAGGGACATGAATAGGCAATTTTCAGATAAAGAAATCAAAACTATCAGTAAGCACATGAAAAAAGTGTTCTAAATCTCTTATAATCAGAGAAATGCAAATTAAAACTCTGAGATACCACTTCACACCTATCATATTGGCTAATATGACAGCAAAGAAAAGTAATAAATGTTGGAGAGTTTGGGGCAAAATTGGGACATTAATGCATTGCTGATGGAGTTGTGAATTGATCCAACCATTCTGGAAGGCAATTTGGAACACAAAGGGTATTAAAAACTGCCTGTCCTTTGATCCAGCCATGCCACTGCTGGGTTTGTACTCCAAATAAATAATTAGGAAAAATACATGTACAAAAATATTTTTAGCTGCACTTTTTGTGGTGGCAAAAAATTGGAAAATAAGCGGGTGTCCATCATTCAGGGAATGGCAGAACAAATTGTGGTATCTGTTTGTGATGGAATACTACTGTGCTAAAAGGAATAATGAACTGGAGGAATTCCATGTGAACTAGAATGACCACCAGGAATTGATACAGAGTGAAAGGAGCAGAACCAGGAGAACATTATACACAGAGATGGATACACTGTGACACAATTGAGTATAATAGACTACTAGCAGCAATGCAATGATCCAGGACAATTCTGAGGGACTTATGAGAAAGAATGATATTCACAGCCAGAGAAAGAACTGTGGGAGTAGAAACACAGAAGAAAAACAACTGCTTGATCACATGGGTTGATGGAAATATGATTGGGAATGTTGACTCTAAACAATCACCTTAGCACAAATATTAATAATATAGAATAAGGTCTTGATCAATGACACATGTAAAATCCAGTGGAATTTATCATTGGCTATGGGAGGGGGATGGTATGAGGGGAGGGAAATAACATGAATGATGTAATCATGGAAAAATTCTAAATTAAATAATTGAATAAACTTAAAAGAAAAACATAAAATAAGTGTATATATATATATATGTAATATATATGTATATGTATGAAAAAAAGAAATTGGCATAGTATCTGGAACATTTTACTTGAGGCTTAACCTCTTTGGAAGCAATTCTAGATTAGGGCCTTAAAAAATTTAAATTTAAAAAAAAACATTCCTTGAAGTAGACTAGGCATGAAACATACAGCAAAAATGGACACAGTAGCATAGGGTTTGATAAATATAAACAATAATTCCTGGAATAAGGATCCATTGAGAAAAATGAAAAGAAGTGTGCCTTTCTAGACTTACAACAACTTGCAATAAGATCCAAAAAATATATGATCTAGGTTTAAAAAGTTTTATCATAAATAAACTAGAGAAGCAAAGTGTGGGAAGCCAATAAGAAAAACAGTCTTAAATAGATGAAAATCTGAGATTCCTCTTTTGACTCCTTTTCAGATCCACACCTTTTCTTAATAACATTATAACTCCCATTGGAAAGCTTTAAACAAACCAGCAGTTACTGGGTTAACAACTTCGCTACAAGAAAATTAAGATCCCTAAACTCTAAGTATATTCCTAAGTCAGCCAAGGTCAGAGCTAGACAAAACTTTATCCAACCAGGTGCAGTCCTCCCGATAAAAAATACAAGACTCAATTCATTTATGATATCTATAGAATATATTTAAGATTCTCAGAATTTGCTTGCTGATATCCAGGTGGCTAGAATATGGCCTTGGACACTGTTCTGGCTTTACTTTGAAGCTTCCAAGGATTTTCTTTTGTATGATTTGTAACCTCTATCAACTGTAAAGTTTTCTTTGTGTTCTTTGTGTGAAAGTAGTGTATAATAAACTCCATGCTCCTGGAGCCAGAGCTGGACGCATGAGCTGAGGAAAAGATCTTCCATGTCCTTTACTTCCTTATCAACTAAACTGTCCTTATCAGATTATCTGAGATGATAAAGAGATATCCACAGCAAAGAATTAAATTCATTTTACATTTATTAATAACATAATTATTTTGACCTAACAAGGGATAGTGAGGAGCACAGAAAATAAATGGACAAATTTCAACCTGTGCACTCAGTCCAGTGCATCACTTAATTATGTAGTTATGCCTTCTTTCTTTCTACTCCCTACCTTTACTCTTTTCTTCCTCATTTCTCCCTCCTCTTCTAGATTCCTTTCTATTCCATTGTCTTCGCTTTTTATTTCTTCTCTGAATATCATCCCTTTTTTCTCTTCCTCTCCCAGTTTCCACATTTTTTTGTATTTAAGATTATTTTGTTTGAAGAACCCCAAAGAAGAGCCAAGATCATGGTGGCTTAGGAACACCCAAAGCCACAGCCTCTCTGAAAATCCTTCCAAACCAATATTCATATCTCACTTTAAAGCAAACCAAAATCAACACTCAACAAGAAGAAGTCAGAAGACTTTCCTACTGAAAACAACTTGATAGGTAGGCACTGTCCATCCATTTTCAAGAGAAATTGGAGAGGGGCCCACCCCCACCCAGTGTGCTGAGACCTCAGCTACTCAGCTGATTGTGTGAGCTCCCCTGAAGAGATAGCAGCTGCAAGGGTTTGCCTCTGACCCATAACAAGTGGCCCAGAGCTCAGATAATGACTGTCAGGGAGGAATTTGAGTGACCACCAGACAGCACAATCTCCCCTACTCACTGCATTAAGACTTGACTGTGTAAGTCTAGAGTAGAGACTGTAGCTGGGAAAGTTTGTCTCTGACCCAACACACATTGTCCAGGGCTATAACAAGGACTGGCAGGGAAGTATGTTGGGCGTAGAGGGGACCTGGCTAAAAACCCTCAATCCACTGGCTATAGTGAAAAATTTGCCCCAACCAGTCCAGCTCATCAGGTTAGCTCAACAAGTTGAATTTAGTTTACCAGCAAAGGGCTGAGAAAAAGAGCAGAAAGCTCAAACACACTGGTTAAGCAAATCAACAGAGGGGCAAGTCTATATAGTCCATAGTGCAGAAGAAAAAAATTAAATACAATTAGTAAACAAGAGAGAAAAAAAAGGTACAATGGAAAGCTTCTTTGGGGGTAAGGACCAAAGAAAAGGACAAGTGGATGAGGACAAAAGCCAGGAAACATCCAGCAAAACCTCAAAAAAAAAAAAAAAACAAGAGAATTGGATGTAGGTTATGGACGAACTCAAACAGGAATTTAAAAATCAAATAAGACTGGTTGAAAAAAATAGCAAAAGGAAAATAGTGGCCTGAAAAACAAAATAGATCTTCTGGAAACAGAGGTACAGGCATTGAAAGACAGATTTAACCTGGTGGAAAATGACACAAAAAATATGAAGAAGAGAAGAATGACTTGAAAGGAAGAATGGACCAAAATGAAAAGGAAAATCAAAACGCTTTTGAAGAAATTTAGTCTTTAAAATTAGAATTGAGCAATTAGAATCTAATGAACTCATGAGACATCAAGACATAATAAAAAACATCAAAGAATGAAAATATTGAAGATGATATGAGACACCTCATTGAGAAAACAACTAACCTGGAGAATATATCCAGGACAGACAATGTAAGAATCAGTGGACTACCTGAAAGTCATGACCAAAAAAAAATAGCCACAACAACATATTATAGGAAATTATCCAAGAAAATTGCCTTGAAATCCTTGAACTTGAGAGTAAAATAGAGCCTGAAAGAATCCATGGATCACCTTAAATACACAACTGACAAGTCCCAAGAATGTCATAGTCAAACTCAAGAATTCCCAGGCCAAGAAAAAGATTCAAATTTTTTGTTTAGGTTTGGCTTGTTCCTGAGTAATGCTTGGAAATCTTCTATCTTATTGAATAACCATTTCACCCCCTGAAAGAATATGCTCAGTTTTGCTGAATAGGTGATTCTGGTTTGTAAATCCAAATCTTTTGTCTTTCTAAATATGATATTCCATGCCTTCCAATCCTTTAATGTAAAAATTGCTAGGTCTTATGTGATTCTGATTGTAGCTCCATGGTATTTTAATTGTTTCTGGCTGTTTGACATGGTTTTTTTTTCCCTTGGCTTGGTGGCTCTTGAATTTGGCTGTTACAGTTGTCAATTGAGGATTTCTTTCTGGAGACAATCTGTGTATTCTTTCAATTTCAATTTTGTTTTCTTGTTTAGGGATCTCTGGGCACTTTTCTTTGTTTTCCTTCTGTGTTTCCACACCTGCAGTTCTTCCTCTGAATGTGGATAGTGCTCTTTTCCATAAATCCCTCAGAATTGGCCTGGGTCATTGCTTCACTACTAGTACAGAAGTCCATTACATTCGATTGTACCACAGTGTATCAGTCTCTGTGTAAAATATTCTGCTGGATCTGCTCCTTTCACTCTGCATCAATTCCTGGAGGTCATTCCAGTTCACATGGAATTCCTCTAGTTCTTTATTCCTTTGAGCACGATAGTATTCCATCACCATCAGATACCACAATTTGTTCAGCCATTCCCAAATTGAAGGGCATTCCCTTGTTTACCAGTTTTTTTGCCACCACAAAGAACGTGGCTATAAATATTTGTGTACCTGTCTTTTTCTTTTTTATCTCTTTGGGGTATAAACCAAGCACTGCTATGGCTGGATCAAAAGGCAGAAAGTCTTTTAAAAGCCATTTGAACATCGTTCCAAATTGCCATCCAGAATGGTTGGACCAATTTGCAATGCCACCAGCAATGCATTAATGTCCCAATTTTGCTACATCCCTTTCAACATTTATTACTCTCCTCTGCTGTCATTTTAGCCCATGTGCTAGGTGGAGGTGATGCCTCAGAATTGTTTTGATTTTCATTTCTCTAATTATTAGAGATTTAGAATACTTTCTCATGTGCTTATTGATACTTTTGATTTCTTTATCAGAAAATTGCCTATTCATGTCCCTTGCCCATTTATTGATTGGGGGATGGCTTGATTTTTTTGTACAATTGATTTAGCTCCTTATATATTTGAGTAATTAGACCTTCATCTGAATTTTTTTTTTATAAAATTTTTTTCCCAATGTGTTGTTTCCCTTCTAATTTTGGTAGCATTGGTTTTGTCTGTACAAAAACTTTTTAGTTTAATTTAGTCAAAGTTATTTATTTTACATTTTGTAATTTTTTCTAACTCTTGTTTGGTTTTAAAATCTTTCCTTTCCCAGAGATCTGAGAAGTATACTATTCGATGCTCACCTAATTTACTTGTAGTTTCCTTCTTCATATTCAAGTCATTCACCCATTCTGACTTTATCTTGATATAGTGTGTGAGATGCTGATCTAGAGCCAGTCTCTCCCATATTGTTTTCCAATTTGCCCAGTAGTTTTTCTCAAATAGTAGGGTTTTGTCCCAAAAGCTGGGTTCTTGGTCTTGCTGAGGTTGCTTACCCCTAGTCTATTCCACTGATTCTTCTTTATATCTCTTTGCCACTAACATATTGTTTTGATGACTACTGCTTTATAGTACAGTTTAATATCTGGTACTGCTAGGCCACCTTCCTTCGTATTTTTTTTTCATCATTTCCCTTGATATTCTTGGTCTTTTATTCTTCCAAGTGAATTTTGTTATAGTTTTTTTCTAATTCAGTAAAAAGGTTTTTGTAGTTTGAAAGGTATAACACTAAATAAGTACATTAATTTGGGTAGGAAGGTCATTTTTATTATGTTAGCTCGTCCTACCCATGAGCACTCAATTTTTCTCCAATTGTTTAGATATAGTTTTAATTAGGTGGAAAGGGTTTCATAGTTGTGTTCCCATAATTCCTGTGTTTGGTTTGTCATGGCAGATAAATTCCTAAGTATTTTATATTGTCCAGGGTGATTTTAAATGGAATTTCTCTTTCTAACTCTTCCTGCTGTGATATGTTGGAAATATATAGAAATGCTGATCATTTATGTGTATTTGTTTTGTATCCTGCAACTTTACTAAAGTTGTTGATTATTTCCACTAACTTTTTAATTGATGATTTAGGATTTTTATGTAGACTATCATATCTGCAAAGAGTGATAGCTTGGTCTCCTCACTGCCTATTTAATATCTTCAATTTCTTTTTTTTTCTCTAATTTCTACTCGTAGTCTTTCTAGTACAATGTTAAATAATAGAGGTGACAATGGGCATCCGTGTTTCACTCCTAATCTTATTGGGAATGCTTTTATTTTTTCCGCTTTGCAGATGATGTTTGTTGATGGTTTTAGATATATGCTGTTTATTATTTTTAGGAAAGGCCTTCTATTCCTATACTTTCTAGTGTTTTCAGTAGGAAAGGTGTATTTTGTCAAAGGCTTTTTCAGCATCTATTGAGATAATCATGTGATTTTTGTTGGTTTGCTTGTTGATATGGTTAATTATATGAATGGTTTTCCTAATATTGAACCATCCTTGCATTCCTGGTAAAAATCCCACCTGATCATAGTGAATAACCCTGGTAATCACTTGCTGGAATCTTTTTGCTAGTATTCTGTTTAAGATTTTTGCATCTATGTTCATTACAGAGATTGGTCTGTAGTTTACTTTCTCTGTTTTTGATCTACCTGGCTTTGGGATCAGTACTATATTTGTGTCATAAAAAGAGTTTGGTAGAATTCCTTCTTTGCTTATTTTGTCAAATAGTCTGTATAGTATTGGAATTAGTTGTTCTTTGAAGGTTTGATATAATTCACTTGTGAATCCATCTGGTCCTGGGGATTTTTTCTTAGGGAGTTCTTTGATGGCTTGTTCAATTTATTTTTCTGATATGGGATTATTTAATATTCTATTTCTTCTACTCTTAATCTAGGCAATTTATATTTTTTGTAAATATTCATTCATATCACCTAAGTTGCTATATTTATTGCCATATATTTGGGCAAAATTGTATTTAATGATTGCCTTGATGTCCTCTTCAGTAGAGGTGAGGTCTCCCTTTTCTTCTTTGATACTGATGATTTGGTTTTCTTTTTTCCTTTTTTTAAATAGATTGACCAGTACTTAGTCTATTTTATCTGTTTTTTCAAAGTACCAGCTTCTAGTCTTATTTATTAATTCAATAGTTCTTTTACTTTCAATTTTATTGATTTCTCCTTTAATTTTTATAATCTCTAATTTGGTCTTTAGCTGGGGATTTTTAATTTGTTCCTTTTCTAGTTTTTTGATTTGCATGCCCAGTTCATTGATCTTTGCCCTCCTTAATTTATTAATATATGCACTCTAGAATATAAATTTCCCCGAGTACTGCCTTGGCTGAATCCCACAGATTTTGGTAAGATTTCTCATCATTTTCATTCTCTTCAAGGAAATTATTGTTTCTATGATTTATTGTTTAACTGATTTTGGAGACTCATATTATTAATTTCCAATTAATTTTTATTTGCGTGTCCATGTGCCCTTACTAATTATTATTTTTATTGCATTATGATCTAAAAATTTTACATTTATTATTTCTGCTCTTTTGAATTTGTTTGCCATGTTTCTATGCCCTAGTACATGGTCTATCTTTGTGAATGTACCATGTGCAGCTGAAAATAAGGTGTATTTCTTTTTGTTCCTATTTATTTTCCTCCACATATCTATTAACTCTAATTTTTCCAGGTTTTCTTTCACCTCTCTTACCTCTTTCTTCTTTATTTATAGGTTTGATTTCTCTAGATCTGATAGTGAGAGGTTCAAGTTTCCCACCAGAGTAGTTTTGCTGTCTGTTTCCTCCTTGAACTGCCAATTTCTCCTTTAGAAATTGGATGCTATACCATTTGGTGCATACATGTTGAGTACTGTTATTTCCTCATTGTTTCTATATTGCCTTTTATCAGGATGTAGTTACCTTCCCTATCTCTTTTAATCAGATCTATTTTTACTGTGGTTTTGTCAGATATCATAATGGCTACTCCTCCCTTCTTTTTCTCAGTTGAAGCCCAGTAGATTTTGCTCTGGCCTTTGACCTTAAATGTATGTATGTCCACCTGCCTCATGTGTATTTCTTTTAGATGACATATGGTAGGATTTTGGTTTCTAATCCACTCTGCTATTTGCTTCTGTTTTATGGGTAAGTTCATCCCTTCACATTCAGAGTATTAATTATCAGCTGTTACCCAACATTTTGATATCCTGTCCTAGTTCTAATCCATGTTTTTAAAACTTTATGCAAACAGTAAAAAATGCATGTAAAATAAAAAGTGAATAGTCAATTAACAACTTTCTTCAATAAAACCTCAATATTCTACATGAAGAGGCATATGTGTCAATATATACTTATGAATATAAAGCATATAACATACATATATTTGTATTTGTGTATATTGAAATCTATATTGATTGTATAGTAGATTGTGTATGGATATCAATATATTTAGTTGTATGTATGCATATATACATCTCTATGTAGAAATCATTGAAATACATAAGAATAGTCACGTTCCCCATAGAATAATATTAAAAATATCTTAAAATACAATACTGAATGGAAGAAATCCACACTATCAATGGATAATTAAAAAATTCTCCAAATCAGTAATCTTAAAAAATGTAAATCTAAATAACTTTGATGTTCCATTTCAATTTATATTTGTCAGGTATTTAAAAAAGAAAATGATAATTAATAGTGGTTTGGTGGAAATATGGGAAAAATGTATAAATTAATAGAGGAACAGTGAAATAAATTGGTTCTGGGAAATAGACAAAGAATTGTATAAAATATTACTGACTTAAGGAAGAGAAAATAACTGTAACAATATAAAACAAAAACTTTGACAAAACTTAAATCTGACGAATAAAATTACAAGTTATAGATCTAAAAAGTCAATGATGTAGCATGCTATCCTAGTGATGGAAAGATGAGAAACTCAAAGTTAAGAAGGTAACTTATATTTTTGGAAACTACCAAAATCTGGTTTTGTTTTCACAAATACTTATTTATTTAAGCTTTTTAAAATAATTAGCAATGATATAGGTATAGAAAGGTAATAAATGATAGATTAAAACAATGAAAAATTATTATTGACCTGTTAGTGCTCTTATGATTTACAAAATTCTCTACTTCATCTTTAGTGCATCTTATCCACTTTGTCAATATCAGTGTACTTAACACCTCTGCCTTCCATAGTTATTTAAAACATTTCTGAAAAGGCACATTTCATAGTTCACTTGCTTGACATTTAATCATATTTTTCGATTGGCAAAAATGATAGGTTAAAGTTGCTTCCTCTAAGTCATAACATTTCATTTGATGGTGTGCTGAATAATAGATGAAAGTATTATATCCATTTCAATTCATTCCTCCAATTCCATGCCATAAGTACAACTAAAATATGATTGCCATTACAGTAGTAAAAAGTCCTTATCCTTTGCAATATTATTTGAACTTTATGGATATTATTTCTTTCTAGATTTTAACTAAGTAGAATTTAATCTTTCTGTTCATCTTTCTATCACTCAAGTTTGTTTATGGAGTTGAATAGTAATTTAAGCACTGTAAGAGATACTCTGATCTACAAATGAGCATGTGATGAATGATTTTTAGGAAGTTAAAAACCCTTTTTAGATTTGAAAATGTTGCCCTGTATCTGCAACCAAATGTGATCAATCCCATTTTGCAATAGTGGATACTGGCAGAAAATTCATTTTCTAGCTCTCCTTTTAGTGGGAAGCTAGATTTATATATTTTAAATTTGAATTTAAAATATTTTGTAAGTGTGTGGACTACTACAATATGATAAAATCTCAGGATGTAAAGTGTGTACAGAAAATGTCAAATATGTAAAAAACAACCTATGCTAGTCTAAAAACTTGACAAAAAATACTTTCTGTTACTGACATCTGTTTTTTTCCATAAGAAGTTCACTCCTATAATCCATTCTTAAAAGGCAAACCTTTAAGAAAATTTGAGAAAATATAACTCAATGTGACTTGAATGTGTCAGTTTATGGGAAGAATACCTTCTCTACTCTCAGTGTCCCAGCTTTTCTAATATTATCGTAGATCTTCCACTATTTTCCTGCATATATGTGGACTGTCACAACACTTACCAAGGAATAGGGGAAGATTTCCCATTCTTGCCTGGCTGGGATATCCTTATGAAAATAGATAGTTCAATGATCATTCTTTCTGCAAACATTTATATATAACTCCTGCTCTCAAGCTACTTACATTTGAATGGACCAAAAAATCCATATATATATGTATATGTATATGTATATGTATATGTATATATACACACATAGATATAGATATAGAATAGATATATACTCAATTTATAAAAAATTAATAGAAAAAATTATAGGAAAGAGAACATGTGGTAATGAGAATCAGGAAAGCTTTTGTCTAAAAGACAATTTTTGATCTGGATCCAGAAAACCAATTCCTCCTCCTTAGGTATCAATTAAAAAGCATTTATTTAAAAAAAGGAAAGAAAAGAAAAAAGAAAAGTTAATATATGCCAGACACCATCCTACGTACTGGGGATATTAAAAACCAAAACAAAGCATGTAACCCCTGCCCTCAAGGAGCATATATTCCATTGGCAGAAAAATCATACAAATAAGTAGATACATGCAATACATAAACAGAGTCCATAAAGAGTAACTTTAGAAGGGAAGAATAGTAGCTGAAGAAATTGGAAAGGTCTTTGATTTCCAGTCAGTCTCAAAGAATGAGTAGAGATGAATTAGCTCAGTAGAGGAAATCCCCCTCCCATAATCCAACCATGTAGAGAGGCTCCAAGGGTAAGAGAATAAAGCATATTTGAACCGTATGTATTTTTATAAGCTTCTAAAAGATCTTAGCATGTCCTGCTTTGTAATAGAATTCAATTCAGAAAAATGTTAACAGAAATTGTCCTTACCATATTGCTCTCTTTGAGACAGATGCCTAACCTTGAGTTATAGACATATGAACAAGTCTTGATAATTAAATCCCACACCACCATTCACTGATTACCTGATTTAATTCTATCCAGATGTTTCAAAACTGATTATGTTTCAGTATGTTCAGAACAAAATTCAAAAACACAGCTATATTTTTGGTTCATAATTGAATTCAATTATAGATAGTAATGTTCAATATTTTAACCCTATGTCACAAACACTCATTTAAATAGTTAACAAATAATTACATTTCATCTAATCCTCTGAAGTCAGAATTTTTATTTCATTATCACTTCATCATTGAATTGTGTATTTATAAATATACCATCTTAATAACAGTTATTTAACATTTTCCCTTTGTTAGGTGGCTATTGATTCTTTAGAGTCTATTATGAAATGCTTCCGCATTTCTTGACTCCATCTAAAATTTGATAAATAAGTTGCAATATTTTCCCCCCTTTTTGCCAAAGGGACTTCACATTCATTAGTTTTCTTCTATCAAGCATTTAAAAATGTCTGACATGTTAAAGTGTTCTTAAATCAATGAAAAATAAAAGATAGCTTGTGAAAAATATTAAACTACTAACAGAAATTCTAGTACCAGAAACCTAAAAACAAAGGAAGGGGGGACTATATAAGACACTAAAGGTAAAAAAATAGCAATTACAATGTTAATTAAAATTTTACAGTGTTAATAAATCTCATCACCTCACATAAGCAAATTAATTCCTAGTTGTTTCTAAAGTTTATTTTCTTGTTGCTTGAGTAAATAAATACAATTCTTATTAGTACAAAAAAGAAGTTTTCAGACAACATTTTATAGGAATGTCTCCTGATATCTTGGGTGAACCTCAGCCCTTAGGAATGTCACAATGATCTGAAATTTATTACTGAGGCTGATACTGAGTCAAAACAATATTCTTTCATTAGAGAGAGCCATGCAGTTTTGGTTAAGAATTTTGACAATAGCTAGATCTCCTAAAGAATGTAGGTCAGGAATGAAGCAAAGGAGTGGAAAACAGTATATCATAATAGAAAGAAGATAGGATCCAAAATCAGCGGCCCTGGATTCAATTCCCTCTTGTGAATTTACTACCTTAAGTAATCAACTAACAAGTATTTATCTTTGAACTAAGTACTGATCTAGTTGCTGAGTGCAAACATGAAGTACAAAGAATGAAATAATACATATTAGCCAGGTATTTGCATTCTAATAGAGGAACAAACTAAAGTATATGCAATATAATAATGTATAGCATAAATATATAGTGAATAAATAAAATAGATTTATATCATATATACATATTATATGAAATTTAAATTAAATATATAAGATATTGGAAAGGGAAGGCCCTGCCTTTTGGGGAGGACTTGCCGGGAAATGCTTCCTGGTACAGATGGTACCTAAATTGTTTTTTTTTTAAAGGAAAAGGAGTTAGTTTGGAGGGGATGGAGATAAAGAGGGAGTATATTTCAGGCATATGGGTCAGTCAGTGTAAACCATGGAGAACAGTTTCATTTAAGAGAAAGCTAGTTTAGCTTTATCACGGAGTGTAGAAATAGGTTTTGAAGGGCTTTATTTACTAAACAGAAGAGATAATATTTTATTCTAGAGAAGAACAAAGTAATTAAATAAGTAGTGACATAATCAGATATATGATTAGAGAAAACAGTTTAGCAGTGGTTCATAGATTGAAATAGTTAGAGACTTGGGGTACGAAAACCAATGATGAGGTTGATGCAATAATCTAAGTAACAAGTGATTATATCCTCAGGTTACATGGCAACTTTGTAATTGGAGAGAAGAGTTTGGATGGATTAAATGTTTATGTTGAAACAACAAGTTTGACATTTTATTGGATATTAATATGAGGAAAAGAAATAGATAGGTATTTACCACCTACCTACCTATATACTATTTGTATACATATTTACATAGATAAATGGGACATTTATTTAACATTTACTGTATTTCAGGCTAAATTCAATTCTAAGCACTAGTGACACAAAATCATGAAATGAGCTTTATGCTAATAGGGAAAGAGAACACATAAGATTGAGGTGGAAAATTGAAGAAGGGAGACAGAAGGGGAGATTACCTACTTCTTATAGCCAGTATGTAACTGGAACAGACTATACAATGATTTAGGAGGGAAATTAGTCATATGTCTGGAACCTGTAATAACATATAGAAGAATGATAAGTAGAAGATAATGCCAAGTTTGAAAATCCATGAAACTGAAAGGATTGTAGTGCCTTCAACAAGGTTTTGGAAAAAAGAAGATGTCAGTAACTGAATCACAACTGGATCACCACAGCACCCACCAGGGGGCGGTAGCACCCATTTTGGGGATCACTGGTTTAGAGCCATAAGATGGTTTATACTAAAAGTGTTGCAACCCTCTGTGGGTTACATATAGATCATAAAATGGATAAGTAGGACAGTTAAATGGTTTCCTCTAGGTCACCTACTGCTACAAATAAAACATATATTCTGGCTGCACATGCAGCAGCCTTTTCACTTTTTCTAGATTATTCGCATGCTATTTGATTGTAGAATAAATGGTTCTAGTCTGCATTTAAGTAAGTGTTTGAACTTCCTTGCTGTATTGCATTATAGTCCCTTTAAAGATTTGGTCAAACTGACCTTAGTGTTCCATCCTCAAGACACTCCATTTTAATTTCTGTATTTGCATAGGCCTGAAGGATTTTATTTCTTCATCTATGACTATTAGAATTCCTAATTTCCTTCAAAACAGAATTTAAATGCTTCCTTATGCATGGAGCTTTTCTTCCCATCACTTTTTTAAAAATCTCTTTTCTATCAAAACTTGTTTATGTTTGTATGGATATATATGCATATATATTATGTATAATATATGCATGTATGCATAACTATGCACATTTGTATGTGAAGTTGATCTATGTCTGTGCATACTTTAAACCAGTATATTTACATTTTAGCTTCTAATACAATATTAGTTTTTTGATGACAAGAACTGTTTTGATTGCAATTTTCATATTGCCAATAACTAGGATAGTCTCTGGGGCAAGTGGAGTGGTACAGAAGATATAATGCCAAACTTGGAGTCAGGAGGACCTGAGTTCAAATCTTTGCTCTGCGTGTTTTAAAATGTTGCGGCCAGGGGAACTGCATCCCCCAGAGTGGCCCATGTGTCCCTCCTTCCTACTTCCTGGTGTGGGAATTGGTCTTGAATTGGACCAATCCCATGCTAGGGAGGGACACTGGATTGGCCTATATAAGGACCAATTCTGTGCCTAGGAGGCAACTTTGAACTGGAGGAGATTCAGAATATTGGGGGGAGTTAATTTCAGCCAGGGGAAACTGTGGTTGTTTTCTCTTTAATAAAGTTTTAAAAAAGGATCAAAGGGGTAGAGTTTTAAAAATCCTCAGCTGACACTTATTAGCTATTTGACCTTGGATAAGTAACTCAACCCTCTGCCTCAGTTGTCTCATTTGTCAAATGAATTGGAGAAAAAAATGATAAACCATTCCAGTATCTTTGGCAAGAAAATCACAAATGGGGTCATGGAGTATTGAAAACAATTAATACAAATGAACAACAAAGCACAGTCCCTGGAATACATGAGTACATAATAAATTCCAAATGATTGAGGACAGTGTAATCTTAGCCTCTATTTCCTTACCTATTAATAATGCCCTTCATTTTGACCTTACATGCTTATAAGAATTTTATGAAATTGGATATGAGAGACTTGTGTGAAAAGTTAAACACAGCATACAAATTTAATATTTTCATCATTATCATTCTTAATTCTATGAACTGACTTCTTTCTACAGTTGAGTAATGCTGTCTAAATTTTCCCAAACTTGTTTCTGAAGTTTTTTTTTATATATCTCATTACATTCCACTTGTACCATTTTCCTAATTCTTTTATCCAAATGATAATGATTCCATTCTTGTAAATACTCCTCAATTTTAAAAAAAAATTATAACCTTCATGATAATCAAGATTAATAATAAAAGTGGTACCCAGTGCTTCTGTCTAAATAATTTTCACTGATGGCCCATACAAATGTTGAACTGTGTGTCTTAATAATATAGAAATAAGCCCCCAAAACATTAGTTTACCTTGTTTCTCTTGTATTTTAAGTTAAATACAAAAATGCAGTAGGACTTGATTTCAAACTAATTACATTACCCAGTTTTGCATTTAATACTGTACTTTGGGTACTGGGAAATAAGTGTGAAGTGTTATAATGTCCTTACTTTGTCATACATCCTTGATTTAGTCTAAAGTTTACCAATTAAGAGGCAGTTGCTTCTCTTTTCAGAGGAAAATTTCTTTAAAAAATACAAAACTACTTAGAAAAGATGATTTTATTTGTTGGATAAATCAAGTAATGGCCAAATATAAATTTGAGGTACATTACTTGACAATAGCATCGTGTTCATTATTGCAAATGAACATGTTCATAGGATGTCCTGCTGAGATTAAAACATTTTAATAGACTTAACACCTGGTGCATCAATTTACACATAGCTAGAAATTACTTTGCACAATGCAAGCTAAACCATGAGATTTTCAAATTTCTTTACAAAGTAGTTATCAAATTTTTGTGACTCTATCTAATTTTACATTTTTCTTTCAGAAGCCCCTTTGATCTTTTCCTATATAGTTGGATTTGTAAAAACTAGCTTCAAGCATTTACTACAGTATAAAACTACATACACCATATGTGGTTAGATAATTCCAAATCAATTTGCAGTTCTGGCTATATCTATTTTCCATGATAGTACAACTTCATTTCTCAAAAGCAGAAAAAAGTACCAAAAAGAACTGAACATGGGGATAATTTTGTCATCTGTTTCACTGGATCTCAACCTTGCTTTCAATGAATTTCAGTAAGAGTCTCCAATTCCAACTTTGGTCAAGTTAATTTGTCTCTAGAAATTCTGCTTTCTCATTTGTTAAATCAAGAAGTGGAGTCTAAATCATCCTTAGAGTCTCTTCCAGCTCTCATAATTTGTCATCATTTTTTGAGAGTATTTAGGTTGGCTCGTTTGACAAAAATCTATTTATTGTAGGTTTCATCAAGTGTACCATGAAAAGTAGGCCCATTCATGGTACACTTGATGAAACCTACAATAAATAGATTGGACCTACCTTTCAAGCCAAATACTGGCTATGACTGGAGGACCTTTGACTCCTCCAAGAACATATGGCCTCTCTGCCCTCCAAATAAAAATACATTTTGTGTGTTTAGCATTGGGTGTACTTTGTTTTGCTGGCGCCTGGTAGAAAAATCCAGTTATACCTTTGACCATATTAACACACTACAGATAAATAAAGAATATAGAGATAGAAAGTTAGATATATAGATACATAATTATATAGAGAGATGACAGGTTAAATATATATGTATATTACATATGTTTATGTGTTCATTATAGTCTCCTCAATCATTTGGTTCCTTGAATACTATCCAGTGATATACAATCTCTCCTGTGTTTTAGCAATATAATAGGGCTTCATGTATGTTTTTAGCAACAGAACAGACTAGGAAATTAAATAACGATACTTCTCCATTAGTATGGTCACAAGGTAATGAATTCTTTGACCATTATAGTCCAGAAAAAAAAAAAGGAAAATGAAACTAAACCAAATGGCTTTTAGAGCTTTGTTACCCCCTTCTACTTCTATAATAGCATTTGTGAGTTGTAGACAAAGGGACCAAGGGCCCTAAGAATTACAATTTTTAGAATATCCATAAAAGAATTAATTTAACTGTGGGATTCTTCTTCAATGACCAACAAACTGATATACTAATGGATGAACTGAACAAGATCAATGATACCATTACTGCTAAAGGAGAAATGAGTATACCTAAAGGAATTGTCACTAACTGAAAGATTCTCAGAGAAGATTTGTTTTGAGTGGTGGAAAAGTGGAATTTTGTTGATGTGTTTTCATACAGTAAAACAAAAGAATATTTCCTTTTTTTGTCTTTTAGTCCTAATAATGACCATAAGGGGCAGAACCAAGATGGCAGCTTACTAGTAGTGCTAACTGAAACTGCTCTGACTATCCTTCCAAACCAATCTTTCAAAAGAACCTCAAAATGACAGGAGTCAAAAATGTACAGCAAGGAATGAGGGTGCTCTCCTGCTGAACATAGCTTGAAAGATAAGGAGAGAGAGAGAGAGAGAGAGAGAGAGAGAGAGAGAGAGAGAGAGAGAGAGAGAGAATTTTCACAGGATAAAGGGGAACTAGACACAAAACTGTACACAGATGGGTGCTGGACAACCATCTCCAACCTACTACAACCAGGTTCTGAGCCTGAACAAATGCCAACTTCATGATCCCAAGACCCTGACTACACCCACAAGAGAGCATCCCACACTCCAGACCTATCCTTTGAAGTCCCAGGCCCTGGTATCACCTCACAGTGAGTCCTGAAAGTACAAGGTGCTTGGCCCTTTCAAGCCAGCTCTAGCATAAAACCCTTAGCACCAGGGCAGAAAGAGATCAGAATGCTGAGTCCTGCACACTATCCCCATAGGAGACAGAATCAGAGGCATTCAGACCTCCCAGTCCATAGGCAAAAAAGAAAAAAAGGTTGCAAAAAAGATAAAACAGCAAAAGAAACACTGAACCATAGATCATTTCTGTGGAAACAAAGAGCAAAGCACAGTCAATACGGGATATGAGACCCAAGCAACCACATGCAAAACTTCAAAGAAAAATGGGAATTGGTTTCAGGTGCTAGAAGAACTCAAAAAGTAATTTAAAATCAAATTAGACAGGTGCAAGAAAAATGGGGAAAATAAATGAAAGCAACACAAAAAGAAAATAACAGCTTAAAAAGCAAAATTATGAATGTCTAATATTTTGAACCTGTTCAGAAGCTAAATAAGTTAACTATACTAACCATTAATTATGCTAAGTAAAATAAAACTGCATAAATATTTTGATATATTCCCCCTAAAATTGAAAGAATTACAAATTTAAATTTTGAGGAGTTTGTAAAAACATGGATCAAAGCCCATTTGAGATTTTGGAATTTTTCTTTTTTTACACATGGAATGGTCACCCTGAATGACCAGTTCGAAGATTATAAAAATGGTACAAAATTGAGAGGCTCATTCATAGCTTATAAATACATTTCTGCTCCTTTTTGAGTTATGAAAAATACCTATCAATCTGGTCGAATTTGTTATATATGAGAGATCAACCACACCTCTGGAGATCTCTGAAAGTAAGATTATTCAAAATTATTCAATTATTCAAAATTGGAGGAACTCTGCTGGTTGAAGAGTTGCCTCAGAAAATTAAGACAACTAGGTATGAAGGAAGAATGCAAAGCTTGTGAGAGAATTACTATGTGACTTTCCCTTAAATCTTTTACAGAGAGTAGCACAGGAAACTCACTGTTCTCATTCATTCACTGTAATGGAATATTGAGGTAGACTCACATAACTGTAATAAAATTTTAGTCAGCATTTCAGAATTTTCATTGAGGGTCAAGCCCAGAGAAGTCAAAAGCAGTGATTTGTCTAACAGGTGTCCTGTTCTTCGGAGGGGAGCAATATCAGGACCACATGGGAAGAGATCAGACATCAGGGCCTCTCAAGAAGTGTTAAGTTTTAACACATGGATTTCCCATGTGGGCTACCTTTTTCTTAGTATATATTTGTGTATGATAACTCCACTAATATTAAATATGTGCTAAGGAATGTGGCCTGTGCTTGAGTGGATGTATTGGGTTTTTTTGGCTTATGCTATACCAATTTAGACCTTGTTTTTAGTTAATTATGTCAAGGCTGACTTTATCATAGATGAATATACCAATAGTCATTCATGAGTTATAATTTGTAAGTTAGAATACTCAGGATATCTTGAATTAAAATTGGTTGCATAATTAATGAACACAAATGGGGAGGAAATGTTAGAAGGCATTCTTCCTGATACATTCCGTATTCCAGGTAAACTGCTCTTCTTACTATTTCTCACATCCAATCTTTCATTTACTTTTCCCTCTTCTTTTTTCAAGCTGTCTGACATGTCTGGAACCATTCTTAACCTCTGCTTCTTGGAATCTCTATCTTCCCTTAAAGCTTAGACAAAAGATCTTTCCACCTGAAACCCCATTTTCAGTGTCTCACTCTAAAAATAACTTTGTTTATTTTGTAGACATTTTTTATATATTGCTTATGTGCAATCTCATCTTAAAAGAATGTGAGCTTGAGAGATAGTTTCACCTCTGTATTTGTTTTATCAGAATATTTTCTGGAAAAAAAATCATACTTTTGATGGGAAGTCTTTCTCAATTCTGCATTATTCTAATGTTTTCCCTCTGTTGATACTTTCATATTTATCATATATTTAACTTCCTTGTATATAGTTATTTTCCTATTGTTTTCCTTCATCAGATTGTGAGACTTGGTGAAAGGATTTGTCTATCTTTTACCTTTCCTTCTAATCCCTAGAATTTATTGAACTGACTGAAAAATAGTAATAACTGTGATAATTAGATTAAGTATTGTTATGTAGAGATGGCTACATGGAATCCCTACAAAATACAAGGACAGCCTCACCCAGAATTCCAGGGGACACCCCCCCCAGAGAACTTTGTGTGAGGGGACAGTTGAGAAGGGTTGAGACAGTTGCTTTCTGGGGGTTGAGGTGAGCAGAAGAGATTGCTTACTGCTCCTGACTTGGGGGGTTCACCTGAGTGGCCATTGTGGCAAAGCCATCATGGTTTTTTCTCAGGAGTTACCTGTTTATTAGGATTAGTCCTTATCAATATCAATTATTTAGTGATTTAGTGATTAGATATATTCTCTATTAACAAGAGAGCCAGTCTAGTTAAGTGCCCTTCACACCTTCTTGTGTGTGTGTGGGGGGAAGGGCAGCTTCAACCTAACAGATCAGGGTCACCTTTTCCTTATCCAAAACCCTAATTACTACCCCCTCTAGTTTTCCTTTTACTTCTTAATATAAGCTTTACCTACAATATCTGTGCCTGGGAATTGTTTGGGGAATACTCACTGCTCAAGTCTGGTTATCTAGCTTGAATCCTGTCAGCTGCCAGGTTTAAGAAGATCATCTATCTCAGTCCTTCAACATTTAGGTAACTAGTTTCTATTTATTCCTCTATCAGACATGTGAAGAATATAAGTTAAAGAAAAGGGGAACATCATTAGAGTTCAGCTTCAACAGAAACTTACCAGAAGTACCTCAGTCAATCTCCATTTTTCCAACTGAAACCTCAACTGCTTGGAGGAGGGGTTTGAGAGTCAGGAGTGTCTTACCCCCTCCCTTCTCACTAAAGCCTGTCAATCTGTGTCTGTGTCTTGAAGGTTACTGGCCCTGGCATAATTATCTGCTTCTCCAAAATATCTGTTATTTATCAACATAACAGTATACACTGCCCATGTTTAGATTTAATCACCAAAGGTGAGAACACCTCCAATTTTGGGAGGTCCTAAACAATGTGTACTAGAGTGGGTGACAAATCAAAATTGACTGACTGCCCCTAGGCAGTCCTAAGAGAAGCATCTGTTGTGATTGGACATGCAAACTAGGAGGGAGGCACAGGAAGTGATGCATTAGTGACCCCTTTAAAAAGAGAAAGTTGAGTGAATCAGGGAGTCTTTTGCTAGAGAAGGAGCTCTTCTGGTTCATGGAGGAGTGCTGGCTGGGACCCTAAAACCTTGGTAAGATTGTTCTTAAAATATTCCTTTGGAATCCCATTTGGTGAGTTTAAAGACTGAATCTTCCTGAATTTCTCTTAAGGAAATTCCCTTTAATAGAGACTCTGTGACTGAAGCCTTTGCCTCTGGCCCTCTGACTCTCAGGTTGGGTTAATTAGATCTACTTGGATTAACTAGGGGATCGAGCAATTTACCTACTGTGTTAGATTCTTATTTCCTTATTTCTTCTACCTCTTCTCAATTGTAAATAAATTTCCATAAAAGTCAATTTTGACTTAATTGGGGAAATTTCCCCTGCCGACCAACCTTTTAATATATTCAACCCAAGAAACCCCTCTTCCCCATTACATAACTTAAATGTTTTTTGATGGCTTAGAACACTCAGAACATTTAACAAACCAATAGTCATCTGAAGAAAAAAAAGACTAGAAGAATTATATAATGTAATCATACAAGTATGAATAATGCAAATTCAAAATGTTAAAAGAATAAGTCATTATAAAAAACCCATGAACAGCTACTACAACAACAACAACAAACTACTACTACTACTACTACTACTACTACTACTACTACTACTACTACTACTACTACTACTACTACTACTACTACTACTAGAACTATTACTATTACCATTACATCTTCAAGGAAAAGAAAAGCAAAAAAACTTGAAGCATTAGTCATTAAATGCTTTAGAGAAGATTTAATCTGTGTCATATAAAATTATTGTAAGCCCTGGGAGATTGCATCTCCCAGGGTTCTCTGCTATAACTTCCCCCAACAACTCCCACTTCCCTTTTCTAATTTAAATAAAACCTAGCTATTCTAAATCCTAAATTGCTCTCTTATCTTTTATTTGAGCCCCAAAGCACTCTGGGCAATTTCCCCCTAACAGGGCTAGGGACCTCTACTTTCCTTTTCCTTCCTCTACCTTCCTCTCTCCTTTCTCGCATCCATTCTTCCTCCCTACCTTCCTCCCTTCTCCCCCTCATAGGTCCAAATCACTTAGTTTACATGTAAATGGTATATGAGTGTGCTTTGGTACCCATGTAGGTTTTGTGTCCCTATAGGTCTCTCTTAATTTGTGTTCCTGGAGGTGTGGATTGGTACATCTAGCACCTATTTGTCAATCCTTTTCCAAAGGAGATTTTTGAATCCTACAAAAATGATTGATTTATTAATTTATTCATCCATGATTTAGCCATAATTTATTATCTACCCCTAGTTTGTTTCTAATCATGATTAGTCAATTTAGTGTGTTTACATAAGTGATTGCCCAACATATCTATATTCATATTTAGTTAACCAAATTTGATCATATAGATATTGATCAATATTATATTTGGATCAGGTAAAAGGAACTCTTTTTTATAATTAGACATTTTTAAACCATAAGAAGGATGTTTATAACTGTTTGTGCATTTGCTTAACCACAAAAATGTCTTAACCCCCATCCATATGGTCTAATGAGTAAATCTTAACATGGGAAGGAGAATACTGGACCTCTGACCTCTGACATTTCTCCCTCATAAAACTTGGGGAGATAAGCATTCCACTGCCCCTTTTATGGTCCCTTAATTAGCAATGGGTATGCACGCTATCCAGGCTGTGTGTGGAGATGACCGTTATCTTGCCCTTCTTGTTATCACTCATGAAAAATCACCAAATTATTTTAGGAGCCCCTCAACCCTTGGTCATTTCCCTTGATTGCCAAACTTTGGGAATGAGATTCTTCTTAATGGTTGCCCAACTCTGCCCAATCCTAGGATTTAGGTGAAAATCCATTGCCTTGAAATGACCAATGTGACCATGAGAAAACCAATGAGAATTTGTATTTTGTCGCGCACCATCTGGATTGTCTACAACCTGAGGATTATAAAATAAGTATTGGGAAGCAAAGGGGCATGTCAGATCATGAAGAAGAAACCAGATCCCATTAATTAAAGTTAGACATGTCCCTTTACTAAATAGTTACTAGCTCAGAGCTCTGTCTCAGTGACTTTTATTGCAGATTGGATGGATTTTTTTCCAATATATTCCTGCTGAGAGGGAAAGCAGGAGGTTGGGGCCAGATACTGGCAGAGGAGGGGGTCTGTCCTCCAAATAATATTAGTTTAGAAAATAATTTTTAGATGAAAGATAAGCTCATGATTTTTCTCCTTGAAGAGTCACATAACTCATGAATGCCTAAAATGGGATTTGAATAGATATTTGTGATTTTATGTCCACTTAGTATTTCATCTCTTTCTCTATCTCTTTCTTTGACGCTCTCTCTTCATTTCTATCTCTGTCCTCTATTTGTTTCCCTCTGTCTGTGTGTATGTCTGTATTTCTGTCTGTCCATTTGTCTCTGCTTAGAATTATTGACCTTCTAAAAAACAGAACATCATAGAACAAAATATCAAAGTACCTTACTTCAGGAAATATTACAAAATTTCCTAGCAGGTTGGATTAAGAGAACAAATTGCAGATCAGCAGATTATCAGGAAGCCATCAAAAAATGAATACCATGTCATCACATGTGATTATAGAGTTCCAAGATATATTGTTAAATTGAAATTATTGCAGCCAGATGAGAAAAGATAAATTGTATACTAATAAACTTCAGTAAATTATCTTCATAATGAGAAAGGAAAGAAAAAAATTAATATAATATATAGCACTGTTTCTTAATCTTTTCCCTACAATGTTCATCTGTAAAAGCCTGCAGACACCTTCTAAATATACCTTTAAGAACATAAAATAAAATTTATAAGATTACAAAACCACTAATCATATTAAAATATAGTTACACATAATATAGATATGCATTATAGATGTAATTACACATGTATATGCAAGCTTAAAGAGATACAACTATATATAATGTATGTATTTGTGTATATTACATAAATGGGTGTATATGTATACATATACATATCCCTATATGTATATGTATGTATGCATATGGAAAATAGTGGATACAAAAGTAAGGACTTCCAATACTGAGAAAAGCAAAGGAAAATGGCTTAATGACTTAAACTTAAGAAAAGTTTATTCTTTAAAACGAAGCATAATCCTGTGGGGATGAGGAAGGTGGAAAAAAATAAGATGACTTTAAAGCTTTCTTTTTATATGTAAGATTTCAACAGTCTTTGAAATGCAAATTAAATATAGGGGGAAAAATTAAGAAAGGTGAGTTTAAATAGCTTTAAAAGACTAGATGATGGTTTACTCTTTATACATTGACAGGGAAAAAATAGGATATTGTTCCTTAGGAGTTTTACCTTGTCTGAGGGTCACTGAAGAAACAGAAATGAGTTGGTTCCCTCCCACCCCACTCCCCAGCTCAGATGGAAAAAACAAAACAAAACAAAACAAAAAAGGTAAAATTGCTAGGGAAGTATAATATATTGAGACAACACAGATTGATTTCAAAAAAGATGTAGTGGGAGATCTCAAATGACAGTCTAACCTGATTTCATATAGAAACCTCTTAGGAATATGTGCTGTAAGGTAGCCTCCCCAACTCTTCCTGCCCCAGCAAACATACATTGTAATGCTGTTATAGGTATTATCTCCCTTGCTTATTTTTGATTTGATGTCAGTTTAAAATAGCTTCTGAGGTGAGAATTTCATGGATATATTAAAATGACAATACCACTTCCTTACTCCTCTCTTTTCTGCTGTCCTTAAGGTGAAGGGCAACTTTATCAAATTGAAGAAGCTCTTGGAGAATGCATTTCCACTGACCACTTTGGCTCACAAGCTCTGCCTTTTCTCTTAAGCAAGTCTGTGTCCTGATAAGACCATCTTTAATTTGTCTTCTTCTTCTCCAGTAAAGGAACCTTTGAGTTTGGGATGTTTTTTTTTTCCCTTTTGAGTTTTGAATTTTGTGGTAGAAGAAGCAGCAGCAGAGTCAGCAGCAGCTCAGATTTACCAAAGAGGAATAGAACAACCCCCAAAGTGAAAAACTATTAGAAAGAAAAGAGTCCGACATCTATGGATCAGTCTGTGTCAATCGGGGGTGAAATGTAAAATAGCTAAGGGAAAACTCTGTTATAAAGGTCACAGCAGCACTTGAATATGATTCTCTCACTAATTTTAATATTTCTTTTTTTTTCTTTATTGCAGAGGGTATCCTATTTGGGTGGTATTAACATTTCATATGCCAGTGATGGTGAACCTTTTAGAGATGGAGTGCCAGGCCCCACCCCATCCCCTGGACTGAGTGCTGTGCCCACACCCCCAGAGATCAAGTGCTGAGCCCCTCCCCCCACATGCTGGGTACCCTCTTCCCCACTTATCCCATACAGGGGAAGGAGAAAGCACTCCCATTGGGCTGCTGGATGGAAGGGTGGGTGAAGTGAGGAATCTCCTCAGCAAGTATAGAGAGGAGGAGGGAAATAGTCTGAGCATTCTGCTCCCCTCCAGCTCTTGCCGCCTATGAGCAGCTGACCTTTACCCACTGTGAGTTCCCATTTGGCTGTTGGGCAGAATGGCAGGTGATGCGAAAAAATGTCATCAGGCACAGTGGAGAGGGAGAGCAGAGGAACTCTGCCTCAGTCCCTCTGCCTTTCTAGTGATAAATTCTGTGGGGTGTGGATTGGGGGGAGAGTAGCTGAGTGCCCACAAAGAGTACTTTGTGCGCCATCCTTGGCACCCATGCCATGGGTTCACCATCACTGCCTTATGCTATAACTAAGTGATTCATATTTAAATTCTGGTTAGCTTTTTAAAAAGTTCTTTCCTCTTCTCCTTCCACTTAGGAGGACCTTTTAGAGCAGGACAACAAATTAATTTTTTCTTAAATCTGAGAAATAGAACTGAACACTGGAATCTAGGCCCTCCTTTGAGAAGACAGGCAATTCCAGAATATTGAACCCAGGTAAATCCATTAGGGCAGTTTAAGACAGAGATTGGTGTTGATAGACAAACCCAGAAGCCTCAAACTAGTGATAACATGATTACTACAGGCGCATATTAAGGGAATTGCTTCCAGCAAAATAAAAGTATTGGGGGGGGGGCAGCTGGGTAGCTCAGTGGATTGAGAACCAGGCCTAGAGACGGGAGGTCCTAAGTTCAAATCTGGCCTCAGACACTTCCCAGCTGTGTGACCCTGGGCAAGTCACTTGACCCCCATTACCTACCCTTACCACTCTTCTGCCTTGGAGCCAATACACAGTATTGATTCCAAGACAGAAGGTAAGGGTTACAAAATAACTAACTAAATAGATAAACAAATAAATAAATAAATCAACAATAAAATAAGTAATTAAATGAATGAATGAATGGATAAATAAGTAAATAAATAAATGAAAATAAAAGTATGGAAAAAGAAAACTAATTCACTATTGTCAGAGTTCTAAATGAGTTTAATAATTATGGGAAATAACTTGGAATTTTGTGAGACATGTTACTATCTTGCTCATACACTTTATGATTTTAGAGATTTGATTTTAGTAACATACCATAAGAAAGTTATCGATAAGGGGAAAAAGCCTGTATGTACAAAAATGTCATAGAAGACTCATTTGTATTACTGAAAACTATAAACAAAGATAATGTTCAAGCACTGGAGGATGAATGCTTAAATCATGAACCATGAATGGAAGAGAATATTACTGCATTATAAATCATAACATATAGGAAGAATTCAGAGGAGCATGCAGAAGTTTGTGTTAAAAAAAGCAAAGCACATGTATAGTGTGTACAACAGTATATGTGAAATCAACATGGAAAATCAACAAAAACGTTGTAAAATATGGTGACCAAACAATCAATATGCATTCATAGTATACTATACCAGGCACTGTGCCAAACACTGGGGGAACAAAGGGAAAAGATAATCCTTCCCTCAAGTTGCTCACAATCCGTATGGTAAGACAATGTATAAACAACTATTACAAACAAAGTACTTACGTGATCAGTATGAAAATTTGACAGAGAGATAATGTGCTAGAAAAGCTTCCTGTAGAAGCTTGGGTTTCAGCTCAACATGAAGCAACTCAAGGAAACCAAGAGTCAGAAATGAGGAAGGGGAGTATTTCAGGCTTGGAGCTGAGAGCCAGTGAAAATTCCCTGGGTGGAGAAAACAAGTGTCTTATTCAACAGCACAAAAGGAAATGCCAAGGAGTAGAGTAAGATGTAAATTAGGGCTATAAAGTGTGAAGAAGTTGAAAAAAGAGAGAATTCTAGGTCTTGAAAGCATTTGAATTTGAAAGAGTTTTTATATTTCATCCTGGCAGTGACAGGGAGCCACCAGAATTTATTGAAGTGATGAGTGATATGGATGAAACTGAACTTTTAGAAAAATCATTATAGTGTCTGAACAAAGGATGTCCTAGAATGGAGAGAGACTTGTGGAAGACAAAAAAAACTAGCAGGTTATTGCAATAGTCCAGATATGAAGAGATGAGGGACTGTGGTGGTAATATCAGAGGAGAAAGTTATGTATGAGAAAGATTTAATGAAGATAAATTTGGCAAGTCTTTGGAACAGATTGAATATGAAAGGAGAGAGACCAGTGAGTAGTCAAAAATCATAGACATCTAGGTTGAAAGCTTGTAGGTCTGGGAGGATTCTGGTTCTTTTGAGAGTAATAGAGAAATGTGGAAAAGGAGGAACTTTAGGGAAAAATAATGAATTCAGTGTTGTTCTTCATTTGTTTTAGTCATGTCCAATTCTTTGTAACACTTTTTGAGGTGTTTTTGGCAAAGTTACTAGAAACATTTTCCATATCCTTCTCCAGTTCTTTAATTACTTTAAAAGATGAGGAACTGAGGCAATTAAAGTGACTTGCTCAATGTCATATAGCTCAATGTCATATAAGTGTCTGAGGTCAGATTTGACCTCAGGAAGATGAGTCTTCCTGACTTCAGGCCTGGCACTCTATCTACTATGCCACATAGCTGCCCTGAGTTCAGAGTTGGACATGATGAATTTAAGATGTCTACAGAATATTCAACTTGACATGTCTAATAAGTAATTGGAGATGCAAAAAAAGAGGCCATCAGAGATGTTGGGGTTGGACAGATTTGGGAATCATCAGCATAGAGGTGATAATGGAAAGTAAGGGAACTGATGAGAACACTAAGTAAAATATATATTTTTATGGAAATATTAGAGAAACCAGAACTGAGCAGGCTGTCACACTCAAGGTTAGCAGGCAGACCTTGATTAAGATCCAACAAAGGAGATTTAGAAGGAAAAGTCAGATAGGAAGGAGGAAAACCAGGGAAGAATAGTGCCCCTAAAGTTAAAGAGAAAGAAGTATCTAGAAAGAGGATAATTGATGAAATCAAAAGCTTCAGATAGGTCCATTGGTATGAAAATTGAGAAAAGGAAACTTAATTTAGCAATTCAAAGATCATTGGTAACTGGAGAAAGCTATCCAGATCAGAGAAAATTAAGAAGAAAATGAAATGAAAGGAATATGAGGGACTTATAGATAGTTTTCTCAAGGACTTTAGCCACAAAAAAAAAGCAGAATAGATGGGATTATAATGGGGATGGATGCACCAAGAGAGGGTTTTTATGAAGAAAGGGGAGACATGGGCATGTTTGTTGGCAGTAGAGAAGTAGCTATATGTGTGTGTAGGGGTTTGGACTAAGGGAGATAATGGGAAATCTTTGTTGTTTCCAAATAAAATGCATCAATATATTGTTTAAAAGCTGCCATGCAGAATTTACCAAACACCAACTAGAAGAGAAAAAAAGTTCAAAGGCATATAGAGGTACCAGATCAGATGAAATCAGATTAACAGATGGCAACTTTGTCAATGAAATGCTGATACAGAAGCACTCCAGGACCATTGTATACACACATATGTATACATGCAAATACACATACATACAAACTTCTATATACACATGTGTGTGCATGGATATGTGTGTGCTTAATATACCAATGGTATTATAATGGAAGTAAACAAACACAAAGTTGAGACATTGGAAATTGATAATTCCAATCCAAAGTTGTATAATTTTGGCATAGTGATGAGAACTGGTCTTAGAATCTGGTATGGGAAAGGGTAGATTTAAATCCCTTCTCAGCCATTTATCTTCATCTTTCATTTTCCTCATTTGTGATACAAGAAGGTTGTAGTAAATTATCTCCACGTTTTGTATCAGGTCTAAATCAATGATCTTAAATGCTAATTTATCTGCTTAAAATTCATTTAATTATCACAAGACATTTAACTTTAAATTGTTTTTCTTCTGATATGGTTAGTGGCATGTTGTTCTTTTATAAGTGAAGAAATGAGCATCAGAGAGACAAAATGATTTTCCTAGCTAATAACGGGAAGAAGCAAGATTTGAACCCAGTTTCCTTATGCCAGGTTCAGTGCTCTCACATATATATGCATACATGCATACATATAGGCATATACTCATGCATTAAATGTATCTTATTAACAAGAGACAATCCTTAATTATGCTAGTCAGCAGTTTTTATTAAATATTGCTTAATAAATTAAGTTTGGATTTGTATATTCGCTTTTACAGTACATCAGAAGCAAAAAGAAAACTTAAGATAACACACTGTTGACGATTGTAGAAGATAAAAATTTACTTTTTCTCTCATGAACCATAGAACAAAATTGAAAGTATTAAGAAATGAAATTTGATTCCATCTACTACAAATTCCAATAATTACCAAAAACATGCATGCATGTTTTGCTCTAGAGATTGACTGGTTTGTAATAGAATATATTCTCTTTATGTTAATATAGAGACCAGGTAAATAAAGGCATTCCCTTGTTAGCTAAAGAAGCCTTATAAGTTGGGAGACTTGTATACAAAATGTATCCCTCAGTAGGTATAAATGAAAGTTGTGTGTACGTTGCTAAATGTTTCCGACAATATACTTTAATTGCACTGGAATTTGGAGTGCATTGTAATTGTTGTTTTATAGCTTTTTTTGAAAAAAAAAGTTTCACTGTACTGAATGGAATATTTTTAGCCTATTTAAAGATGATGTAAATACTAATTATGTACTACCTGATATAACCTTTTTAAATATATTGCTCTTTAATTCCACTTTTATTGCCCATTGGTTGAAAAATCATCTTGTTTAGAATACACAATCTTTAGTTCACTAATACTGACTGTTTTTACACTTTTGTGGAGTACTAAGGGAAATGTTTCTCTATACCCTTAAAAAGTGAGTCTGTCCATTGAGAGTATTCCAATTAAGTGGCAATCATCCCAACTTTGCTTTTATAGGCTTCATTTCTTCATTTTGTTGCATGTTACCCACATTGCTATTTTTGAAAAGTGAGTTGGGAATCATTAATCTTCTACACTGGTGTATTACTTTTTTAGTGATTCCTTTGGGACTCTGGTATGTGTTATTAAAAAAAGAAGTTAAAACCTTTTTATAATCCTTCCCCACAAAATAACTGCTTCTAGTTTCTCTAATTTTCCTATTTCATTGACCACTGCTTGTGTTTTCATGCATCAGTAATATGATCCACTGAACTTAGTAACAGTAAGACATAAGGAAATATAGACATTCTTTTTAGGAACTGAATAGTTAAAAAAAAAAAAGCTCCTCAGATTACCCAAATCAGATGTATGTCTATGTCTATATTTTGTAACTTATTTATATTTTTATATCTTACCAAGATTTTAAGGTCCTGGAACACAGAGAAAGTAACATTTATCTTTTCATATTTAGGGTATAAAACAATGACAAAAAAGATTGGGACACATGGAGAGAGGAGAAATGAAGAGCTGTGATAGTACATGGTGGCTCTCAGAGCCCTCTCTGTGGGCATGTGTCTTTGCCTCAGCATAGAGTTTGCAAGAGTTTGTTACTAGAAACCCAGAGAAATGCAGGGCCAGGATGCTCCCCTCCCACTCTCCACAGGTACCTGAGGATATTTCTCACATCATCTGCCCCTCTAAAAGGTTCACTATCTCTGTAATAGATGAAGGGAAATCCTAGAATGGAAACTCCTTCCACTGAAGCAGATCAACCACTGTGACAATAGATATAGTAACTGCTTAATAAGTTGCTGCAGAATTAGGTCAAATTAAATGATGCTGTTATTCCTAATCTAGTTTTCCTGCATTGTAAGATATTTGCAAATATACATTTCTGGGTCTTTTTTGAGGGGGAGTTAGTTAGCCTTTTATTTATTTTTTAGGATTTCTATTTTTGTAGTTCACTGGGAATTTTTTGTTTATTGCTTTTCTTTCTTTTATATATTTTTATCTTTATTTTTCCCAGGTTATATGTTCTCTTCTTCCCACCCACTCCTCCCAACTCTCCAAGAAGGCAGTTAGTATGATATAGGATATATATATGTATATGTATACATATATATTACATAATACATATTTCTCTGTCATGATGTGAAGCAAGGTACACTATAGAAAAATTCATCAAGAAAAAAAGTGAAGAATGGCATGCCTCAATATGCATTTGGACTTCATCTGCTCCTTCTATGGTGGTAAATTCTTTTTTATAATTAATCCTTAGAAATGTCATGGATCCTTGCCTTATGGATAATAGTTAAGCCATTCAGACTAGTTCATCATATATTGTTGTTACTGTGTAAAATGTTCTCCTGGTTCTGCTCACTTCACTTCATATCATTTTATGTCTTTCAAGGGTTTATCTGATTATACTGTTTATCATTTTTAATGGCACAATTGTATTCCATTACAATTATATACCTCAACTTGTTTAGCCATTCCTCAATTGATGAACATCTCTTCAGTCTATGTTAATTAAACAACTGTCTCTAAGGACTGAACCAAATAACAAAAGAATCTAGCACTTGAAAGATACCTCAGAGACAATTTAATGTGATGCTTATCTGTATATGCCTTCTCTTAGTCAGACTTTAGGCATTTATAACTTACTTAATACATGCCAACCACTATGCTGAGCTCTGTAGATTCAAGAAAGGCACAAATATTTGTCCCTCAAAATACCCATCTGGTCGTGAAGATGTTGTGTGAACAGACTTACCTCCGGTTAAGATTGTATTTGCCACCTTTGGTGGAAAAATTTGGAGAAATATATGAGTCTTTCAAACATTTGAAGGTGGGGCTGACAGGTTAAAACTCTCTCCAGAATGTTTTGTTGGGGGAAAAAAAAAAATATATATATATATATATATACATATATATATATGTATATATATATATATATAAAAGATTTATTTTTGTCCAAATTGATAGACTTTTTTTAAAATTTAGAAATATATCTACACCAAATATCAGAAAGATATTTCCAATTAGTTAAAATTGTTTGATTTTTCCTAACTGTTAAACTGAGAAAGTTACAGGGTTGACCATGTAAAAGCCATTGATGTTGCCTTTTGATTCACTTAAATAAAGGAAACATTTTCTGAGGAATGTGATTAAAATAATACAGAAATGATGAATTACTTGTAATATGAATTAGTATCATTTTATAATGAGATGGAAAAGTAAAAATTATAAAGTTAATATGTAGGCTGATTTCTACTTGAAAATAAGATCCTTTGAAATCAGCCATCTAGTCTCTCAGTTGTTGATCTTAAGTAAATGTTTCAGCTTACCTCACTAAAGATTCTAAATCCAAACTGGTATGATTTCTTATTGGTCATTGTTAAAATGTGTTTAACATATAGTGTTCAAAATTGCATTTATTGTGATAGTCTTGGAGATTATTTAAGTAGTATTGGATAGTTTTAGAAAGTACTAAGCATTCCTTTCATGTAATTTCATATCCAGCTTTGAACAAGTTAGAGTTCCTTTTTTTTCTTTATTAACATTTTAAAGGAATATTCCTTAAAATCCTTGACTTTTCATTCCGCTAGTCCAGTGACAGGCAAACTTTTAAAAGAGGGGGCCAAAGGAAAGGAAATGCTCATCTGTCAGTCTGTTTCTAAGGCAACTCTTCTGAAGTTTCATTGTATTGTATCCTACTCATTATATTCATCAGATTAGGAATAATGTCAAGCAGCTAGATAGAACATTTCAGGGGCCCCCCTGCATCTGGCCCATGGGCCATAGTTTGTCCATCACTGCTGTAGTCTTTTGATATTTCTCTTTCATTTCAGCCTGAAAATAGAAGAAATATGGTAAATTTAGAGGAATTTTGTTTAAATTCAAGATTCAATAATAGTGCTTTGTTATGATCTAGATTTAATTTCTGGCTGCTTAATAACCTCAGCAGTAATTACTGCATACATACCAGACTCAGACATTGCCTGAGGGAATGAGTAAAGCTAATTCAGGGCAAGGACTCTGGTCTGATTAAGAATGAAAGTTGATTGGTTTTGTTGGGAGTATTTTCTCTTCTATTTGATAGATGGCTTAATTTCAGAGTAACATCTTTAAGGGAAAAAGTCAACAACAAAAAGAGAAATAGAGATACTTTAAGCATTGTAAAATTAATGTATCTTCAGTATCTATGTGTGTGTGAGATAGAAACAGAGACAGAATTAAAATAGTCCATAGAGATAGATAGATGGAGACAGAGACAGACTGAAATACAAAGACAGTGAGAGAAAAGTTATTAAGATATTTTTTTACTAAGATAACTAAAATTATCTTAAGATAATCACCAATAATGTGTCAGGCAAGATGCCTGTCTAGATTGTTAGCATTGAAAAACTTTAGAGAATATCTATTTTGACTCACTTGTTTTACAGAAAGGAGAGATGTAGAGAAATGAAGTCACATTTACTCAAAGTCACATAGCTAGTTAAGAATTATAATCTTGATTGAAATATAGATCCACAATTTCTAAATCTATTTCTTCTAAATCAACACAACTGATCCATTTGAGAGGCATTTAGATACAGTTCCATTATCTTTCTCAAAACACATAAACATGGATATGCCCTATATTTATATGTTTACAAATGACATCTGTCTCGTATTACAAACACACAGAGATAATATTTCAATTCTATTGTGAAATATAGTGTCTTGTCATAATGCTAGGCTCTCATTACTAAGATTAACCATTAATTTATTTTTGTCATCATTGTCCTTGACAACAAACATTTATTGAACATCTACTTTATGTTTTGAATTGGACACAATCAATTTTTATATTCTTCATATATTAGAAGGCATAATGGAAAAGCTTAGCTGAGAGGTAGGAGGAGAAATCTCTTGTATTCTATCTCGCTCAAGTATTTTTTCACATCAACAATAGCTATGCTTGTATAGGAAAGAGAATGACTTTAGTACTCAGTCTATATCATTTCTATCTGTTGTCATTTCTTTCTCTATTATCTCTATTTATTATATTCCAGGTTAGAAAAGAAACCTTTTTAAGGGTAGATATTATTTCATTTTTATCTTTATACCCATATAACTAGAACATAGTAGGTGCAGAATGCATTCTGTTTAATCACTAAACATGTTTAATTCAAATATATAACAAGAATAAATGTACAAATATTCCTCCTCAATATACTTTTCCCTATATCACCTCAGTCTTTGAGGAGAGTGGGTTCAGAGCCAGATAAATATTCATCTCAGCTAACAAAGGACTGGTTTCTAAAGGTTACTATTTTCTTCCTGAGGTATTGATGCAGCAGAATTTGACATGGACTTATCTTCTTAGATACCACAGACTCCTGGATTCTCTTGGACTCTGAGTGGCTTATTTTCTTGATCTTTCAAATCTCCACAGGTACTAAATCTCTTCACTTACAGTTTTAAAAGAGACAAAGATCAAGGTAAGCAAATAAATGAGGATTGTATATCCTTGGCCACATATTGGCCCCTGAGAGAGAGAGAGAGGGGATATGATTTCTTCTCCTTTTACACCATTATCTCTTTGAATACTAAAGGTGGGAAAAAATTAAACCAAAAGCAGAGATCAGCCAAGAGAAAGCAGCTGTAGGGAAAAAAACCCAGTCTTATTCTTTTTGAAAGCATCTATATAGTTGTGGCTAAGCAGACACCTAAAAAGACTCCCATTTCTCCTAGGGTTAGAAGGTTGGGACCAGTGGCATAATATCTTGGCATATTCCAGATCTCTTTGAGGTACTTCCCTTCCACTTCATCATTGACTCTCTCTCCAGATCTTCCACGTGGGGACTTGTATCACTGGTAGTCTATGCATGTATTCATCTACATTTTTGAAGCCATTTCATATTTTTTCTCCTCTCATCTCTCCTACTTATCATCATGATTTGGTAACTTCTCTGTTCATGACATCCTATCTACAACTTCTAAACGTTTTCACAAATAGCCTTCCTCATTTTTACATCAGAGCATTCCTGGTCTCCTCGAAAGTCTAAGTCAGGGTTCATACTCCTGATCTCCCAAGTATTAGTAGTCTTCTTTTTGAAATTGTTCATTCAAATTGTGAACCAGATAATTTCTGAGGTTTTTTTTTATTTAAAATTTCATGATTTAAAGTGTAACAGATTAAAAACTAACAAATAACTGAGGCTTTCTAACCCAAACCTCTTCTTTGTAAAAATAAGGAAACTATGACCCACAGCTTTTAGATGACTTCCTCAAGTGGTTGGTAGCTATTTTGAGATTTGAACTCATGACTTCTGTGATTTCCTATTACTCTTAGGATAAAATTAGAAATTCTTAGCCGGACACATAGTTTCTATAAAATCCATCCATAATCCAACTTTCTGATTTTGTATCATAATATTTATTCCATTGTATTCAGCATGACTCATCCAAAGGTTTCCCAAATGTGACTTGTGAATTTGTTCTTTTGATTCTTTACTCATTCCATTCATATTATTCAATATATTCCTTTTCCCCTATGTGCAATCCTACCCATCCTCTAAATTTCAGTTATATTGTCATATCTTCCTCATCCAAAGAATTTCAAAATGATCTCTCCATCCTCTGAATTTGAGAAATACAGAACTTTTTTTGCTAACTTTTCATCTTATGTTATAAACTAGATTATAAACTCTTAGTGATAGAAACTATATCTTTTATGCTTTTTAATCACCACAACACTTAGCACATAACTTATGTAGAGATGAGTCATTGTTCATTTGTTTACTGATTGAATGACTTCTTTGCAAGCAGCAATTCCACATTCTGCACAGAAGAAGGAAAGAAAATGTCCAACATGGATTTTTGGTTTTCTTTCTGCCAGTCTGTCTCTTTCTCATAGAGTTTCATGGCACCAATGGACAAAGGTTTCAGAAAGGAATTTAAATCAAAATATATTCCTGTACAGACTGGAACTTTTGCCATAGCTTATGATCATAGATAGTGCCTGTCATTCTGGTACTATGCACCTGGTCTTTTTGGGAGGCATGATGCATTGGGAAAAGCATGGAATGGAAAAAAAGAGGGATAGGCTTCAAATCCTTGCTCTCTTCTTACTACACATGTGATACTGGACAAGTCATTCAAGTTGGGGGTTCCTTATACAGTTCTCAAAATGATGAAATTGGGCTAGTGAGTCTGTATACAAATCTATGACCCATTATAAATACATACACATCTTTATTAATAGAAAAAGATATTTCTTAAGATTATCAAGGAATAAAATGGAAAATTCTTAACCTGGTGCCCTTAAAAATAAATTAATAGCTACACCTCAAAATACTTTAACATAAACATGAACAAATAGATATTCTAAAATGAAATATAATATTTGCAGGTATCAATGAGTTAACACACTTTCACAATATTAATACATTCTAATTTAGAATCATATTAAATCAATGGACTAAGTTCTGGTTATATGCAAAATATTGTGCACTTTGATATGTTTCTAAGTAAAAGAAGGAAATGGAATTTTTGAACACTAATAGGGAAATCACTCATCTCTAAACTAATGAAGAATTTCTTTTTTTGTGATATAATATATCCCATTATCATATATCCCATCTGTTATTTATTATTTGCTGATAAATTTTTAAAAATATTAATTCCTTTGATTATGTTTCCTTTCTTCTTTGTCCTTTCCTATGATTTTAATGAACATAGAGAGCTACACATGAGATTGCCTTTACCAGTGGAGATGGGCAACTTATCTCAATTTCAGTCTTACAGAGATTCCAAGGACAATGAGACAATAAATGACTTCCCAACTTTGTGTCAGACTGGGCCTAAAGTCTTTCTCCCTCTGTGTTGATGTCAGGATTCTGACATTGAGAGAAAAAGGGATGTAGAAAGAGAGACAGAGGGGGAAATACAAAAGTAGAGCCAGACAGGGGTTATGCATAAACTCTATTTATTATGACAAAAAGGCAAGCTTTTATAGAGAGAGTTCTATTAGGTAATTAGATCCATATGTCAAGATATACATATATTGGTGAGACATCTGCCTGCTAAATGACATAAAAAAATTTTTTTTAATGGAGGGTTGTTACAAGAGGTCTAAAACTTTCTTAGAACAAAAAACATCACTAGAGGTTTACAAAAACAATTCAAAATGAGCCTTGAACATTTCCCCAGATAAGATATGTAATGGAGGATTTCTTGCATTTGCAATATTACCCTAGGCAATCTTGTCAGTTAGCAGAATGGAAATCTGGCCTGGCAGGTGCCATCCCAAGTGCCAACTGACAGTTTGTCTGTGACTATATAAGGCCCTGCAAACCCAACTTGGGGTTCTGATTTTCTTTGACCTCTCCCAGACACCCAGCTACCCCTGATCTTCCCCTTGGGGACCCTGGGAGGGATTGAAGGGAGGTGGTTTATGGAACGAACATGGGCAGGAATTAGTTTAGAGTAGCTTAGTGGTTAGAAACATCCCTAGAACAACTCAACAACTTCATCTATTTAGGTGGTGGATCAAATAACATCAGGCCAGTGTCAAGTTATCCCTGGCAGAGGGCTCGTTCCCTCATCCTTCCAGGTACATTGCCAACACTTGGCAGTTGCCCCTAGCAACAGCTTAACAAGACCTTAAACCCTCTTACCTTAGTTTTCCCTTTCCAGTTTAAATAAAGCCCTTAGCCTAAATCTGTGAGTCCCCATGATTCCTTCAACTTGACCAAGGCTAAGGGGACTAAGGAGAGGAGGGAATATTGAGGAGTTGAGGTTACGGTAAAAAAAATGGAAATTAAGTCTCCATCATAGCCAGGAATTAGAGTCCCATTTCCTGCTGGGTTCTGCTCTCACCCAATAGGAAGGCAGTTACTTCAGCAGGGAGGGGCCACCCACTCAACACCTTAAAGGAGCCTGCAGCTGGCAGTGGAGATTCACTGGGCACCTCAGCTGAGGTTGCTCATCTCTGTTATCAACTAACTCCAAAATCTCCTGCTAGTTTAGTTACTGGCTCCCAGGCCCCTGGTGACTCAATTTTAACATCATCATCATATTATCCTTTACATTATTATCCACTCCAGATACTAGAAGTTCACCATAACATCTCAGCTTTGTACATACCTTTGGCCAAGAGTAACAGTGTCTCTCTGTGAGATTTGCTTATGCCTTCTTCCTGGGTTAGACCCCAGCATTTATTCATGTGTCTTTTCTCACTGAGTCATATCTTAACATCTCTTTGACCCTATCAACTCTGAGCTTGGCTTTCTTTCTACTATAATACACTATGTTTTTATATTTCTCATATTAGGATTAAAGTAGGCAACTGGTGCCACAGTGGATAGAGTGTTAGCTCTGGAGTGAAGAAGTCTCATGCATTCAAATCTGTTCTGAGAAACTCACCAGCTGTGTGATCCTGGTTAAGTCACTTAACCCTGTTTGCCCTCAGTTTCCTCTTCTATAAAATGAACTGGAAAAGGAAATGGCAAACCATTGCCATATCTTTGCTAAGAAAATTCCAAATGGGATCATGAAGAGTAGGGCACAACTGAGAGGACTGACCAATAACTATATGACTAAAAATCAAGTCTTTACATCAATTCAGGGAGAACTTTTGATTATAAGAGAAAGAAATCATAAACACAAATAGAGAAGCAGGATTTTAAACCATAATAAACTTCAAAGCCTACCATTTTTCATTAGTGGATTTTTAGTTAACCACAGTGGTTTCTTTTATAAATCAAATTACTTGCTTTCAGCAGCTAGCAAACACATACTCCACTTGAACTTTGTGGTTGCAAAGTATTAAACATTTGATGTTCAAAGTGTGCTTCCTACTGACAAATGTAACTTTCAATTTCTCCAACAATGATGGAAGGAAAAAAAGAGAAAAAATGAAAAGAAACAAGCTGAGACCATTAAGTTCTTCCTGGCTAGATTGTTTAAATCAAGTAGTTAATTAAAGATGCAACTTCCCTTTGAAATATGTCATTAAAAATCAACAACTGCATTTTAATAAACTTGCATTTTTCATTCAAATTTTCACTTAAAGGAAATTCAAAGATATGCATTGATAAGAGTCATTCATATTTCTAAGTGTCCTAAGGTTTACAAAGCACTATATTTTCAAAACTGAAATATATGAGGAAATAAATAAAAGCAGAATTTTTGATGGAAAGTTGTGTTCTAGTGAAACTTTGTAGTAAAAGGAGAGTGGGAAGATATTGCTAAAATCTTGCCTTTAAGGCAGTAGGATTTTACTGAACAGATGTCCTATTTGTGGTAGATTTGGCCTACTTTTCCCACAAGTAGATCTTCTTTGTCCTTCTGTAAAGTGGCCAATGTCCTACTTTTTCACTCTCCTGCCAGTGTGTGTGTCTAAACTTTCCAAATTGAAAAGCAAGAAATGCTATTAACAAAAAAAGTAAGCTTCTATGCCCCACAGGGATACATTCATTCTTGGATGATAGCACTTTTAGAATAAAAACAAATGGCGGTTATCTGTGCTCTAAAAGAGTGTTTGCAAATTGTACTACAAAGGATCTTGAAACAGTCCAAGTTTTTCTTTTCATTTTATTAATCAAACCTTATGATACTTAATTATAGGCATTAAGATAAAAATTTTAGAGGATTTTACTAAAATGGTACTGCCAAAGTTTTGTTTAAGTTAGAGTTCCAACATTGTGGAAAAGTTGGAAAACCATTGCTGTAAAGTAAATATAACATGCAATAAACAATTTTAGGGCATTTCCTACATTTAGTCCAAGGCTTTGAAAAGCAAGACAAGTAGCTTTCTTTTTGGGTAGTTTCATTTTTGCATCTTATTATCACATTAGAAAATTAGCAATAGCAATGTAAAATTGGCATATTTGTTTAAAATCACCTTTGATTCAAAAATTTAAAAAATGGGAATATTCTCCTTTTTTGAATTAAAGTTAGTTTGGCTTTTAACTTATTTCATTTGGGTCATTTTATAAATTAACTCTTGTGGTTTTTACTTGCAATAACCAAGCAAGGAGAGGTTGCAAATATGTTTATGTATTTTGTGTATTTGTATGCCATTCTGAGTCATTTACCTATATTTTTAGTTAAATATCCTATGTTCTCTCTCCTCATCCATGTCCTCCAATAAGTTCCTCAAGGACCCACTAAAACATATTGGAAATCTTGCTTGCTCTTCTCATATCATGAGGAAATCAGTGGAATAGTTAGACTATCAAACTGTCATTGCTTAGCTTTGACATGTCATTGTTTTTCAGTCATTTTTTAGTCATGTACAACTCTTCATGACCTCTTTTGGGCTTTTCTTGGCAAAGATTCTGCAGTGGTTTGCCATTTCTTTCTCCAGATCATTTTACAGATGAGAGAACTCAAGCAAACAGGTTTAAGTCATTTGCTCAGGGTCAAACAGCAAGTAAATGTTTGAAGCTAGGTTTGAACTCATGTAGATGAGTCTTACTGATTCTTAGTCTCACTCTCTATTCCATGTCTCCTAGCTGCCCCTTTGACATCTGACCAGCTCATCTTATTCAGCAATACCATTTCCTGACAATATCCTTTACTAGAGGTCACAGTTCATCAAAATTATTGCCTATAATAATGAGCTAATATCCATCATGTTCTACATAGTCTTTTTTATGTGATTAATTTTTAATTTTTCAGACACTATTATGTTTCATGTCATACGTCCAGATAATAATAACAATTGAATATTTGTGTATGTGTGTGTGTGTATGTGTGTGTGTGTTCACTCACATCCTTTTGCTTTTTAGGAGAAAACTGTGGTCATTAAAGGAGTTTTCCAATCTCTTTAAAACTATAAAGTCTAATTGCCACTTCCTATTTAATTATGAACCCAGTTACATGAATAAGATATACACATATTTGAACAAACTCAATAGTTTGTGCATTCAAATGCATGTCATAGATAATGGAGCCAAAATAGTGGCTTAGTAGCAGCAAAAGCTGGAACCTGAGAAACCAATCTTAAAATAGTGCTTCAAAACTATAGGAGTCACAAAATCTACAATATTGAGTGAGGGGGCTTTCTTGCAGGAAACATTGTGAAAGGTAGTCAGAAAGAATTGATTTTTAAGGGATAAGGGGGAACAGAAAGTAAAACTGCCCATAGAGGAGAGTGAGCTGACCACCCCTCATCCACTGCACCAGGTTCTGAACCTGGACATAGGCCAACTTCAGGATCGCTGAACTCTGCCTAAGCCAAAAATAAAGCAACCCACACCCACCCCTTGAATTTCCAACCCTGGCACCAGCCTACTATGAGGCCCCAAATTCATGGTGCTTAGACCTTTAAAGCATGTGTAGAGCTCCTATCACCAAGACAAAATAATTCTCAATTCCCAGTCCAGTAAACCATCAGAAGAGGAGTCAGAATCAGCATTTTTCAGAAGTCTCAGGCCACAGGCAAAGAAAAGGCTAGGAGAATGAGCGAACAGTAAAAGAAACACCCACAGAAATTTTTTAGGGAGACAAAGAAGAGCAAGGCATTGATTCAGTAGGGAGCAATGAGAACAAAGCAACCACATATAAAACTTCAAAGAAAAATAGGAATTGGTCTCAGGCACAGGACACCCTCAAAAAGGAATTCAAAAGTCAAATGAGAGAGGTGAAAGAAAAATGGGAAAAAGAAATGAAAGTAATGCAAAAAGAAAATAACAGCTTAAAAGGCAAATTTGGTAAGCTGGAAAAAGTGTCACAAAAATCTAATGAAGAAAAGTTTCTTGACAAACAGAATTGACCTACTGGAAAAAGAGGCAAATAAAATCAGTGAAGAAAAGAGTTCCATTAAATTAAAATGGACTAAATGGAAAAGGAAGATGAAAAGGTCATGGAAGAAAACTATTCTTTAAAAATTAGAATTGAGCAAATAGAAGCAAATGACTTCATGAGACATCAAGAAACAATAAAACAAAATCAAAAGTGTGAAAAAAAATTGAAGAAAATATTAATCATTACTTTGAAAAGAAATCAACCAACCTAGAAAATAGATCCAGGAAAGAAAATCTAAGAATTATTGGACTACCAGAAAACCATGATAAAAAAAAGCCTAGACATCATATTACAAGAAATTATCAAAGAAAACATCCCTGATATTCTTGAAGAGGGTAAAATTCTTGAAGAAGGTAAAATTAAATTGAAAGAATGCACAAATTGCCTCCTGCAAAAAAATCTCAAAATGACAACTCCCAGGAATATTATAGTCAAGTTAAAGAGTTCCCAGGCCAAGGAAAAAATACTATAAACAGCCAGAAAGAAACAATTCAAAGATCATGGAGCTTCAATCAGAATCACACAGGACTTGGCAGCTTCCACATGGAAGGAATGTGTTATTATGGAAGGCAAAGGAACTGGTTATAAAACTAAGAATTACGTACTCATAAAAGCACAACATATTCTTTCAGGGGAAATAAAGTTATTTAATAAAATAGAAGACTTCCAAGCATGAAGAAAAGACCTGACTTAAACAGAAAAGTATGATCTCCAAAATCAAAATTCAAGTGAAGCATAAAAAGTTAAATAAGAAAGAAAAATATAGGGGATTCAATAAGGTTGAATTGTTTATATTCCTAGATGGAAAGATGATATTTATAACTCTTAAAATTTTATCATTGGCATTGTAGTTAGAAGTACACATAGACAGAGGATGTGGTAATAAGCTGTTTAGGATGATATGTAAAAAAACAAACAAACAAAACAAATGCATGTCATAATTAGAACAACACAAATTCCCCCACTTGATTTTTTTTGCATGAGTGATCAGGCAAAAATAAAAACAAATAAACAAATGAATAAAAACTTTGGAGTGAATATAAGTCCTGTATATGAAACCTTTTAAAGCTCCTGAACTTAATGAAATCAGTCAAATGTCATCTATATAATTGCTGAACTCTGTAAAAAAATAATATTTCATGTTACCTTGGGTAAAAATCAGTTGAACTAATTCTTTGCCTCTCAAAAGAGAAACTTTCAGGTGTTTTTTTTTTATTAAACCCTTACCTTTTTTTCTTAAAATCAATATTAAATATTGGTTCCAAAGCAGAAGAGTGGATTAAGGGAGTTGCTTAGAGTCACACAGTTGACAATTGTTTCTGACCATATTTGAACTCAAGGTCTTCCATCTCAAGACCTGGCTTTCTATTCACTGAGCCCTAGCTTTTAGTTTTCTTGTAACTTCATTCTTCTTTCTTAATTTAGAATCATAGTATCAAGATTGATAAGATTTTTCTCTTCCAGTAACATACCTATTTTCTCTTAAGTGGAGTTCTACATTTATAACACCAACAACGAAGTGAGTTCATGTAGATAATCCAAAAACAGTGATTCTTGACACTTATTGGTTCCTTTCCTACTGATTTGTTCCTATACTTGAAGACATATAAGAAGGTTACAAAAATTATGTGTTTGTACTTTGATGGGGCAAATCTCTCAGATGAAATAAATGTTAAGCAATTTGCAAACTCTAAAGTGCAAGGGACAGTTGAGAAACACGATAGGCACAAGAAGGATATAATTTAGCTCTTATTTATTATACAAAAAAGTTATAGGAAATATCACTGAGGAAATGTATGATCAAAAAAGGAGGTAGACAAGTATTCTGTTCACACCCAGATAACATAAAAGACTTAGATGAAAACTTTTTTTATTTCTTAAAATTTATTTATTTAGAATATTTTCTCATGATTACATGACGCGTATTCTTTCCCTTCTCTCCTCCCTCCCCCTTCTCATAGCCAACAAGCAATTCAACTGGGTTTTACATGCATCATTGATCTAGACTTATTTCCATATTATTAATATTTTCAATAGAGTGATTATTTAGAGTCTACATCACCAATCATATCCTCATAGAATCATGTTATCAAGCAAATTATTTTCTTCTGTCTTTTAGATGAAAACTCTTTTTAAGACACCTGAAATTTCTCTTTCTTTGAAAAATACCTAGCAAAAAAAATGAACAAAAGTAAGAATTCCTTATTGGACTGTACAAATGTAGGAAATATGCAAGTCATCTTTAGTTGTAAGTTTTACAATTAAGTCAATTTTTGTTTATGGAAAATATAATTGTCTATTCATCTATTTCTCCCATAATTTCTAGCTTTAAGGAGACCCCTAAATTCATCTTCAGCTTTTCCCTATTCAAAACATTTAGTGATGCCAGTTATATATAAAATATATATAAAATTGTATATAAAAAATTTAGTACAGAACTTGGTCACCTTTAGAAAAGTATTCTAAGTAGTGTGTTGATATAAATTGTCATTATTATGTGTTGCATTATGTTTTATATTCATAAGAAAGTTTTGTTATAAAAAGTGTAGACTTCATTGTATTAAATGTGCAATTAGCCTTATAATTTTGGAGGCTTTTTACTGGTAATCCAATAGTGCCATATTTGAATTTCAAATTCTGTTCCAAAAGTATTATGAGGCTAATTGTAACAAGATGATTAATTCATGGCAATTTCATTTGGAAACAGAATCTCAAATGAATTTCAGTTTTACATAGCACTTTTTCCTCTCTAAGGAATATTTTTTAGATTGCATTAATACCCCTCTAACTCACCTGATTCTTTCTGAGTCCAGATACATACCTTCAATTTGGGTCAGGGCACTATCTTCACTATTCCATAAAGATGATATTTAGTCATATTTATTAATTAATGTGATGATTTCCCCCTCAATATGGAGACTTTGTTCCTATTCCCTATATTTGCTTAAAGTGTCTTCTTTTCCCCTCCTTTGCTATTTAAATTTCAGTAACTTTATATTTGAGAAAAAAAAAAGAAAGATGGTTTCGCCTAGTGTCACTGCACTACTTTTAATTCATGAATAGATTATCAAAAGTACATGAAATTAGACAAAGAGAACTACTTTTCATATTATTTTCACTATATCCAAACTGAAATTTAATATCTCATTCACTTACTTTAAAAAATCTTGTCTTTAAAATGGGTGCATAGGTTTCAAAAGACTTCCAGATGAGTCTCTTAGACTATAATTCACTGAAACCTAGAGCTACATTTCTCCAATATAGTCAACTTTTGATATTTTAATGGGGAAAAAGAGAGATAGCATTTTGTAATAAGGAGTATGGTGGCTCAAATTCAAGAAGATCTAAGTTCAAATTCTCCCCTTCAACACTTGCTATTTGATTATTTTACTACATGTAGCCTTCATTTTTCCACCAGTTATATTTTAAGACTTATCTGATGTCATAGATGCATTGACATAAGTATTGTTGAAAGTAATTCCCACACTGGAAATTTTTAACTGTTAGAAAATTAAAACTCCTTCATGTATCCATGTAATAATAATAATAATAAATACCCATTGTTTTTAATATGTAATTATGGAACTTACATGTATACTTAAGCTTTGAGGAAGATTCCTTTTGAAGCAATGATATTAAAGAAAGTATAGCAGACAGTTGGGTAGATTTCTCAATAAACTAATTTCTTAAGTTAAATGTTCATATTCCTCAAGCTTATATTTATGTTTTTCAGAAATCACATTGAAAATTTCATCATGGCCATCTTAGGGTTCAATAATTTGATTTAGAGAGCAGCTGAATAGCTCAGCGGATTGAGAGCCAGGGCTAGAGATGTGAGTCCTAGGTTCAAATCTAGCTTCAGATACTTCACAGTCACTTAATCCCCATTGCCTAGTCCTTACCACTCTTCTGCCTTGGAACCAACACTGAGTATTGATTCTAAGATGGAAGGTATGAGTTAAAAAAATAAATAATAATTTGACTTGAAGGTGAAGATAGTATGAATGAGTTTAAATTTCAGGCCATTATACGTTTATCTTCACCACTGGAGATTGTTCGTGATTGGATCTAGTAATGCCATATTTTGTATCTATTCTATGTTCTTCACTGGTCCTATCAAATACTTGCTGATTCATGAATGATTCTTCATTTGCTGTTGTAGAGAAAAAAATCATTAAAAAATAGTTTTAAAACATTAAGCTCAATGAGACAAATATATTATTTCTCTGGAGGACACAGAGACAGGTAGAGATAGAGACACACAGAGAGGGAGAGACAGAGAGACAGATGAGAAGAACCAAATGGACGGTAAAAATCTAATGTGATGGCAGTTGCACAGAGCATGTTTAAAGCTATCTTGCCTAATTGCAACAAAGTTATATATGCTATCTCAATGCTGAAGGACTTAGGTGCTTTGGGAATGACAAAATAATATTATTAGAGGCTCCTGAAGATAAAAAGCTGATGATTTACTGTCCTTTCAAAAATGGAGTGACTAACTCTGTCTCTTTCTTTCTTCATCTTTCTAAATGACATGTTATTCTAGGACAGTGATGGCAAACCTATGGCACAGATGCCAAAGATGGGGGGATGAGGGATGGCAAACCTGTGACACAAGTCTGAAAGATGTGCGTACTTGGCCACCCTCTTCCCCACCCCCAGAGTTTGTTACTAGAAAGGCAGAGAATCTGCCACAGAGCTACTCCCCTTCTCCTCACCCCCATCCTTCTATCCCGCAGCCAATGGGAGCACACAGTGGAAAAGATGGACAGCTCATAGGCAGCAGAGCTGGAGGGAAACAGAGTGCTTGAGCCACTCTCCTCCCCCTTTCTATTCTCCCTGAGGACATTCCTTACTTCACTTGCCCCTCTGCCCAGCAGCCAGATGGGAGAGCTTTCTCCCTTCCCTGTGTGGGGTAAGTGGGAGGGTGGAACATACTCAGCATATGGTGAGGGGGAGGGGCAAGGCACTTGATCTCTGGAATGGGGCAGGCATTGCACTTGGTCTGGAGGATGGGTCAGGCACTCAGTCTCTAAAAGGTTTTCCATCATATTAAAATATAGTTACACATAATATAGATATGCATTATAGATGTAATTACACATGTATATGCAAGCTTAAAGAGATACAACTATATATAATGTATGTATTTGTGTATATAGGACATCTAAGAAGAGATAGTTAAGGTTAACCCTTCTCTACTCAGAAACGAATGAATTGCTCTCACATCACAGCTAGGAAACGGAAACTGAACTAGGAGAAGTTGTGCCTGGTCCTCTGGATGGCTCTATATTCCTTCCTTCAGAATGTACCGGTCTGTGAGTATGAGATGTCCACAGTTTGCATATGAACATAGAAAAGAAGAGGACAGCAAGCACTGGCTTGTCAATACTTCAAATAATGACTTGAACTATGAGGGGACAATGCAGATCTAAGGTAAAATGTTATTGTGCAGTTGTTTAATCGTGTTCAATACTTTGTGACCCTTGTGGATCATAGCACACCAATACTCTCTATATGGTTTTCTTGGCAAAGATTCTGGAGTAATTTGCAGTTTCTTCCTTAAGAGGATTCAGACAAACAGAAGTTAAGTACTTGCCCAGGGTCCTACAGGTATTAAATGTCTGAGGTGGAATTTAAATTCAGGTATTCCTGACTCTATGCTCAATGTTCTCTATCCACTGAGCCACCTAGGTTCATCAGGTGAAGCACAGTCTGTTTAGACATCCCACAAACTTCTTTATGCTCTGATGAGGTTCATTCTCAAAGTCCTGGGACAGCATAATAACAGCTATAAGTTGTTACTGAATCCTGCTTTAAGGCTTTGTGTCAATTCAGTCTCCTGAGAGTTTTTGTGTTCAGCATTTCTTTTATGTGTATGACATAAATACCATCCCATACCTGATTCATATTGTACATTTTGCGCATTTCAGCTCCTCATTTTATGGAGCCTCTAGGCATGAGCCAAAATCTAATCTTTCAGAAAATTCTTCCTTGGGGAACTGGAATGAGGGGGGAATGATCCAAACAATGTGACAAAAAAAGAAGTCTAAGCCCTCTCCTTATAGGTTTAGAAGTTCCTCCCAGGAATGAAATCCTTGTGGAAATTGAGTGGATACACTGATCAATCTTTCTGGACCCAGCAAGGACTTAATTATCACGCTTTGGAGAATAAACATGATTATTCTCATAATAAAGATTTAAAATCTTTTGAAAATAGCATAGTTGGACACATGGAACTTCAGAGAGTCTATATGGGAGTTCCAAAACAAGGAAAAGATAGCTTAGAGTTTTTAGTGCCCCCATATAAGCCTTTGTAATCATTGCTGAGGAAAGAAGGTTATATAGTAAATTCAAATCTTGAGACTCAGGATTGGCTAAGTAGTTATTAACAACAGCTAAAGAATAGTAAGGAAGTCATATACTTGAACCTAGGTGTATAGATTTCTTTAAAGTTGGCTTCGTTTGTCATCTATTTAAATATAGTGATTAGTAATTCTAGTAAATTGTATACTTAGCTGTTTGAATAAAGGGTTATGTTTTCTATTTTTAAGAAAATAAAAAAGCAATCTAAATTCCTTTGGTTCAAGTCAATTGAATAAGTATTTATTAAATGGCTACAGCAATATATGCTTGGAAATGTACTAAAAGTTGGTGACAAGAAAAACAAAAGCTGAAATGAACATTTATGCCCTTTAAGGTTGTTACATTCTAATGGATGATGGTGAGAGGAGTTTGTGGTACAATAAGCATAAAAATAGCAGAAGCAGTGTAATAAATTGGGAAGAATAAGCCCTATATTTTGGAAACAGAGAAGCTGGGTTCAAATTCTGGCAGCTCTTTAATGCCTGGGGGACTTTGAGCATCTCATTTAACAATTCTTAGAAATTATCATATCCTTATCTATAAAACAAGGGTGTTGGACTAAATGACCCTAACAACTCTTTTCTCTTGATGTCTATGATTCTAAGTAAGTACAAAATAGATTAGGTAAATCAGGACTGAGCATCAACTGCTGGAGCAATTCAGAAAGGTTCTTTGAAGCAAATGACAATTAAACTGAGTCTTGTGAGAAGTTGGAGATTTCAAAAAAGAAGGAAGAACATTCATAATAAATTTCTGTTTTTCATTTGTTTCAGTTATGTTGGACTCCTTGTGATGCTTTTTGGGATTTTCTTGATAAAGTAAAAAATAGGCATCATCAAGAAATATATTTAAATTTATAAAATGTGCCAAGCACTGTGTTAAGACTGAAGATATAAAAAAGAAAGAGGAAAAGAAAGAATTTCTATCACCAAGGAGGTTATCATCAAATAGAGAAAGACTATATAAAATTAAGTTGAAAGAGTGGATGGGTAAGGTACAGAACAAGGGGGTATGATGAAGTAGGAAAAAAGTCCAAAATAAGTGCTATGGGAGAAGTCAAATAAATGCAAAGTCAGTATATTCAGGCATTCTGGGCATGAGAGAAGCTTATTCAAGGGCATAGGATATAGGAGACAGAATGACAAGTATAGGTTACACCAAGCAGGGCATTTTTTCTTGCATATAAAGTATGTGACGGGGATCAATGGGGAATCACTGGAAAGACAGAATAGAGCCAGGCTACACTGGACCAAATGGTTTTTAAGGTTCATCCTGACTCAATATTTTTGTTGTTCTTCAGTTGTTTTAACCAACTCTTCATGACACCATTTGGGCTTTCTTGGCAAAAATATTAGAGTGGGTTGTCTTTCTGTGTGTGTATGTGTGTGTATTTGCATATGTGTGTATTTGCATATGTGTGTTGTAAAATTGGAATTTGGGAAATGCCATTTTAAAAAAAAAAAAAATATATATATATATATATATATGTTCTATGGACACGTAGGGACCTTAAAAACTACATTTCCCGTGGTCCTATGGGTTTCCTGTTTTGGATTACATATTCAAGGTGAGGGACTGTTTTAAATAGGGGGAAGTAACTTTGAACTTCCTCTTTAGCTAGCAGGCACAAGAAGAGACAGGAGGTAACAATAATGGCTGGGGCAGCAGTTTTGAATTCTTACCGGCTCGTGGTCTAATGATTTTTATCTCTATCAGCATGGCTTTTATTAAAATACTATTCTCCTCTTTGATCTCGGTCCTCATCATTTTTAATCATAACAATTTGGCAAACCAGAAGGTCGAAATTTGAACTCTCAATTTTCCAGATAGCCAAAAGAGAGCCATGCCTGTTTTTTGGCCATCTTGCTCAGTTTTTTCGGGCAATTTTTAAAAAAAAGGAAAGTGGCTTGCTCGCCATGCTTTTGCTAAGAGCAACAGCACGTTTTTGCCTCAGGTGGGACTCAGCCAGCCAGTCAAGCCCAAACCACCTTGGGAGGTCAGGCCAGCCAATTCTGGCTTCAGGCTTTAAAACCAAAACGCCTGAGCCCAGTGCCTGTGATCTTTGCCGATTTTACTGCTGCCTCATATGCCGCCAGTACAGACCTCTGCCTCACGTTCCTGACTCACCAGAGCAGACCACTTCTCCGATCCTGCCACTGGTGCTGATGCTTTCACTACAGTGTGTATGTGGCATCCATAGATAGTTCACAGGTACTAGGTTCCTTGCTTCCTTCCCTCCTTTCCCCCAAACCCAAATAAACAAAAATAACCTTCCAGAACACAGTACTGCTCCTTTTTATCTTACCAGAGACAAATAAGCTCTCAGCAGATTTCTGTTTCCAGGTCAGACTTTACCCACCTGAAGAGGCACTTTCCCAATCAGAGCCTTTGGGCTTTAGTTTCCTCATCTTCAAAGTAAAAGTGTTTGTTTATGTGATATGAAAGTTCCCTTTCATCTCTAAATATATGTTTCTTTGATTCCTGGGTATAGAAAATGCTACTTACCATTCTGATTGCCCTTGGAGTGAGACTTGAGTTCAAATCCTAATAGCTATACTTAGTAGCTGTGTGAAGTTGGGTAAGTTATCTAGCAATTCTTTGTCTTGGTTTCATTATGTAAAATTAGGATAATAATGCTTATCTTGTGAGTTTTAAATGAGACAACATGTACAAAGTAAATCTTTGTAGTTCTTAAAGCACTGTATACATGTCAGCTCTTATGCTATAAAGTTAAAACAATATTGAATATAGCTCATAAGAGGATTATCCAATTTAAAAGGAATTCTGGGAAAAATTGTTTTAAATGCAAAAGATCTTCCTAAAATATTACAAAAATGCCAACAAGGTTCTTTGGCAGATAATAATGCCATACCATTTTTTCAATTATTACTGAAGTTATATGTATACCATTTCAGTGAATTATAGTCAGTCATTGAGTTAATTAGATCAATATTGATCAGTGGTTCCCAAACTTTTTTGGCCTACTGCCCCCTTTCCAGAAAAATATTATTTAGCCCCCTGGAAATTAATTGTTTTTAAATTTTAATAGCAATTAATAGGAAAGATAAGTGCACCTGTGACCATCACCACTCTCTTGGATTGCTGCAGCACCCACCAGGGGGCGGTGGTACCCACTTTGGGAATCACTGATATAGATGTTAGAAAAATCCATCTTAGAGATTGAATTTTCTAGTTTAGATGTACCCATTGACCAAATCTTTTTTTTTTTTTCTATGTAAACATATTAGCACACCTGACAAAGACTGAGAATCTGGGAGTTGAAGTGACCTGAGAGGTTATCTGGTCGAATCTATTACTTCATGAAAATATCAACTTAGCAACCCTGACAGTGATATAAGTTTGATTTGAACACTTCCTTCACAAAGCAGCTCATTTCCAGTTTGGATAACTCTAAGTTGTTAGAATGGTGTTCTTATTTAGCTAAAATATTCCTTTCTCAACTACCATCCATTAATCTTAGTTTTTGTCATTAATCATATTTCTTTAACTAAGGTACTGTGACTATTTGATGGTATCTGTCATGTTTCCTCCTAAGTTTTTTTTTTTAATCCCTTACGTTCCATCTTGGAATCAATAGTATGTATTGTTTTTAGGGCAGAAAAGTGCAAAAACTAGACAATAGGAGTTAAATGATTTGTCCAGGGTAGGAAATGTCTGAGGTCATATTTGAACCCAGAACTTTTTTGTCTTTAGGCCTAGCTCTCAATCCACTGCACTACTTAGCTATAGGCCCCACCTCTAAGTCTCATTTAATTCAACATATTCACTTCTTTTGTTGTCCAGGTCAAAGATTCTGTTTCTCCAATATTTGAAAAGTTACTTCAGCTGATCCATCAACAAGCTTTTACTCACCTGCCAGGATCAAGGTTCTATGCTAAGTGCTGATGTGCCAATTAGAGAAAGGAAAAAACAAGTCACTGTGACCTCAAGAAGCTTACATTCTACCAAGTGATCTATAGAAAGACAAAACATTTGTTTACCACCTGCTATGTGCCGTACCTGGTGCTAAATTTGGGGATTATAAATATAAACAAGCACTATATAAGTATTAGTCAGCCAAGCATGTATTAAGTAATCATCTCTGGTTCCAATATAAAAATCTCTGTTTGACATTATTTCTTCAAATTGTAGTCCCTTTCTCTTCCCAGTTTTTGCATGCTTTATTTCCCTTCACATTAACAATAATCTCCTTACTGTTCCTCACACAATTCACCATCTTCCAGCTCTGTGCCTTTTCCCATGCCCAGAAATCTCTTCTACCTCACCTTCCCCTACTAGCTTCCTTGGTTTCTTTTAAATCTCAGCTCAATTTATACCTTCTGCAAGAGGCCTCTGCTTCCTTTCCCCCACTCTCCTCAAGCTCCAACTACTAGTCCCCTCTCTCTGAGAATAACTTACATCTATTCTGTATATAAGCCATATATACATTGTTTGCATTTTGTATCCTCCATTAGAAGGTGAGCTCCTGGAAGGCAAGAATAACATTTTAATTATAAAACCTATGAAAAGTTAAATTGCTAGAACAATGACTTCAAAACAACTGAAAAACAGCAAAAAAGTAACAACTATGCTTGACTCCAAAGAAGAGATGAGAAGGGATTTCTATTTTTTTGCATATGTGTGAAAACATGATTAAGAAATACTGTATATGATAGAATACACACATATATTTACCAAATATGTTTATAACATCATATCTATTTAGACTACATGTATAAATACTATAGTATACTATGTATATAATTATGTTTAGGATTTCATATAATGTTTATCATATATTCATCATATATATGACATATATATGGGGTATGTAAGGTTTCTCATACATGTTAATTTTGAGGAATTTTAAAAATTCCTTCCCCTTTAAAAAATTATCTACAATATGACATGGCTGTCTCAGAAGAAGTGGAGCAGAATGCAGTAGAAAATATAAGTGATCTAAAAGGAAAACACATCAATTAATTTATATTTAGAAAAACATTTCAAAATTGCAAATGGAAAGTACAATCACAACAACTGATCTACTTTGGCATCTGAAGAGGAGATAAGAAAATGTATATCACTCCCTTATTTGCAGTGGTATTGAATATGAATGGTGAACAAGTCAGTTTAGGAAGCATTTATCAAACATTCATATGTGTCAGGTGTTATACTTAGTGCAAGGGCTGCAAAGAAAGAGGATGATAGTCCTTGCTTCTAAGAAATTCATAATATGATGTGGAAAATAAAATTCAAGTGATCATGTAAAGAATATGTCGGTATATATACACCAGAAAAATTTGACCTGAGATAGATAGATAGATAGATAGGTAGGTAGGTAGAGAGAGAGAGAGAGAGAGAGAGAGAGAGAGAGAGAGAGAGAGAGTAACTGCAACTAAGGAAGCTCAAAATATAATGGGGAGGTGATAAAATGCAAATATATGTATTTACATAAAACAATTCTATAAAATTTATGTATACATATATATATAAATTATACATACATATATAAATCACTATTTGCAGTTTTCCTCCATTATGTGATTTCCTACATATAGAATATGTTTATAGGCATATACATACATCTATAAATACACACAACTTTACATCTTTTGTGCATACAAACACATACAAGGAAACAATGTTGAATTGGAAATACTGCTTGAAGTTAACAAGAGTGAAAGGAACTAATCTCATATCAAGGATTGAGAAACTTTGAGAAGATGAGGCTTTAGCTGAAAGTAGAAGCAAGCCAGAGAGGCTGTGGGTTGGTTAAAGAAGATGAGGGTAGAATAAAGTAAAACTACTATTTGTCTTCATATTCTGGATATTACACTTTTGTGAACACAGCCTAGGCTTGTATTAGACATTCTAGAATTAATCATGTAGTGTTTGACGCACACTAAACATGTGATCAAGTGAAATTTCTCTTTTCATGTTGAACACATTATATTTAAGACAATATTTTTTGTCAGTGTGGGTTTTTTTTCTTTTTTAATGGCACAAGTGGAAGGTGTAGACCATCAATAATTCCAGATTTCACAATGTATTCATTTGAAAGAGTAAGAAAGACCACATATAGTAAAATGTTTCAGATGGAGATAATCTCTTCCTGAAAAGTTTGGACAAGATTAAGAAATAATTAACATTTAATTTCCTCTTGGGACTGCCTTTGACCATATCATTATATTATGATATCAACTTAGTGACTTTTTTTGTGAATTGAGAATCGCAGTGTCTTAAAGGAGCAATACAACATAAATTATGTTTTTTTATAAATAGGAAAATGCATATATGAACTTTGTTTATAGTATTACATAGTGAAAATTGCTGAATAGTTAAAAACACAATTTTACTTAGTTCATTTTCCCCTTTTTTTGTATTTCCTACTTCATAGTACATACGATCATTTTCTCCATATGCATTTTATTTTTGTGTATCAATGGAAGATGTCAAAAGATTCTGTAAGATATTTATGAAAAGAAAAATATGTGAAAATAGTCTAAAAGAGAAGTCTTGTAAGATAATATATTGAAAATAAACTCAGGCAAGAAAATTAACTGAATAGCTTCAGTCTTAAATTAAGTTGATGATGTTTTCTATTGGATTAAAAAATTAAGCTAATGCCTTAAAATTTCATAACTAATATATTTGAAGAAAGTGTTTCTTATGTAAGTATTATGAAAATGTATAGACATGTTAATATTTATTCTTGGTCAGAAGTGCTTTCCTTATTTCTTGTTTATAAAACTGGCATTAGAGCTTCTGAAACACAATTTCTACCATGTCGATTTTTTAAGCTTGATCTCAAATATTTCCCAACACCAGAGAAAATAGTATTATCTATTCCTCACACAGTCAACAAGGACTAGTAACAACATTCTAAAAGTTTTTATGAGTCAAAGTGTTCCAATTCACTGAAAACTTTGAGAAAAAAATGTCCAATATTTCTGCTAACCTGTGTAATAAAAGAAAATAGTGGTGGAATTGCTGTGTTAATTTCTTATATATGGCAAGAATTTAGCTCTTAATCTGGAGGGATTTTAGCAAAAGCTTTAAAAAATCACTTCTGAGTTGAGACCAAGCCTGAGAAATTTCAGGCTCCAAAGATAATTTTTAGAGTCACAAATAACTAAAAATATGGATATTGAATGAATGTACACTCTCAAAACCCAAGTTGTAGCTCTGATAATTTCAAGCTTGAAAGAAACTGATTATACCTTTGCTGATCTTATAAAACATGGAAATAATAGGTAACAGCTAGAAAAAACAGTTTGAAAGTATAACCTATAGTCTTTAGAAAACATGAATAAGAGTTCTTAGGCAGCACTCAATTATCTGTTAATAAGCATTTGAGAATGAGATGATTCTGATCATATGTAGAGATGAGTTTTCTCAATAACTTCAGCTATTGGACTAATCTTTGCAATTACCCCCAAAAGTGGAACATAAAATTTTGCATTTGCTGCAGAGTAGCCTCTCTCTCTCCAGCTATATGTTCATCTCGGGCAGTGCTTTCTCGAGGTAGTTATGCTCTGACCTAAAATGGCTGGATCAACAGCAGTTCATATGGAAGATGAGAATTAGAAAAATGATCAGGAAGAAGGTTTAGAGGAACCCCTGTGTTAAATAATTCAATCTCTCAATAAACATTTATTAAATGCTTGTTATATGCTAAACATTGTGTTAAAATTTTGAAACAAAGAAAGGCAAAAATGTTGTACTTGGGTTCCGGGTTAAGATGGTGGCAGAGTAAAAAGAAGCTGCTTAATCTCTCCTAACTGAAGCATATAGGACTCCTCAAGGGGACATAAAAGCAAATCCAGATGAACGAAGGGATCCCACAACAGGGAGCAGCAATGAAAGTACGTGGAATTGGGGCATTTCCACACTATAAAGGGATGAAACAGCTCTCACTAGAGCCTGAGCAGAGGAAGCCCCTCCCCCATCCCCCACACCACGAGTACAGTGCCAAGGCCAGCGCACAAGAGTTAAAGCAGATTTGGGGTACCCATTAAGTCATTGGCAGCTTCAGGACCTGTTCCTGAGAGCAGCAAGATTTAGGACCCCAAGAGGCTAAAGAACACACGGACTTTGAATACAGACACTGAGCACTAGAGCTGGCATGGGTGAAGGCATCAACTTAAGCATGGACAAGGATCTCAAGCTCAGACTTAAACCTCTAGTGGGGACCCTGAGCAGATAGGAGCACGGCTATGGAAGCAGCACCCTGAGACTGCTGAAGGAGCATCTGGAAGAGGGAAAGACTGGGGAAAACCAGGAGGCTTGACCCCGAGAACAACAAGACCTGAGACCTCAGGACCCTAGAGAACGCAGACAGACCCTGGGTGTGAGGATAAAGCTGAGAAGGGGCAGGGCTAACAATGGCAAGCCAAAATCAGGAACCCCAGAAGAGAAAGATCATCAAAAAGAAATCTGTAACACTCGACAACTTTTACACAGAGAAAGTCCACACAACAGAACAAACAGAAGAGGACAACAAACAAGCAATCATATCCAAACCTTCCCAAAATAATGAAAACTGGTCACAACCTATTGAAGATTTCAAATTAGAGATGATGAGAAAGATGGAAGAGATCTGGCAAGAAAATAACAGTTTAAAAGGCAGAATTTTGTAATTGGAGAGTGAGACTCAGAAATCAAATGAACTGATAAGCAAATTGAACACCAGAAATGACCAGATTGAAGAGGAAAATCAAAAGACTATAGCCAAAAACCAGTCCCTAAAGGCTAGAATTGAGCAATTAGAAGCTAATGATCTCTCAAGACAGCAAGAACAAATAAAACAAAGTCAAAAGACTGATAAAATAGAAGGAAACATGAAATATCTCAATGAGAAAGTGACAGACCAAGAAAACTGGTCTAGAAGAGACAATTTGAGAATCATTGGTCTTCCTGAAAAAGCAGAAATTAATAGAAATTTGGACTCCATACTAAAAGAAATTATTCAGCAAAATTGCCCTGAAGTTCTACAACAAGAGGGCAATATAAACATTGAAAGGATCCATAGATCACCCTCTACACTAGACACTGAAAAGAGCTTCCAAGTAAAAGAAAAAAATCTTACAAGAAGCCAGAAAGAGACAATTCAAATATCAAGGAGCACCAATCAGGACACACGGGATCTGGCAGCCTCCACACTGAAAGACAGCAAGGCTTGGAATATGATATTCAGAAAGGCAAGAGAACTTGGCCTTCAACCACGGATCAACTACCCATCAAAATTGACTATATACTTCCAGGGGGAAGTATGGGCATTCAACAAAATTGAAGATTTCCAAGTATTTGCACAGAAAAGACCAGGACTAAATGGAAAGTTTGATATCCAACCACAAAAAGCAAGAGAAACATGAAAAGGTAAATAAGAAACAGAGGGGAAAGAAAGAAAACTCATAATTTTTAAATTTGCCTCTTTATGGGCTTCAATAAGATCTAATTATCTGTATTCCTATGTGGAGAAATGCTATGAATAATTCTCTGTAGTGAACTCTATTCACTATTATAGTATTCACTATTATAGTAATCAGAAGAATAATTAATAGGGAGAGGATGGAATACTAAATGGTCCAAGATGATATGGGGGGTGGGGGTGGGAAAGAGGGGGGTGAATAGCAGGGGACACCAAGAAAAACTTGAGAGAATAAGAAAAATAGGATATTCTATTACACACAAAGAGGGCATGGGAAGGAGAGGGGACAAATACTATTATAAGAAGGAGAGGAAGAGAGCACTAAGTTGTAATATTTAAACCTTACTGCTCTGAGTGTAATCAACCCGGAGAGGGAAGAGTATCTATATTATCCATTGGGATATAAATCTCTATCTAACCCTACTGCGAAAGTCAGAAGGGATAAACGAAGGGGAGCAGGGGAGTGGGGAGGTCAAAAAAGGGAGGGGAGAAGAAGGGGGAGGGAATTTATTAGGCCTTTAAAAATAAAAATAGGGGAATAATAAGGGAGGGGGTAGAAAGGGAAGTTAATCAAGGGAGGGGATAAGGGATACCAGTTTAAAGCAAACCACTGGTTTAAAGGGAAATAGGTTAAGAAGAAGGGGGTAGGAATAGGGGAGGATACAAAAATGTCAGCGAATGCACAAATGATAATTATAACTCTGAATGTGAATGGGATGAACTTGCTCATAAAACGGAAGCAAATAGCAGAGTAGATGAGAAAGCAAAATCCTACCATATGTTGTCTACAAGAAACACATATGAGACGGGTGGACATACACAAGTTTAAGGTTAAGGGCTTCAGCAAAATCTTTTGGGCTTCAAATGAGAAAAAGAAGGCAGGAGTAGCAATTGTGATTTCTGACAAAGCCAAAGTAAAAATAGATATGATTAAAAAAGACAGGGAAGGTCATTACATCCTGTTTAAAGGCAGTATAAAAAATGAGGAAATAAGACTGCTCAATATGTATGCACCAAGTGGCATAGCATCCAAATTCATAAAGGAGAAACTGGCAGAGCTCAAGAAGGAAATAGATAGTAAAACTATAATAGTGGGAGATCTAAATATTTCTCTTTCAGATCTAGATAAATCAAACCAAAAAATAAACAAGAAAGAGGTAAGAGAGGTGAATGAAGTCCTAGAAAAATTAGATTTAATTGATATGTGGAGAAAAATAAATAGGGACAAAAAGAAATACACCTTCTTTTCAGCTGCACATGGTACATTCACAAAGATTGACCATGTAATAGGGTATAGAAACATTGCAAACAAATGCAAAAGAGCAGAAATAATAAAGGTAACCTTGCTGGAGGGGATGTGGCAAAATTGGGACATTAATGCATTGCTAGTGGAGTTGTGAACTGATCCAACCATTCTGGCTGGCAATTTGGAACTATGCTCAAAGGGCTATAAAAATGCCTGCCCTTTGATCCAGCCATACCATTGTTGGGTCTGTACCCCAAAGAGATCATAGATAAAACAGACTTGTAGGAAAATATTTATAGCTGCGCTTTTTGTGGTGGCAAAAAACTGGAAAAGGAGGGTATGTCCTTCAATTGGGGAATGGCTGAACAAATTGTGGCATATGCTGGTGATGGAATACTATTGTGCTCAAAGGAATAACAAACTGGAGTAGTTCCAGGTGAACTGGAAAGACCTCCAGGAACTGATGCAGAGCGAAAGGAGCAGAGCCAAAAGAACACTGTACACAGACTGATATACTATGGTAAAACTGAATGTAACGGACTTCTGTACCAGCAGCAATGAATGACACAGGACAGCTCTCAGGAATTTATGGTAAAGAACGCTACCCACATTCAGAGGAAGGACTGCAGGAGAGGAAACATATAAGAAAAACAGCTGCTTGAATGCATAGGTTGAGGTGAACATGATTGGGGATGTAGATTCGAAACTACCACACCAATGCAACTATCAACAATTTGGAAATAAGTCTTGATCAATGACACATGTTAAAACCAGTGGAAATATGCATCGGCCATGGGTGGGGGAAGAGCGGGGGGTGAAGGGGAAAGTAGGAGAATGAATCATGTAACCATGTTAAAAATGAGTATTAATAAATGTTTAAAAAATAAAAAAAATAAAAAAATGTACTTGCTCACAAGATTCTCATACTTGAATAAAGGAGACAACACATAAATATCTATATACAAATAAGAAAACAAACATTTACAAATATATATATACATGTATTTCTACATATATATGTGTATATATATCTACATAGGGAAGAAGATAAAACTCTCATCAGATTGTGGATATAGTAGTAATTGAATTTCTCAGATGAGAGAGAGCCTGGTAGTAGTACACACTGGACAGATTAGGAAAAAATGCACTAATTTGGAATAACTGATATTTTGAATGAGATAGGTAATATATAGTGAATTAGCAAAAATTAGAAAAGAATCTCCATACTCCATATAATATTCATATAATATGTACATATATAAGGTAGTATTGATATATATATATATGGATGGATGTGTTTATATATGATATATATGTGTATATATATATATATATGTAATATATATGGACTAATTGTTTGTTAGGCACAATTTCAGTACTTTTTATTTTAAAATGCTGTTATCCTATATAGATTAGGACCTATATGTATTTTACAGAGAGGATTAGCATTAGTAGAAATTTCATACTCTATGGAAATACCACAAAAGTGTTTAAAAGAAAAATCACCTTAGAAATTAAGCTCTTCTAGGGCTTTTTTCTTTTCTTTTCTTTTCTCTTCTTTTCTCTTCTTTTCTTTTCTTTTCTTTTCCTTTCTTTCCTTTCCTTTCCTTTTCTTTCTTTTGGCTTCTTATTCCTAGCACTTAATAAAATATTTGTCTAGTCAAATGCTTAATAGTGTTTGCTACATGCCTTTTAATTATAATAAATATTTAACACTTCTAACAAAAGCCAGAGCTGCCAATTCTTTTAGGAAACATGAATATACAACAATATTAAATAGAATAAGGAAAAAAATGGTAGACAAAAACATCCTTGCAGTTACAAAGCATTTTGCTGTGTTTCTTGTTATCTGAGTTGTTTTTTATCTCATCTCTGATTCTCTATTATTTTAAACAGTCAGAATCTCATCATTTTAATACATTTGTAATGAGGACCATCTCACTGAGATTGATCCATGTTGTTCTTCTTGATTTTAGTCAACTACATATGTTGACTTAACACTTATGTCCTTGGATAATGACCAGATCATGGTTATGATGCAGTGCTTAAGGACTGGGTACTTTGATTTGATGAAGCAATATGCTTACTGGCTGCTGAACAGAAATGTCAATGACTCAAATACCAATGAACTTTTCAAAAGAAAAAAGTATTCTTCTGGTTTGTTCTTTTGTTTTGATTATATCTTGGGGAAAAGTAATGTTTTTTGTTAATAAGATCTCCCTGATGGGAGTGGAGAGATGGCCACTAACCTCCAGACCATGGTAACTTCCACATGGAGGGTGGACACAAATAATCCAGCTTGCTCCTGGTACCATGAGGACTGTAACATCTTATGTTTCCTTTCCTGAGTAGCTGATTTCACATCATTCTTAATTACACATTTCTTTCCTTGATGTTCTGTTTTGAGACTTTTCTGATTGTTAAGGAGTCCCATAATGCCCTTGCATCACAGGTACCTTCTTCATCCCAACCCCTCCACTGATGCTAGCTTTTCAGATTCCTTTTATATATTGTCATCTCTTGCTAAATTGTAAGCTCCTTTGTGGTCAGGGGTTGTCTTTCTTCTTTCATATTTTATCCCTAAATTTAGCATAGTGTTTGGCACAAAGCAGATGCATAAAAATTTCTATTCATTTATCAATCAGTTGGATAGGTGTCCAGGGTTAGAGGTAACACTATGTATCTTAGAGGTCTGGAAGTCCTCATTCCAGTGAGTCAGATGGGTGATAACAAGGGAAAAATTTATATCAAAAAAAGACAACCACAGAAAAGAAGAGAAGCCTAAAGAGACAGGGCAGAATCCCATAAAATTTAAAATGCCAAAGGAATAGTCATTAAAGTGACTTCATATTCTTCAAAGGTTCAAGTATGTCTCCTGGCAGATGGAAACAGAAGTCACAACTTAGTATTGAATCCTTTTTAAGCTCTTTCCTCAGTATACAAAATGTGAATTTTATGTGTCTATTAGTAATTCTTTTGCATGTCATACAAATAACTTTCTCATAACTGATTTACAGTGTACATTCTAAAAAATATTAACTATTTTAAGTTAATGAAACTTATTTCCTCTCTATTCTAAGTCTTCTATGGAAAAGAACAAATAACAATAAAAACAAACACAAACATAAACAGAACGCTCTTGTATCAAATACTTGTAGTTAAGTAACAAAACATCCTGAATTTTGTACCTGGAGTCCATCACCTTTCTTTCAGGAAGCAGTATACATAATCTTTTTTTCATAAAGAATGATGGTTGGCCATTGTATTGGTCAGAAAACTTAAGTCATTCAAATTTGTCTGTCTTTTACAGAAGTGTTGCTATCATATACATTATTCTGGTTTTGCTTAATTTGCTCCACATAATTTCATGTTTCTTGGGTTTTTATGAAATTTAGATTTTCATCATTTTCTATAAAATTATAACATATTGATGAATGCATGTGCCATGCTATTATCCAACAGACAGGCACTCCTTATGTTTCTAGTTCTTTTCTAATACATATACATGCAGACCTACATATAAACACATAGTTATATATGGGATATATAGACATAAATGTATAGATAAGCTATTATATATGAGAAACATATAATACACATATGTGAATTAAATATATATATATATATATGTGTGTGTGTATTTTTCCCTTTTTTTAGCTTTTTGGATTATAGTCTTATTATTAGTATTGCTTGGTCAGAGGCATGAACAGCTTCAATTTGCTTTCCTGTTATGACTGTACCAATGCACAGTTTCACCAACAGTGCATGTCAAAATGTTTATTTTCCTCCAATATTTGTCATTTTCCTTTTTTGGTTAACACCATGCTGATAGATGTAAAGTTCTATTAATGAATATGTCTCTAATTATTTGTAATGGACTATTTTTTCATATGAAAATTGGCCACTGGTATTTCTTCCTATTTCTTGATATCCTTTTCCCGCTTATCAACTGGGAAATGGCTTATTCTCATAAATTTGAACCAGTACCCTTTCTGTATTAGAAAGAATGAAGGAAACAAGCAAACAAACAACTAAACCAAACAAAATAACAAAGAAGGAAGTGAGATGAGAGTTGTTTTTTATTTTATAAAATACAAGGTTTATTAAGAAAATATCAGAGGCAAAGACTTTTAGGGGTTTTGTTTTGTTTTATACAAATAAATTATTTTTTTATTAAGGGAGCATCAAAGTGAGGAAATCCAGGCCTCAATGACCTCAACTTTACTGTGGAACATAGACAAGTAGTCAGAGCACAGACAAAATGAATAAATTTGTACTTGGGTTCAGGATGAGATAAATAAGAGATTTAAGTTATTTCAACAAAGTGGTCTCATGTACAAAACTAATAATCAGGAAATCAGTTTGGCTGTTCTCTGCCCCTTCCCCCATGAGACATGAACATGAAAAAATAGTATAAGATTGAAACTACATTAAATTAATTAGGATGGTACATTTGTTTATAAAAAATGTTGGGATGCTAAAAAGTCATACTAACAGAAATTAAAATTCCACATTTCCAGAATAAGGCACAAATTGCTACTATTTAAACTGAAATGTTACACTTTCTATAATTCATCATGCTTTTTAGTTTATATATAAAACAATAACCTAATCAAATATTCATGTAGGTTTTTCCAAGTATACAATTTCCATTCATTTCAAAAGCCAAGCTCATGGTTCTTATTTCCGTTGATATGATAGCATAAGCAAATTTCTTTGGGGAAGCATTGTGATTTTTATTATATTGCAGCACCTACATTGCATAGTAAGTATTTTTTCTTTTACACACTCCACACTTTTCTTTCTTCACTTTGAGGAGACCTTTTACTCTTCCCCATTTGGGGGAGCCTAATCAAAGCTTTAAATAATTTGTTCCTGGGATGCTGGAGAGGGAGTGAGGTTTAATAACCTGAAGAGTATGGGAAAGGGAACTTAAAGACTTGCTCATTAAAGATCAATCTCAGCCTTGAACCCATTTGGACCATGTGCATGGCATTAGAGCAAAGAATTTAATGGAAAGGAAGTGAGTAGCTGTTACAATATCTTAGATTTACAGCGATGTATTATTACTCAAATTAACCAATCTTTTATCCATATTATTCTTGAAAAAAATCTTCCCCGCCTATCCTATTTCCTCCCTTATTTCTAAACCTTACCCCTTTGAGCATATAACTCTACAACCTGATAATCTAAACAGTATCCTTTTATTTTCAACCATCATCACACTAGATTATAGTTGTCATTTAACATGACATTTCAAATTTGTGTCAATAGGGTTCTTTAAGTCTAAATAATAAATACTTGCCTATATACAGGAAAGAGGAAATATGAGCATTTTTACCACTAATAATAATAATTCAGCTGGGAAGAATAATCACTTATTAAGTTTAAGTGGAACCTTATATTTTGATTATAATGTTCAATTCACAGAAGTGTTCAACAAATTGTGGTTTCTTTTCTGAATAAATTCAAGATGTGATAATTAAAACACATTCTTCATTACTTTTGGGTATAAATGACCTTAATCAAGGTAGAACATTTTACCAAGATCACATAAATCATTAACCTTGACAAAAAGGCTAAATACAAGACAGTAACTGTTAACAATGTTAATTGTTTCCATGTGTTATATATTAATTCAGATGAAAGAAACTACATGGCTTGCTTAGATTTTATGGATTGTTATTAATCATAGTAAGTTTAAATAAATATTGATTGGTGGTTACTATAAGTTTATCATTCTGTTCTGTGTTATGAAGAGATAAAAAATTAATAGAAATTTCTCTTAGCCCAAAGAATTTAAAATTGACCTTAGATTAACTAATTTAATAGGGTAAAACAAGATAAGTATGTTTGAAATTTGTTACTTAGTTGCAGCCAGATGGCATAATGGATAGAGCTTCAGGTCTGGAGTCAGCAAGACTAGAATTTAAAATTGGGCTCAGACATTATTTAGCTATGCAATCCTGGGTAAATCACTTAATATATAATTGCCTCGGTTTGCTTATTTTCAAAATGGGAATATCAAAGCCTTTTTATTTCCCAGGGTTGTTATAAATCTCAAATTAGATAATGATTTTTAAAGTGTTAGTACCTGGCACATAGGAAGGGCTGTATAAATATTAACTATTAATATTATTGTTGCTTCTAATTTAGTTGAACACTTTGATCTCCACATTTGGCTGCAAGTCAGTTTCATAAGTTTTGCTTTTTTTTTTTTGGTAAATAAGGTTGCCCCTATCAAGAAACATAAAAAGAGGATGGGGTATTGATTAACTCAATCTAGTCATATCATTCCTCTTCTTTGTCATGGCCATCATTCTCCCTGTGTGCTCATCCTTTCCCTGATACCAGCACCCCTTCTCTGGCTTCATTGTCCTTTCTTGGCATGGATCCTATATTGAATAATTAATTTATATACTTTTCCCTTTCTTTGATTCTCTGACCTCCATTGTTCATGGTTTACCATACACCAACTCTGGATTACCCTTGTAATCTATTCTCTGAGATTTTGACTGTTGTTGAATTATGCAGGAAAATCTCATCTAACTTCTTCTACCAGGCAGATCTAACCAAGCTGGTATTATTTTATTTCCATCAATGTATTTATGTTTCTTAGCTGTTCTTTTAGTTTTCTAATAGGCTTTTTTTGTTTTATCCATATAATAGAGAGGAATGTTTTCTTTTCTCCTCAAGGTTTAGAGTCTATCTTTTTTTTTTTTTAAACTTTCCCTCCTATTCCCTCTTAGTAGAAGACCTTGCCTTCTTTGGAGGACATCATAAACTCTTTCTCTTCTCCTACTCCAAATTTCAAAACCTTTCAGACTCCTATTATTTTTTACTCTTAGAAGCAGCCTTCCTTATCAAGATAATCCTTTTATTTGTTCCCTAAATCCCATCCTGTCCTAATTAGTCCAAGAATTTGTCTCTTCATGATTCCCTACATTTTTCTTTCATCTTCAATCTTTATTATTTACTGCCTCCTTCTACCGCCTACAAATATGCCCAGGTTTCCCCTTCTTTAAAAATATCCTTTTCCTATTGAACTCTAAAGTAGGGCTGCTATGTGAAGATAAAATGTGATAATATTTGTAAAGTATTTTGAAAACCTTAAGGCACTATTATAAGTGCTAGTTGTAATTATTATGATAGATTATTGTTATTATTATAAATATCTTCTTCCTTTAATAGCCAAAATCCAAGAAAAAGTCATTTATACTCATTTCTTCTTTTCCTTAACATCCTACTTATTTATCAACACCCTGATGTTTAATGTACAAGCCAAGTCACTTGAATAAAAGTGCTCTGCTCAAATTTATAAAATGAAAAACTTTTCTTAGTACAAATTTATCCTATTGAACTTTGCTGTTTTTCATACTGTCACATACTCTTTTTTTGCCTGAATATGTGCTTTTCTCTTTGCTGTCATGACTTATTTTTTAATTCTCCTTGTACCATGTTAAGGCTTCTCAGATATACTTCATGGCTCATAATCCATTTCTCTTACTTTAAATGGGTTTTTCCTAGGTCTTTGTCAAGTGCCCTCTTTTCTTTCTAAACTTTCTTCCTTGGTGAACTCACTTTTATTGATTCAATCATTCTTCAGATAATTCCCCAAACTATGTATAATCAGCCATAATCTCTATAATCTCACTTATACCTCTACTCACACATTGCCAGTTGCCTGCTGGATATTTCCCTGATTAGAAACTGAATTAGGAATCAAATACTTCTGGTGTCTTAACTCTGGGTTATCTAGCCAGAGGCCAGTTGCAAGAAGAATATACTAAACCAAATTAATTTGTCAAATACTTTGCATGTACATGATGGCCTATTTTAATTATGGATTCTATTAAAAATAAATATACAGAGAGATACATACACATATGTACATATGTTTACATACATATAAAATATTTATATGTTTACCTGTATCACATATATGCTTATATAATACAGTCTATTGTATAAATATATATGCACATGATTTATTAATCTGAAACACAAGCGTTTCCACTCATAGTTCTGCTTCCCATTCCTGTAACTTTTACACGTAAAATATTCCTCTCTAACCATCACTTTTCTATTTATGTTATCAATTACTTTTAGAATGTATAAACTTCTTTGTTTTTTAAAACCATTACTTTCTATCCTAATAACATCTCTAGGAGAGAAGGGCAAGGCCTAGTAAAATGGGGGATAAGTAATTTGTTCTGGGTCACATAGCTAAAAAGTATCTGAGGACAGATTTGAACCCAGGTTCTCCTGACTCCAGGACTGTCTTTCAATCCACTGTACCACCTAGCTGCCCCTATAATATATATTTCTTGAGAGCAGAAATCATCATTGCTTTTAATTTGCATGATCTATGACTAACCCAATACTTGGCCCATACTAAGCAATTAAATGCATTTTGATTCATTTATTTAATAGATTTGGACAACCCTGTGAAATCTCAAGCATAACATATCAAAAATATAACTCATTATTTCTACCTCCCTATATCAACTCTTTTTACAAATAATACCATTTCTACTGAATTCTTATACTGAAAGGTTTGTAACCTCAATCATTCTTGACTCTTCCATTTCCCTCACCTCATCATATCTAATCAGTCACCAAATTTTATTGATTGTATCTTGGTAACACCTCTTCATGTATCTTAGACAAAGGACAACTTCAGTTCCAATGGACACTCATTAAGTACAGGCCCTCATCATCTCTCCCGGAGATTATAGCTTTCTGCAAGGTCACTCTGCTTTTAGGGCTTTTCTTTTCAATCTGTTCTCCCTACAGCAGATAAAATATTTTTCCTAAAACAAAGTTCTGCCCATCTCACTCCCTTACTCAAAAATCTGTAGCAAATCTCTCATTCTTCTAGAATAAAATTGAAATTCCACTTTTTAGGAGTAGCTAGGTGGTTCAATGGATAATGTACTTGGTTCAAATCTAGCCTCAGATACTTCTTAACTGTTTGACCCTGGGCAAGTCACTTAACCCCAGCTGCCTGTTACCCCTTTTCAGTTTTGGAGCTCATACTTAGTTTAATGGGTTAAAAAGTTCCTCATGTTGGCATTTGAAACCATAATCTAGACACATTTTATTATATCTTCTTTATGCTGACAATTCCCAAATATGCCTTTCTGCCCAAATCTCTCTTTTGACCTCCAATCTTGCATCTCCAATTGCCATTAAGAGATATTCACATGGGGGACAGCTGTGTAACTCAGTGGATTGAAAGCCAATCCTAGAGATGGGAGGTCCTAGTTTCAAATCTGGCCTCAGACACTTCCTAGCTGTGTGACCCTGGGCAAGTCCCTTAATACCCCTTGCATAGCCCTTACCAGTCTTCTGCCTTGGAACCAATACATAGTATTGATTCTAAGATGGAGGGTAAGGATTTAAAAAAGAGAGAGAGATAATCACGTGGCTTCTATGGACCTGAGTTATCTTATCTATAAAATTTATAAAAAATTAGACTAGCTGACCTGCAACTTCCCTTCTAGTTCTAAATTTGTTATTCCAGGATGCTATATTGGTTAAATAAAAACATAACTTTTGCTCTGAAAACCTCCCCTAATATACACTAATAATTATGACTCAGGGTAGCTTTATTAAATATTAATAATGACTATTCACCCTACCGTGTTTGTCTTGAAGCAGTGGCTACAGATTTTTTTTAAATTCATCATGAGACCATCACTCAATATCATGTTTCCTTAGAACATGTGAATCATTACATTAAAATTGTATTGTTTGAAAATATGTGTGCTTTAGAGCATAATAATGAAAATAAGCACTTTCACATAGACAAATATATATTAAACACATTTTAACAGTAATTGTAATAGCAGGATAGTACAGTATTAGAAGCTTGACATCTTTGAAACTAAACAGACTGCCAGTTTTAGATTTCTGCTGACTTCAGATGTATGTGTTGCAGAATATAATCTTAGCATTCTGGAGTTTGTGGAAATAAAAAAAAAATTGTCTACATTTATTACAGTGACTATAATATAGCTATAAAAGCGTGTGAGTGGGGAGAGGTAGAATCAAAAGATGATATAAGGCAAAGAAGAATAGGACTTCTTATGTTTTATGTTTTAATTTGTTATCAATAATTTGCATATGAAGACATTTGTCATATGACAAAATGTGTTAAAATAAGTGAGTTTGTAAATGTAAAAGGTTTAAATAGGATAATGTCTGTAAATGTACGTGGTGCAGAATGTAGCATATAGTAGGCACTTATTCAATGGTTGTTCCCTTCTCTCCCACCACCACAAATAACTCAATCTCGTTAGTTGTTATTTTCTATAACACAATTGTGTTCTGCAAGCACTATGAGATGCAAAAAATTGAAATGCAAAAACAAAACAAAAAAATTCATTCTCACTTGGTCCTTCCACTCCATATGCCTTCCCCCTCCCTCCAGTTTTTGGCAAATTTCTAGAAAAATATCTACCTTAACTAGTTATTTCCACTTCTTTTTCTCTTACTTCTGAGTAAGTACTCAGAATCAGTCTAATCCAACTGAAACTTTTCTTTCCAAATTGAACAAGAATTTCTTTTTTTCTCCTTTGTCCCAAGCTTTTATTTTCAAAGTAGTGTACTAGTTTTGAAGGGGTTGTGGGAAGATACACACACTTATTCATTATTATCAGAAATTTGAATTGATCCAACTGTTCTTTAAAGAAAAAACATTAAATTGTTCATGCTGTTCTATCCATAAAATCTTCTACTAGAAACATAATCCATGATCAAAGTCAGAAAAGAAAATATGCATGAGTGTATACATGTATATAGATATGACCAGTGATTTCTTTGGAAATGACAGCCTTTTGCTATTCATTACCTTTACTTGTAAACATATTTCTATCCCTCCATTACTCAGTAAGAAATCTCTCACAATGAATAATATTTTTTAAAGTAGTTCAATAAAGCTTACCCTCAATGTACTGAGTCTGATAGTATATGTGAAGTTCTATACCCATAATCCTTCCTTTTCTTTTACAAAGAGAGTAAAGTGCATTTATGCACGTTTTCTCTAGAAACAAGCTTGGACATAACAATTACACAGCATGTAACTTCCTTTGGTTACATGTTTATTCACAACAACTGATCTCTTAATTGCCAGGTCTATGTCTTCTCTCTCAGCCCCCATTCTTCTTGACCACCCTCTTCATATCATATTATCTATCATCTATCATATCTTCATATCAATATCATCTATTCTCTGAGTTTTCTTGACACAATTATTACTTTTCTACCTATCTGTCTAGTTGTTCCTTCTCAATCTGGAAAATCAAGCATGTCTTGCCCTCTATTTGTAAGTGTTCTTACTGGTTCTCTTTCAGTTCTCTTCTCATAAATATGTTCTTATCATTTTTCATAGTTTCAATATATCATAGTTATGAATCTAATTCTTACATCTTTATATCTAGTTCTTATCTTTTCTTGAATCACAGATACAGTTGCTAAATCACTAGCCTCTGTAAAGTGGATATTTTCAACTCGATATTCTGAAGGCACTTCAAATTGAATACAACTACAGAAGAATTTTATCCCTTCCTAGAGACAAGTAGGTACCTCAGTGATTAGAGCACTGGGCTAGAAGTCAAGAAGACTTGATTTGAAATCCATCCTTAGACACAAAAGCTCTGTAATCCAAGGCAAGCCTCATAGCCAGTCTGTCCATTTCTTAATTATAAAATGGGAATCAAATGACATAGCATCTATAAAAGTTCTTAGCATGGTGTCTGGCACTTAGTAGGCACTTATTCAGTGCTTGTTCCCTTCTATCCCATCACCACTACCACCACCACCACAATAAAATCATGTTCCCTATCTTTCTTATTTCTGTGGAGTGTATGCCCTTCCTTCCAATTTCAAAAGTTTGTAACCTCAGAGTAAGCCATGATTACTCACTCTTGTTCACCTCACATATCAAATCACTTACCAATTCTTATACATTTTACTTCATAACGCATTTTACACTTATCTCTTTACTTCTACTCACACTATATGCAAGATCAATCTCTAACTTAGTCTTACATAGTCTAGCAATGTCTTGCTGGACTGTGGCACTATGTTCCTAATTGTCTACTCATTTGAATGTATGCCCTCTCCAATATATCTTCCACATAGTTACCTCCAATAAGCATATTTCTGACCATTGGACTCCATGCTCATGAAGTCCAAATGGCTCCCTATTCTATCTTGAATCCAATTGAAACTCTGCCTTTTGTTCAAAAGTTCTTGACATCTGATTCCATTGAACATTTCCTGTTTGATTATTTATCATTCTCCTTCACTCAATGAATGATGCAGGCAAACTGATCTTCTCCCTGATCTGTACACACCATATTCCACCTTCCATCATAATACAATTGCAATGGCTGTCTCCTATTCCTAGGTAACAGTATATCTTATACTCTACATTTTAGAATTTCTAATTTTCTTCAAAGCTCCACTTATGTACCAGATGTTCCATAAGGCCTTTCTTGATTATTCTTAATTGTGAGTCTTTACTCTGAAGTTCCCATGCATTTATTTTTTATATATTTTATGTTTATTTTTATGTATAAAAGTTGCTTCTCCTATAGAATGGGAGCTCAGAGATTGGAGACAGTTTTGTTTTCATCTTTGTAACCTTAAGTCATTGCAAAGTGCCAGGCACAGAATAGATATGTAATAAATATTTGCTGATTTCTCAGTAGTCAGTTGGTTACAGATGACATAAAGCTAGATTCATACATCATAGGACAGAATCCAGGTTGCTGAAATTCTCAGAAAATTAAGTCCCAAGCCCAACCAAAATTCTGATGAATGTTATGAGTTGAGACTAGTAAAAGGAATGTGACATATTAGTATTTATATATGCTCCATGGTTTTATGGAACAGATATGAAGAAAATTGACTTCTGGATGTTGGCATGGTTAGTGGAAATTGTTCCCTCTTCAATGGCAGGGATAATCTTTATGGTTACCTTTGTTCTCTGACTTTGATGAACTGAAGTTCTCTTCACCTATATAATGAAAGGATGATAACCTCTGTAATTTATGGAAATATATCAAACACAAGGGAACTTTTGGTCATTTGAACTCCTAACTATATATTAGTAAGGTAGGAATAGGAAATGGGTAATGGATTTAGTAGATACTGGGGTGGTAGTAACTTTACTACTTGGTAACAGTACTTTTTTTATTTTTCGGTCATTGTGGGGAATGAACGAAAACAGATTCCTGACAAGCTCTTACACTTCTTCTTGGCAATTGGCATGAGCTGACCATTTAAGGTCAAGGTTTTAGTGGGATTGCTTGGTGGGGCAATAAATAGAGTGATTGACCTAGAGACAGGAAGACTTAGCTGCCCGAGTTCAAGTTTGACTTTAAACACTTTATTTTTAAAAATTACCTGTCTTAGATTCATTACTGTGTATTGTTTCCAAGGCAGAAGAGTGGTGAGAGCTAGGCAATAAGGGTTAAGTAACTTACCCAGAGACACACATCTAGAAAATGTCTGATGCCAGATTTGAACCCAGGGTCTCCCATTGCTAGGCCTGGCTCTCAATCCACTGAGCCACCTAGCTGTTCCTCACTCAGGTCTCAGACACTTACTGGCTTTGTGGCCCTGGGCAAGTCACTTAACTCTGTCTTTCTTAGTTTCTCCTCTATAAAATGAGCTAGAGAAGGAAATGTCATACCCCACCAGTGTCTTTAGCAAGAAACCTCCAAATGGTTCACAAAGAGTTGGACATGACTGAAATAATTGAACAATACACAACATCAGTGACTGTATTGGGGTAGTGCTAAGGAAAGACTAGCACCTCTGCTGTGAGGTCTTGCTGAGTTTTTTGCAGGCAGCTCATCTACCTTTGGTTTCTACCTCTCACCTATGACTTCAAGAAGCTACAGCACATGCAAAGGCCAAAAAAGTTTTTAGTCTGCTAAAGGTCTCAAACTCATGTGTGGGTTAGGAGATGTCTACAACAAGGATGTGAAGATATTTGTTCCATTACTGCCCATATTTTGGTTTAAGGCAAATGGCTATGCTCAATTACTAGGGATACATGAGAAATAACTTGCATTCATTCCCATAATGCCACTTGGTATTTATCAATGGGAATCTTCTGTGGGTGTAGTGGTTATAGATGGGATATAACACTAATGTTATATTCATATTGCATAATGATTTGTATAAGTGAGACATGATTATTGTAAACTTAGCCTTGCCCTATCTATAAGCACAGGAACCCAAATGGAGACCATTTTTGAAAATTCCTTGTATGAATGCCCTCTTTTAACATACATGCTTTAATTAACTGCCTTGAAGCCTGATAGTACCACAATTTCTAAGAATCACTATAGCAGTTACTAAAGAGAAAAAAGATATAGCCTTATCTTTTTCTTCAGAATTAAGCTGATGGAAAGTTCTTTAGTCAGCAAAAGAATACACGAAAGTATTTGAAGTATGAAGCTAGTGTTTCAAAAATTAATCTGGAGGTTTATTACCAGATTTATAAGCATTTATTAGTAGAGAGAAGATAGAAAAAGTGTTTTCAGCCTTTCTAACATTAGGTAAAAATGCAATCCTCCATTGCAATCAATGCTCCAAACTACCACTTGTCAGAAATGGCCAGGTGAGATAAAAGAACAGAGATCAAGAATCAGTTCAGAGACAATTAGTTTAAAGCCCCAGATAGAGAAAAAAAGAGAACTCTCCCCTTCTCGTGCTGGTTTTTTAAACTTATGGCTCCACCACAGAGGCAACACTGGCCACCCCAAGGGATGCTGGTCACTCCAGGGGATACATGACTCTGTGACTCCTATGTCCCACCACTGGGGTGTGAGGGATCAATGTCCTCTAAATATTTAGTTCATACAGCTAGCCATAGATTTGTATCTTAACTGGAACTTTGAGCATCCTTCAAACATTCTTATTTGCTCTTTTGCCAATCTTGTGTTTACCCTTTTGTGTTTATAGATAACCATATGTTGATTTTAGTACATAACTATTCTGTCTTAGGGAGCGCATAACCTCTTAAAGAACTTTGTTCAGAATGTGGATCATAGGAGACAGGGAATTTGTGAAAAATTTACATGGAAAGACAGACTGAAGAAAATCTCTTGATTTCAAACATGTAATGAATATATTCTTAAATGGAAGTTCCTTGTTTTCCCTCAAGAGTTATATATAATCTAAATAATAAATCATTGAGTAATTCATATTGTGAAATATTCTATGCGTAAACATTATTAAACACCAGTTACTATGTGCCAGGAAGGGTACAAAAATAAAATTACTCAACTGCTGACCAAAACTTATTTTATCTCATTCTTAGACAAAAGTTTCAAGTTCATTGAAAAAGAGAATACCTTGTTTTGGCTTGGGGAAATCTCTGACTCAATAGAACTTGTTTTGCCAGTATTTCCTCAGAATTAGGTTACTGCATAGGGACATTGAGTAGGGGCAGTTGGGCTAGCTCAGTGGATTGAGAGCCAGGCCTAGAGACGAAAGGTCCTAGGTTCAAATCTGGGCCAAGACACTTCCCAGCTGGGTGACCCTGAGTGACCCGTTGCCTACTGGTTGTGGCCCTATGCTCCTAGAATGGAGTCCCAGGATAAAAAAAAAAATAGGGACATTGACTGGGATCAACTATAATAGAATATTTTTGTGCCAAAATAAAAGATGAAGATAATCACAGAAGACCTGGAACACAGTAACAGTAATAGTGTATAATGCTCAAATGTGAATGATTTAACTTATCAACAAAGAGAAGGACCTGAGACAACTCCAAGGTATTCATGATGAAAAATTTTATCCACCACCATAGAAGGAAAGTGATGGAGTCTGAATATTGATTTAAACATACCATTCTTCTCTTTATTTCTTGCATGAATTTTTTCTCTAGTATAAGTAATATATGTCTTCTTTCACAAGATGACAAACATGGAATATGTATTGTAACCTATGTCATAATACCTACTGCCTTGGGGATAGGGGAGGAATAGAAGGGATGGTGAGCACACAGATAACAAAAAGTCAGAAACCAATTGCTGAAAATTGTATCAACATGTAATCTGGAAAAAAAATAAAAGTAAATTTTATGAACTGCACTCTGCCAATAGAATCACGAGATAACCCATTCATTATTTTCTATGACACAATAAAGTTTACTTTACTCCCCTATTTTGGTTCTTTACATTTCAATATTACTATGATCCCCAAACCTTCATTGTCCACATCAATATATGTGCAAATATATAGAGTGATAGAATGTAATCTCCTTGAAGTGAAGAATGATTTTTTACACATCTCTAGCTTTTCACAGTGACTATCATAGAGTAAGTACATAATAATCATTTCCTAATTACTTAAATTTGATATGAGTGCTATTATTAATTCTATTTTACAAATGAGGAAATTATGCCTGATAAGTCATAGATTTTCTTCAATCCCATCAAATGTTCTATTTTATCATGCTATCTCTCTCAAGACAAATAAAAGAGAAAGTATTAGGTAGAAACAAGAGTGTTGGCCTTGGAGTTAGGAAGTGTTCAAATCCTGTTTGTGTCATTTACAAGATATGTGGCCAGGTCTGAAAAAGTCACTTTAGGTCTGAATTCTTCAAACAACTTCCTCTTTACTATAAGTTAGAGATTAGTTGTTGAGTTACTTTAGAGAATTACATTTCCAAGACAGGAATTTCTTAAATAAATGAAATTATGGATCCAGCCTAAAAAGCAAAAGTATGATTATTGCTAATAATGGCTTAAAAACATGAATATCTCATTAACTATCGAGGTATATGTTTATACTTGAATACATGTCCTAAATGTTTTCAATTATGCAGAGCTTATTTTAAAAAATACAGAGAGTATCTTTCAAGTAGGTATGCATATGATAACCAACTTCCATTTCTATTTTGTCTTCCCCTTTTAGGGACTAAATTCCTTTAGAATAGGATTTGTCTTGTCTTCTTTGACCTTAATACTTTGCACAGTTCTAGTCATGTACTAAATTCTTTTTTTTTTATTTTAAACCCTTAACTTCTGTGTATTGACTTATAGGTGGAAGATTGGTGAGGGTAGGCAATGGGGGTCAAGTGACATGCCCAGAGTCACACAGCTGGGAAGTGTCTGAGACCGGATTTGAACCTAGGACCTCCTGTCTCTAGGCCTGGCTCTCAATCCACTGAGCTACCCAGCTGCCCTCATGTACTAAATTCTTAAAAGCTTTATGTACATATACATCTATCTACCTATCTATCTGTCTGTCTGTCTATCTATCTATCTATCTATCTATCTATCTATCTATCTATTTATATTACCTTAAGACCTTCATGAGAGTGAGGTTTTTTTAGTGTATTAGTAATGGCTAATTTTTACTATTTTAATAGAAGGGATATTTGAGTGTCTCATTTAGGAGGTTAAAGCTGAAAGGATCCTTTAGGACCATCTAGTTCAGTGATGGGCAAACTTTTTAAAGAGAGGGCCAAAGGAAAGGAAATGCTCATCTGTCAGTCTATTTCTAAGTCAACTCTTTTGAAGTTTCATTGTATTGTATCCTATCGTTGTATTCATCAGATTAGGAAAAATGTCATGGGGCCGAATAGAGCATTTCAGGGGGCCACATCTGGCCTGCTGGCCATAGTTTGCCCATCACTGATCTAGTTTAATCCCCTGAATGTATAGATGAGGAGTTTGTTTAGCAGATAGATGGAAAGACTAATCAAAGATCATATTAATAAATTTTAAATAGCTTAAACTTTTGTTGGTGAACCTATGGTACTTGTGCTGGAGAGGGCTTCTCCCCTGCTCCTCTCCATGCATGCCTGAGGACATTTCTCACATCATCAGCCCCTCTGCCCAGCAGCCCAGTGGGAGTGCTTCCTTCCTTCTCTGTCTGGGGTAAGGTTGAGGGATGGTACTCACATGTATCTGAGGCATTTGGTATTTAAAAGGTTCGCCATCACTGGCTTAAACACTAGTTGCATTGCCTTCTCTAGACCATTTTTTCTCTATGTTTTCTGATACAATATCAATACAAAAATTACCTAGAGATTTCAATAACCCTAAGAGTGCATTGTTTTGATTCTCTCTGTCAAGTATCTAGTGATAATTACTTGTCTCTCTTTGCCTGTGCTTGGAGCAAGTCTGAACTCCTGAATTGTCTTGCTATTTTCCTAATCTTTGATACCCGACTCTAGCAAAGCCTAAGGATACAGTGATCTTATTGTTACCCTTTGCAGATAGAAGATAACTTGAATAGACTTGGGCTTTGTTCTTGACTTTGATGTTCTGAAGTGATGGGACATTCATTTAGCTTTTCTAAGATAGGTGATTAAAAAGAAACTCTTGAATTGTATTTTAAATCTTTGAGATTATCAAATAAAAGTTTATTTTTAAAGAACATAGCTTGAGACATGAATCATCATGAAGTTATCCTATATCTCCAAATTCTACCTGAAACATATATTCATATCAACTAGGTTATGAATTGTGACAGTTGAACTGCAACTGGGAACACTGCTAAAAAGAGGAAGTAATGAGAGCACCTCCAACAAGTAGGAATTATCAACAGCAGTGCTATAAAGTATTAGTATTGAGACCTGTTGTTAGATTCTTCATGAAAAGACACACAGAGGAAAAAAAAAGAATATCATTCTAATCAACCAATATGAAGACTATAAGATAAGATCCAAACACCAGCAAAGGAATTATACTTAGGAATCTAAAAGCTTTTTGAATAGTCATTTTTCTATAATTAAATTGCAAATTAATAGCAACATAAAAGGTACTGCATTTTTAAAAGTCCACCATTAGCCATTTACTGTATTTAGCACTGTATTAGATCTAAGTAGCAAACTAAAATAAAATAAAAATATAGCTCATGAATGATAGGAGTTACAGCCTGCTTTCCTGGTTCAACTGAACCTAGTTCAAATAGTAGCAGAGAAAGTCTCAGTTTGTTTGTTTTCCCCACAACACAAGGTAGGTTGGTCAGACAACACAACAAACAATAAATTAACAATACAAAAATAGGAACTGATATTTATATAACCTCAAATTTTGCTAAGTATTTTACATATGTTATCTCTTTTGGTATTGATAACAAACTGGAGATGTAATCAATATAGGCATAGGTATGAATAGAGTCTCAGAAGAGTAACTCTGTCTAGACTCTATGTATACCTGTGACAAGTATAATGATTCAAATACTTGATCACTGTAACACAAGTATTGGATTTTGGAAGCCATATTTGAATGCAGAAGTTACCTCCTCTAATCTAATGATAGTATACTACTTAGTATACACCATCTATTATAATATTTTCCTATCGTGGGGCAATTGCCTCTGGGATATGAAAAGACTGTGCCAAACCTTGGCTAATTTTCTATAGAGAATCAATCAATAGGCATTATTGTAATAATTTGACAAACAAGAAGGGATAAATTTTCAAATTGCCTAACTGGTAACTCATTTGGGCAGCAAATTTTTCTCTTCTGCAATGTGGCCTGTCTCAAGCACAACTAAATGTAGGTACCCTGTTTGGGACATTCCTATTTTACTCAATACAAACATACTGGATAAAGCCTCTGAACTCTAAATTCTACATTGAGATATTTCAATGAATCAGAACTACTTACAATAGGAATTGAAGATGAAGGAAAGCCAAGACCATTGTTGAAACAGGAGTTTCCAGGATTCATGAGCTTGCACTAATCTCCTAAACATCATTCCATTTAATACTACCTCGATATAATTTCTTTGGCTTATCCATTACTTAATATGTTTGTCTAATCAATGATCACTAAGATTTGTTTTGGTTCCATAGTACCCTTAAAGATCTCTATCCTAAATGAATACTTACCAATAACTATCTTCTATTTCCTGTCTGGTCAATTCTATAGGCACCAAACAAACAAACAAACAAACAAAAACTCCTTCACTAGCAGGTAAGTCCACTAATTTTCCACATTACTGTATGGGAAGGTCACTGCTTTCTTATTTTTCTTAGGAAAGAAAAGGCTAATTCACATTTGTGAATTTTCATCTGTCCTTTATCCTATTTGCTGTTAAGGTCTCCCTTCTGTCAGATTAAAAAATAAAAATTTTGTCACAATTTTTTTTTGATTCAGGAAAATGTTAGCTACAATATAAATTGATATAAATGGTTTATTTAGGAATTTTGCTAATCTATCTTGGTAAGAGACCATATTGTAGAAGACCTCAAATACCAGAACTCCCTTCCCCCACCAAAATAAAAACAACTTGGAATTCTATATTCAAAAGCTTATTACTAAAATAGTGAAATAAATTGTAGGAGTTTTTGGTTCACTCAAGTAATACAATTTTGCTCAATGAAATTTTGAAAAGCCTGTGGAGATAAATGTAAAAAAGATGAGCAAATTTTGCTGCTCATATTTTACTACCATGAAATATCACAGATTTCTCCAAATGAGTGATTCTTATGATAAATCAATGGCTACTATAGGAAAGGAAAGAGACTAAGCATAAAACTCACATAACCTAATGAGAATTAATTTAAGGATTTTCCTTAAAGGTGACTTAGGCTGTAGGGTTGGAGACAAGGTTTTCCAAGTCTTAAGTTTCACATAGAAAGGTGCTGAATTCTGCTACCTCTGTAGCTACCAATGTCAGGGCAGTTTGAGGTGTTGAAGCAAGGAATGTAGTCCCTTAGCTTTCCCTTTTATATGCAATAAGCCTCATTTCTCATATATGTTAATAATGTTCTTTCAGTTTCTCACTTCCTAGCCTGGGAGTGCCTCAGTCATGTAAAATCACAAAACCTTTGATTCTAAAACATTGCAGTCAGATCTTTAAGGGGACTTTTAATTTTTGCTTTCTAATAATTCTTTCATCTCTAGACTTTCCAACTCTGAGCACCCTGTTCTGATTGGTGAATTTTTTATGTGTCCTACTTCTTCAGACCAGACTGGCTCCAGCTATGTCTGTTGCTTGTGGCTATTTCTCTGTCAGCTGTTTTTGGTTTTATTGGAATTATGCTATTTTGATTGATGAGAGTTTCAAATGGCCCACTATTTCAAGCCCTTTTAACTCCAGACATCTATCACCTTACTCCTTGACTTTCTTGGTCATGTCCCCACCTTACTTATTCACTGAGATACCCTTTTCTCATGCTTTTCAGTTCTGAAAACTTAATCAAATAAATGTATGTTAATCTATTCAACTATAATAATCCTTCACATCCATATAAATTTACCACCTTAACCATCACTTCTCTTCCCCCCGCCCCATTAGAATGTAGGTTTCTTGATGGTTAGGACTGTATTGCTTTTTGTATTCCTGTACACATATACAGATTGCTTAGCATTTTAAAAACCAATTAAAAAGTTATTTGGCATTAACTAATTCATTCAACTTTTGTGTACCTGACACTTGCATATAGTAATTTCTTAGTAAATGCATGCTTAACTGAGTTGTCAGTTCAAAAAATAAATAAGTAGATAAATAGGTAAATGAAGAGAAATAAAATGAAAAAGACAGATTGAAAGAAGGAAAGATTATCCAAGAAGATCTGTTGATTGTATACATAAAATTCAATTGACTTTATATTTTTACTCATCAGTGGATTGTTCTGATATTCTGAAGCTATAATTGCTATTTCTTCAGAAAAGAAGTTATTAGTGGCATTAAAGGATTTGCTTAAGGTTTTGCCTTCTACAGAAGCAGTCTTGCTTCCAAAGAAACCCCTCTGATACTTGCTTCAACTGAGTCTGCTTCAGAGTTTTGCATTACAAATTCTTGACTTGAACCCATTGCCATGCGATGGCCATTAGCGTTTGAGCAAATTCACTAATTAATTGAGAGATCTACCAAGGAAGACCACTAAAACAGCTAAGATTTCACTTTTTTATTTACTTAATTTAGAACCACAACATAAAATAAATGAAGGTTTTGTATCTGGAACTATTTAGGTTCCCAAATAGTGTCTTCTTTTTACTTACTCAGTGTTGTATGGTATATAAAAAAAAAAAAAACTTTTAAAAGAATCAAATCACTCACTGTATTTTTCCTTTTAAATACTTTCAAGTTTTTTAGGAAAATAATGTTGGAATTTCAGACCTTCAAAGCAAGATTTCACAATATTCTATTTTTAACACATATGGGTAAATCTGCTATATATTATCATACCACTGTGATCATTTTTAATTTCTTTTATTTGTCAGTTATAGTTATCCATTGATAGACAATTATAGTTGGAATGACCTCTGGCTTTTCAATGTTCATAAAGTTACTTTTTCCTGCACCTATTAGGAAAACTGGTAAATACAGAAAGAAACTCAAAGTCTACTATGATTTGAGATACATTGGAATACTAATGCTCTTTAATTTCTCAAAAGTTCTCCTCCTTTCTCCAAAAGCTGATGCAGTTTAAAATTCTACCATTAAAAAGATATGTTTATGAGAGTATGTGTAGATATGAATATGTACCTATATGTGGATAATAACTGTGATATTCTTTTTAAAAATTTTTATTTATTTATTTAGAATATTTTTCCATGGTTACAAGATTCATGATCTTTCCCTCCCCTCTCCCAGAGGTGACAAGCAATTCCACTGGGTTATACATGTATCATTGTTCAAAAGCTATTTCCATATTATTAATATTTGCAATAGAGTGATCTTTTAACACCAATACCCCAATCATATCCCCATTGAACTATGTGATTAATCATATGTTTTTCTTCTTCGTTTCTACTCCCATAGTTCTTTCTCTGGGTGACTCTCCCTGAAAGGGGGATGTGGTACAATGGGAGAAGCTCCCAAGGCAAAAGAATCACTTAGTTTTTACCCTAGGATCCATTATTCAGTCTGCAACTGCTAGCCTGAGATTACCTTCAGGGTGGATTCTCTCAGGAACAGGGAACAGGGAACAAGCACAAGCTTTGGGGGTCTCCAACCTACAAAGTATTCCTAAAACTTGGGGTTCATCAGATCTCACTAGGCCAACATATACATTTCACATTCAAATGGTGATATATTATATATACAAGGTATATGTGTAATCATAGTGATCTAACACTCTCTCTCTCTCTCTCTCTCACACACTCTCTCTCTCTCTCTCTCTCTCTCTCTCTCTCTCTCTCTCTCTCTCTCTCTTTTTCATCTATCTATTTATCTATCCACTAAGTCTAGTACCAATATGAAAAGCCATGGAAAGTAGGAGGTAATCTAATTGCATATAAAAAAGAGAATCTGACTGCTTCACTTTCAGCTTTTACAGGATAGGGAGATCTAGCCTCATCAAGCAAAGAAATGAATAAATGAATAAAAAAATAAAACAGGAAAGAAAATGAGATTATTTTTAATTCTATCTTTCTCTTGCTCCTTTAAACTGATTATTTAATAAGAATTTTCTCTTCCCTTTATCAAAATAAGCTCTTTTTCATTGAGTAATCTTTTTTTTTTTTTAACTCTTACCTTGTGTTAGTATAAACTTAAAAAGAGAAGGATGGCAAGACCTAGGCAAATGAAATTAAGTGACTTGACTAGGATGACTCAGCTAGGAAGTGTCTGAGGCCAGATTTTAGCAAATCATTTTCATTATACCTATGAGATAGTGCAGATATAATGAAAACTTCACCTACTCCTCAATTCCAAGCAGATCTATTTAGGTATTCTTTCCCTAGATCAGTGATGGCAAACATATGACATGAATGTCAGCACTGACACATATAGCCATTTTTGATGATATGCAGCCACATATGGCCACATACAGGGAAGAATGGGGCCGCAAGCCAAGGATGAAACACTTACTGTAATGTAGTGTAGACACTCTGTGCACTATAGATGACAATTCTACCTATGTTAATTTACCTATTTTGGTTTATTAAATACAGTTATATATTACAATTATACATTTTTGTTAATTAAACTATAAGTATCATGAAATTACGGTGTTTTTTTTTTCTCAAAGTGACACACCACTTGAGTTATGCTCAGTTTTTTGGCAAATTTTGACACACCAAGCTCAAAAGGTTGCCCATCACTGCCCTAGATTTTTCTTTCCTCTAGACCAGGGATGGGCAAAGTGTTTTAAAGAACGGGCCAAGGAAAGGAAATGCTCATGTGTCAGTCTGTTTCTAAGGCAACTCTTTTGAAGTTTCATTGTATTGTATCCTACTCATTGTATTTCTCAGATTAGGAATAATGTCCCACAGCAGATTGAACATTTGGGTGGCAGGCAATCTGGCCTGAAGGCCATAGTTTACCCATCACTGCTCTAAGAGAAAGTATATGCCCCTCCCCCCTACATTGAATCTTGGGCTCCAACAAATATTCTCTATCTGCTTCTGGCTCTGATGACTCAATATCGAGTTGATTTTGTTTGTGAACCAGAACTCCATGCACATAATAAGGAGACCCATTGGGAGCCCTTTTTTACCCCAATTTGAAAATGCAGATGGTTCTCTTGTCTATCTGGCAGGTCAGGTGGGGATGTAATCCACATGCAAACATAAACCTTAAACACATGGCCAGCCTAGGTTAGCTTGCACCTAGGTTAGAGAGAGAATTCTTTTTCTCTCTTATACCCTAGGATAAAGTACACTTCAAGAAATTAAGAGTCTGGTAGCCCTGTGGTAGGAGTAGCAAAATTTACTGGATGGAAGTAGGTAGCCTTAGCTTCACCTGAAGTAAAAGTGTCTGATTACAGGGAGCAGATTAAATAGTTTAATTGTGGCAAAAAAAATTCTTTGCAGCAGTAGGAATGGTAACAAAAGAAGAGTTAGAGAGAGATATAGAGAGATGAGGAAGAAGGGGGGAGAGAAAGAGAGAGAGAGAGAGAGAGAGAGAGAGAGAGAGAGAGAGAGAGAGAGAGAGAGAGAGAGAGAGAGAGAGAGTCAGAGAGATGTTAAGATTGAAATTCTCACAAGCCTCCTCCTATCATTCTCACTGGCACTCTCCTAGCCACCTCCCGCAGTCCCATTGTGGGAGAGCTTGGATAAAACCCTGGATCTGGAAAGGTTGCCTTTATCAGAAATGACAGACTCCAAAAATTAGATTAAAAAAAAAAAAGAGGATTTATTAATTTGGAAGCAATGTCAAATATCTGGGAGACAGTGTGCAAGTGGAATACTACCTCCCCCAAGGAGATGGGGTCTGGGGTTTTTATACCCCTTTGATAACATGGGTTAAAGGATTGGAGGGTGGGGGATGGGGTGAGTGAGGAATGACTTAATTTATTAGGCTGGGGGGGGCGGTATATGGGATGATCTAAGGCAGGGGTCGGCAACCTTTTTGCCCATGAGAGCCATAAACGCCACATTTTTTAAAATGTAATTTCGTGAGAGCCGTACAGTGCTCACAGTGCGCACTCCTGTAACAGCGCCTAAAAAAAACTGACTTTATGGCTCTGCAGAAAGAGCCATATCTGGCCCTCAAAAGAGCCAGAGCCAGATATGGCTCCAGAGCCTGCCAACCCCTGATCTAAGGAATTCAAAGGATGATTAGATTAGATTACATACCAACCAATGCTTTTCCAGGTGGAAATGAGAGGTGCATTATCTATGTTAATTGAAGAACTAAAAGTTCTTGGGGGATGTTTCTCTCAGAGATCAGAAAGAAATTTCCTAAGTTCCTTTTTTGAGAACTCAAAGTCTGGTAGCCTGTGGTAAGAGCAGGAAAGGCTTAGTGATACAAGAAAAGGCAAAATACAGTCCCTGCTTTTGAGGAATTCACAATCTAATGTGGGAAAGAATATGCAAACTATGGTCAAACAAGCTACATACAGCTTGTGATCAATAGCAAATGATCAATATAGGGAAGAAAATATAATTAAGAGGAATTAGATAAGGATTCCTGTAGTCATAAGGGAGCCTAATTGAACCTTGAATCTAATATTTAAAGTGTCATTATTTGATGAGATCATCAATGTCATATATCATCTAGAGGAAAAGTATTATATAAGGATTGTTGGCTAACAACAAACTTGAGTACAGTCTGAACCAAATTAAAATGTAGTTCCCATCTGATTTTTAATGTGTTGATGTATTAATTAAAAAAAAAAAAAGAACTATATAAATATGTAGTTTTTTAGGTCAGTATGCAGCTTGAAACCCATACAGAGTTTAGTGGCCCCCACTTATATTTGTGTCTGACATTATCAATTTAGAAAAGAGGAAATGCTACAGAGATTGGTTATAAATCTTTCTATTACTAATAGAGATTTAGAAAAAATATTTCATGTTTGCGGAAGGCTTTCTGTCTAAGGCTGCCTTTATACTCAAATCTTTCCTACTCCAAGCCCCAGTGTTCTATCCATTATACTACTCAATTGCATCTTCTTATGTTTAAAATCACTAAATACTACCAATTTTTTTTTCTATTTAAAAAATTTCATTTCACTCCAGTATCAAAAAGAGCAATTCTTAACCCCTCATCTTCTTCCTTTTTAAAAAAATGTTTTCAGCTATAAACGGATTGGGAAAAGAGATGACACATAAAAGTCTTTCTAGATTCTGTGAAAACTCATTTATATTTATTTAAATAATGAACATAAATACATTTACCAGGAATAAGAATATATAGTGTTATAGGTTTGGGTCTTCAGAAATTCTTTAGATGATATATTAGTCTTAAGTCTTGTCTTTCAGCCCGTGGCACCTATATAAAAGAATGACAGTGGTCCTATCCATATGATTGCTTAGAGAAAAAGTTAAAAATATGTCAAAGCTTTCCATATTCTCAGGTTGATTTACATCACAGAATAGATTTTCTGAAAAGCCTGACGGGAAAATTGTAACTAGGAAAAATAGCTCTAAGTAATATTGATTTAAAACTGGAAAGGAATTCAAAGATCCTATTTTCAAATTGCTTCATGTTACATGCAAGGAAACTGATGTCTGAAGAGGTGAAAGTGAAAGTGCCTTAAAGTTCACAGAGCTTTTAAGTAGGAGAGCTGAGATTTAAACTATAGTTTTCTTTATAAAATGTATTAGTTCTTTTTTTCTTAATTAATTTTTTAATTTTAATAACAAATTTCCACATGGTTTCCAAAGTCATGTGATCCATATTGTCTCCCTACCTGCTTCCCTCCCCACCTCCAGGAGCTGACAAGCAATTAAATCTGTGTTATACATATTTTTATATTATTCATTTTTGTAAGCGAATAATCTTATAGAACCCAAATGCCAAAAAATATACCCAATAAACAAGTGATAAATCATATGTTTTCATAAATATTTCTACTCCAGCAGTTCTTTCTCTGGAAGTGAAGAGCATTCTTTTTCCTAAGTCCCTCAGAATTGGTATCCCTCAGTCCTAGATCATTGTATTGCTGCTAGTAACAATGTCTATCACATATGATACACAATATTAGAGTTACTGTGTATAATAAATTTATAATAAATTCCTGGTTCTGCTTATTTCACTGTGCATCCGTTCATGTTGCTCTTTCCAGCTCTTTTGGAAATCATCCTGTTCATCTTTCATTATAGCACAATAGTATTCCATTGATAATATATACTATTATTTGTTCAGCCATTCCCCAATTGAAGTACATCCCTTTACTTGTCTGTTTTTGTCACAACAAAAAGAGAAGCTATAAATATTTTTATACAAGCAGGTCCTTTCCCATTTTTTTTATTACTTTGATATACAAACCCAGTAGTGGTATTACTGAATCCAAAGGTATGCATTCTTTTACCCTTAGGGTATAATTCCAAATTGCCCTCCAGAATGGTTGGATCAGTTCACAACTCAACCCACAATACATTAGTGTCCAATTTTGTCACAATCCCTCCAACATTTATCATCTTCCTTTACTGCCATATCAGTCAATCTGCTAGGTATCAGGTAGTACCTCAGAGTAGTTTTAATTTACAGTCTCTAATCAAGAGGGATTTAGAACAATTTTTCATATGTGTAATAAGCAGCTATTTTGGAGCAGGAGGGAGGTGGCAATGAGTGATGTATGTCACTCAACTCCCCTCTCAGTGGCCACTATTACTTGGCAAACTAAGGGGATTCTCCAAAAATGGTGGCAAGTTGGAGGGGAGAGCCAGTCTCCAGGGACAGAAGGAAGGCTAATCTAAAGGATGAGGAAGGTAGAAACCCTGGCCTGAGTGGCAGAGAACCCCTGGATAAACACAAGCCCTCCTCCATCAGCTGTCACTCTGGCGGGGGGGTCTTGCTCAATTGGTAGTCCCAGTCACGAAACTGCACTCAGTCCCCCTTCCCCTCTTTGCCCTTGAGATGAATTTACTTACATCCTCTTATATGACTGCAAATTATTTATTATGTCTGATTGAAAAAGTTGAAGGGGATGATGGGTAGAGGGAACCAGGAAACCCTGTTGATCTAAGCCCCAAGGTCCTTCCCTGATGGAGTGCTAATATTGGCTCAACCCTATAGGTTCACCTTCCCTTCCCAACTAGATCTGCTTATGTTCTGTTGGCTATCTTATAATTACTAAGGCAGGGTCTCTTGGTAAGGCAAGGTGAGGATTTAGGGAGTTGAGGGGATTTGCTCCCAAGTCAGAAGTCCCATTCCCTTCAGAGGATCAAGTGTTCTTGATCATGATGTTGTCAATGGCCACTGGCAGGAATCACAGGCTTTAGGGAAATCACAAGAGTCCAGTAAACCCTCAGGTATAACTCTTCAGGGTTGAGAGAAATCTCCCTTGCTTCCACCCTCCTTGAGCTTGTCCTCCCAAAAACCCCACCTCTAGGGTTCTTATCCTTTGCTGTCTCTCTGACCAAAGTTCTTGTCCTTTCTTCATGCAATATTCCATTTGAAAAATGACCTTCCTCAGCACTTAACTTTACATATGATTATTGACAGCTTTAATTTCTTTATCTGAAAACTGTCTCTTCATATTCTTTAACCATTTATCAATTATAGAATGAGTTGGATTTTTATAAATTTGACTTAGATCTTTATATATTTGAGAAATGAGATCTTTATCAGAGCAATTTGCTATAAAAATTTCCCCAGTATACTGTTTGCTTTCTAATCTTGGTTGCATTGGTGTTGTTTGTAGAAAACCCTTTTAATTTAATATAATCAAAATTATTCATTTTACATCTTGTAACATTCTCTGTCTCTTTTTTGGTCATAAATTCTTCCCTCTCTATAGATCTAACAGGTAAACTACTTTATGTTCTCCTAATTTACTTTTTTTTTTTCTAAACCCTTACCTTCCATCTTGGAGTCAATACTGTGCATTGGCTCCAAGGCAGAACAGTGGCAAGGGTAGGCAATGGGGGTCAAGTGACTTGCCCAGGGTCACACAGCTGAGAAGTGTCTGAGACCAGATTTGAACCTAGGACCTAATTTACTTTTAATATCAATCTTTTTGTTTAAAACATATATTCATTTTGACCTTATCTTGCTATAGGGTATGAGATTTTGACCTTAACCTATTTTTTGCCATTTCGTCTTCCAATCTTCCCAGCATTGGGTTCTTATCCCCAGAGCTAGAATATCTGGGTTTATCAAATAATAGATTGCTAAAGTCATTAACCCCTAATATATTTCATTCTTAGCTAGTACCAGATTGTTCTGATGATTGCTGTTTATAATAGTTTAAGGTCTGGTAATTCTAGGCTCACATTCTTCACATTTTTTATTTATTAGTTCCCTTGATATTCTTGACCCTTTGTTCTTCTTGATGAATTTTGTTATTTTTTCTAGTTCATAAATTTTTTTTGTCAGTTTGATTTGGATGGCACTGAATAAGTAAATTAATTTATTTAGGATTGTCATTTTTATTATATTATCTCAGCCTACCCATGAGCAATTAATGTTTTTCTAATTGTTTAGATCTAGTTTTATTTGTGTGAATAGAATTAAAACACATTTTTCATACAAATAAAATTAGGTCTAAACAATTAGAAAAACTGTTGATGTTGATTCTGTGCTTTGATGTTTGTCACCATAGAAATTGTCAAGGGTTAGGAATTTCTTTTGCAGTTTGCCATTTTCCCAGCCTTTTTTCCCCCCTGTGGACTGGGAACTCTGGAAACTGTTGATGCAGACTCCTCTGCTACTTGTTTGCAGGGCTTGGCATTGTGAGCAATTTTGCCTGGAGTTAGATCTTCACTGCAGTAGTACAAGTTTAAAAGGGCCCAGGATATGGACTTCTGGGCCTCACTGCAGACTGGTGCCAGTGCCTTGGACTTCAAGGGATGGTTCTGGGATGTTCTATTTTTAGTGTAGCCCTGGACTTGGGATCCTGAAGTTGCCTATAACCAAGTTTGGAATCTGGCTCAGGAAGTGGTGGAGTGGTCAGTCAGCATTCCTCTGTGTGCAGTTTTGTTTCCACTTCCCCTTATCCTATGAAAGCAACTTTCTCTATCTATCTTTCAAGTAGGGTTCAGTGGGAGAGAACCCTCACTCTGTCTTGCTATTGGTCTTTGACTCCTGTCATGATGAGCTGTTTTTTAAAGATTGATTTGGAAGGATTGTCAGAGAGGTTTTAGCTTTCCCTGCTACTAAGCCACCATCAAAAATTAAATTTTCTAATTACAGTGCCAGTGTACTTTCCTTTGTACCCACTTGGTCCCTGGAGGAGGAGGATGACAGTACACAGTCTTGTGTATTACTTAAGTTTTGCTTTCTTAGAATAACACCCTGGTAGTTTCATCTAATAATATGATCATCTTCCAAAGAATGGTTATTACTTAGTACAAAGGCTGAGACAAAAAAAAAAAACAATCACAAAAAAATTTTTCTCCTCCTATGAGTCTTTCAAAAAGATGCTTAATTTTTTTCTTTCTCTTAAAATTAAAAACTGTATTCAGTAGCACATGATACAAAGGGAACAACTTCAGAATAAAATCTCAAAAAAAAGCACTTTACACTCTTTAAATACCTATTTCTCTTTCCTCCTATATTATGGTATTGCTACAGTCATAACTTTTGATTTTTTTTTCTTTCCATTTTGCTTTCCTAAACAATTCAGGATACATGACAATGAGATGACACAGATTCATTACTCGATGAGGATATGTGCTTTCAAGGCATTGGCAAGTGGTGTGAGATTGATGACACTGAAATGCTTTGGTAGTTGATCTTCTGGCAGAGGATGCTCTTCTTCAGTAATGAAAGAAGCGCTACACATGGATCATACTTATCAAACACTATCTGTTACTGTCAGTGATGAAGAAAAGATGACTTTCACTTCCAATACTTACATATTGTATATTACTGCTGGAGATTAAGTAATGGCAAAACATTCTTGCTACCAGATGAGTGTCTTGATAATTAGCAGAGATATTTCTAAGATGCTGTGATAGGAAACAGGGCTATTGGCACCATCAGAGGAAATAATGTTCTTGGCATTGCACATGACTTGCATATTACTACCTTGGTAAATGTTTCCCTGTTTTATAAATACCTCTTTAGAGGAAAAGGCAACACATATGTAAAAACTGGTATAAATATAGTAGAAGACATAACTAAGTCAATGTAATTACATGTAATATTCTATAAGCCTTTAAAATTAAGCATAATCATATTGACAGAACATTGATATGTACAATCTAATTATTTGGGGAAATAGAATATTAATGATTGGTTGAATAATTTTAAGATAATACTACATATTTATGTTAGTGATTAAAATATTCTGAGCTTAACAAATGTTGAGGAAAATTAATATTCAAAATAAAATTTAAAAAGATTACTGATGAAGCTGTGTAGTTAATTATGAGTAGCTTGTTTTTCATTTAATTCAGCAGTTGTCAAAATTTTCGGTCTCTCAGTCTTAAAATTATTGAGAACCCCTAAATTACTTTTGTTTATGTGGGCTATATCTGTTTATATTTACCATATAAATACTTTAAATTTTCCATTTTAACCATATTATATTTACCATAATATAAATTAAAATATATTATTATTATTATTATAAACATTATTTTGACTTAATGGATCTGCTAATAGATGGTTAAGGATCTTTGAGGTCTCTAATGTAGGAAAGGAAAACAATGTTCAGAACTTCATAGATGTGATGAAAGATCTTTCCCCTGCCTAAAAAAAAAAAAATTCTTGGATCGTATCAATATAAAGTTATTTAACTTTTTAGAGGAATATTTTGAGGGATAGATATTCTATTGCAAACAGAAGAGGAATTGGATGTGAGTGAAGAACTGGAGAATAGAAATGGAGAGATAGCTGGATATTTAGAATGGTCATTTTTTTTTTTCAAATCACATGGAGATACAAGCATGTTCCCAAGTAAAAAGAAATGAAATGTATCAATGGAGAAAACAAAGATGTATCCAAGAAAAGGGAAATTTTTATAATAGTCATGAGAGAAAGTTTCTGGGAGTGATGGTATTATGAACTCAGGTACAGGAATTAGCCTTAATAAGGAAGAGGGATATTTCTTCTGCAATAAGAAGTAAGGTAGAGAAAACATATATTACTACAAAGTTGTTAGACTTAGAAAGCAAAGTCTTAAAGAATTCATATTAAATATTATCAATGTGATCAACACACTAACCAATATTCACTTACAAAGACAAATATAAAGCAGTCTTCCCATCTCTCTGCAGAGCAAAATAATGATCTAGACCAGTGTAGAAATTAGGTAATAAATAATAAAGACACCAGGGATATTATAATAAAACTAAGTGATTGTGGGTACATACTCTGGGGTTCAGGAGAGACTGGACCAGGATGGAAATATCAGAGTTTACTGGATTCACACAAGAATGGCAGTTGGTCTTAACTGTCACACAGCTTCCCCTAGGCCAGAGTCTAGAAACAAGCAGGCAAGGAAAAAGGGATTAACTGGTTTTAATTATGTACAACTAAAAGGTGGGATAGGGATATCTACTCTAAAATCTTAAAACCTAATGACAAAACCCACAGGGAAAGGGAAGATTTCCCTACACTAATTTAGTGACCTAAACAGGCAGGGCCCAAGGAGCAATAATGGAGTCTCTGGGTGACTGCCTCAGACCTGGTCCTGCCAGGCTTGAGCAGCACAGCTAAGGGCTGATGTGGCTTTGGAGTTCTCACTGTAATCCACCAATGATTTCTGGATACCAAAAGCCAAGGTGGTCTCAAGTACCAAGTTGAGAGGGTGTGCTTGAGACACTGTCCACCAGATCCCAAACTTCTCCTCTTCCCTTGGTACTGCACTGTAGATCTTGTCCTCTTTGCTAGATGACACCACCACACAGGATCCCAGGGAAATCAGGATGCAGGGTGTCCTTTACTCTGAGATCTCCCAGGGCTAATCACAGTTTGTGCTAACCCCTGATGGAGTCCCTCTCAGAGCACAAGTCACTTCCTCCTGCTCCTTCATTCCATCTTGGAATTCCCAGCTCCAGCTCCTTCCTGCTAGATACATCTTAATTCTTAATTACTAACTAATCTAATCTTCTTCACAACACCAGTGATATGCAAACTTTTTAAAGTGAGGGCCAAAGGAAAGGAAATGCTCATCTGTCAGTTTGTTTCTAAGGCAACTCTCAAAATTTCATTGTATTGCATCCTACTCATTGTATTCATCAGATTAGGAATAATGCCACACAGCTGGATAGAACATTTCAGGGGGCCCACATCTGGCCCTCGGGCCATAGTTTGCCCATCACTGGTCTAGAGTGATTTTAAATGGACTTTCTCTTTCTAATTCCAGCTGCTGAATTTTGTTGGAAATATATAGAAATACTGAATTATGTGGGTTTATCTTGTACCCTGCAACTTTGCTAAAGTTATTAATTATTTCCACAAGTCTTTTAGTTGATTTTCTGGGGTTCTTTAAGTATACCATCATATCATCTGCAAAGAGGGATAGTATAGCTTCCTTACTGCCTATTTTAATCCCTTCAATTACTTTTTCTTCTCTAATTGCTATCTCTAGATTTTCTAGTGTGTAAATGGAATTAGCTCATCCTCATTCATTGTTTAGACTCTAACCATTAGAAATAATGTCACCCCACCCACCTTAGAATTAAGTGAGGAGGGAAAGGTCTGTTACCCACACATGATAGTAAGTAACAAATCAAAAACAAGGGACTGCCCTTAGGGCAGTCCAAAACAGTGTTAAGGCTGCCATTTGTCCACTTGAAATTGGAGGTGGATGCAGGAAATGACAAAAGATGTCATCCTTTAAATATGATGGTAACTTCCTATGGAGGTAGTTAGCACTTTGAACTTGGTGTTGAGGTGAGACCTCAGACTGCTTCCCTTTTAATTGTCAGATGGATAAGTTAGGCTGACTCTCTCTCTCTCTCTTCCCTTGTTGTTTCTGGAGGCTCTAGCCTTAAGGAGGCCTCTCTTATTGGAGGAGGCCTTGTGGCTAGAAACCTTGTTTAATTAACCCCTGTGCCCCTCTGCTGGGGTCTCTAAATTCCACCTGGTTCAGGCCTCGGGTCTGGGCAAGAGTTTCTCTCTCTCAACTTCCCTATCTTCAACCTTCCTAATTGTAAATAAACCACCATAAAAGTCATCCTGACTTGGGTCTATTTTAATTTGAAATCCAGTTAATTGATTTCTGGTGACCATACCTTAAATATCTAGTTTTCCCCTCTTACATTAGAACAATATTAAATAATAGAGGTGATAATGGTCATCCTTGCTTTCTAGTTGGTCACTACAGGCCACTTATACAGATTCCACATTAGTGACAAGCTCTGGGATCTTGTAAGAGGATTTTCTAATGAGCTGAAGAACTTGGGGTCCTATTTATCTTCTGGTAAATAAAGGACAGGAAGGACAATTGATTGACTTACAATGGAGACAAGGGAAAGATAATTCAAGCCAGGGGCTAGACTACCTGGAAGAAGACTAAATACAACAGAAAAACTTCTAAGACAAAAGGATACTTAAGATTCAATTATATCTACTAATTCTACCTAAGTTAGGACCATTGGGTACTTTAAGGTTTATTGTTCAGTCTAAGATAAGAGTCAGTCTAGGACTTCCCTAAATGCAAGTTCCCATGGGACAAAGGTAAATTTGGGGGTTCCATAAAACAAAGTTATCAATAGGATTTTCTATTATATGTACACAAAATATATACACAAACACATACATGGACAACATTGTTTTATGAAACCCCAAATTTACCCTTTTCCCATGGGAACTTGCCTTCAAGAAACTTCTTTTCTGACTCTAGTCCTAGACTGAATAAAAAACTATCAAGCACAATTGAGCACTTGGATAGGAGTGGTAGATATAGTCATCTTAATTCCCTTTTGTCTTCTTAATTTTCTCTTATTGCATTTAGGCAGCTCCCAGATACCCAAGCCTCTGGCTACCATTTCTTTACCAAGCTCCTATGTAACAAGTTGGTTGTTTCTCTTTGGTTATATTCCATGAGGTATAAATGGAATCTCAAATTCTTTAGTTCAACAGAAATTGCCATTCTTAGTGTATGACAGGGGCAGCTGGGTGGCTCAGTGGATTGAGAGCCAGGCCTAGAGACTGGAGGTCCTAGGTTCAAGTCCGGCCTCAGACACTTCCAGCTGTGTGACCTTGGGCAAGTCACTTGACCCTATCCCCCACCCTTACCACTCCTGGGCTAAGGAAGGTCCCTAGCCCGGATGAAAAAGGAGGAGGGTTGGGCTTGGGGCTAGCAACCCCACCCTGTAAAAACTACATCTGCTAAAGAAACTGCAACCTAAAGTAGGGGCAGCTGGGCTAGCTCAGTGGATTAAGAGCCAGGCCTAGAGACAAAAGGTCCTAGGTTCAAATCCGGGCTCAGACACTTCCCAGCTGGGTGACCCTGAGCAACCCATTGCCTACTGGTTGTGGCCCTATGCTCCTAGAATGGAGTCCCAGGATTAAAAAAAAAAAAAAAGTGTATGACAGTGTTCCCAGAGTCTCAAAACTGGGTGGCTCTGTGTGGTATACTTATACACACATACTTACATATACTTGTATAGGGGGTTAGTCATTCAGTCATGTTTGACTCTTCATGAACCCATATATTATAGAAAGCCATGTTTCCCACCTTCCACTATCCCTATCTCTGGAAGTCTGTCAAAGTTCATGTCCATTGTTTCCATAACACTATCCATCTCAACCTTTGCTAATATCCCCTTCTCCTTTTGCCTTCAATTTTCCCAAACAACAAGATCTTTTACAATGAGTCCATTCTTCTCATTTTGTGGTCAAAGTATTTAAGCTTCAGCTTCTGTGAATAGTCTGAATCAATAGGTATCTCAATTTCTCTCCATCCCTCTCCAACATTTATCATTATCATTATTCTTTTTTTGTAATATTAGCCAATTTATAGAAATAAGGTCGTACATCAGATTTGTTTTAATTTTCATTTCTCTAATAGTTATTTGGAGCATTTTTATATGAATAAATATAATTTAAATTTCTCTATCTGTGAACTTCCTATTCATTTACTTTGAGCATTTGTCAACTGGGGAATACTTTGTATTCTGATAAATTTGATTCAGTTCTCTATTTATTTGAGAAATGAGGCCCCTGTAAGAGGCACTTGCTATAAAAATTTCCCCCAATTTGTTTTTCCCCTCCTTATTTTAGTTGCATTAGATTTGTTTCTGTGAAATATTTTTAAATTTAATGTAGTCAAAGTTATCTATTTTACATCTCACAATATTCTCTATATCTTATATTCCTGGTATTCTTGGAGTCTCTGTGTCAAAGACATTTTGTTTTTCCTCTGAACTCAAATTGAAGTTATACTATTTTTCTAAATTTCCATTTTGGGTACCTTTTAATCAATATTATTTTCTTTTCATTATGTTCAAAGTTTTCTTCTATTTATTCACATCTCTTGCATCGGTTTATGGTTTTTGACTTTGTGTCAGAACCAAACTCCTCCCCTCCTGTCATTCTTTAATGGGAGAGTCAGGTCTTATTTGGTACTATTCCTAGTTTTCAAGGTTTTTGATGAATGAGTTAGAGCCCTTGGGCCTTCTCCCTCCTCACTGACTTTTTTGAACAATCTTTATTCATAATACTTTGGATTTCAGGCATTTTCATCTAATCTTGTTTTGACCTTCCTTCCAATCCTAATTTAGGGGAATGCCCTTCTCTAAATAACTTCAGGTACTTGGATATCTTTTGGAGCAATCTTGGTCTGGATAAAGTTGATTGATGTTGTTCATTCATTCGATTTCTTTTTCATTATTCAGACTGGTACCTCTTTTTTTTTTAATAGTTTTTGGAATATACATGGGAAATTTTAGCTCTTAATTTTCCATTGTCCATAAATGCATTATGAAGGAAATAAGTAAAAAAATGTCTGTGTAAATTCTAGGTAAAAGGAACAACATGAACAGAAGCAAAGGATTGGGCATTAGCAAGATTTGCAAGGAAACATAAGAAACTTAATGTGATTCATTTTAGCAGTACAAGCACATGTCATGATTTCATTTCCCCCAAGTAGCTGGGATCTTAGCTCACAGAGGCTCTCTTAAGGTTTCATGCTGCCACAATTTTCCTAAGCTTTTCAGATGTTATAAATCCTTCATGTCCTCTGAAAGAAGACATCAAGGACTTCTCATCCCTTTCCATTACACATTCATAACAACATATTAACTTGCTAGATTTAAAAGGGAGTTTATTCTATCACATCTGAGGGAGTGTAATAGAAATATTCAATGGTCCACATCCATAGTCTCTCATCTCTGCAAAGAAGGGAGTATGATACCTTTTCATATTGCTAGGGCCAAATTTGGACATTCACATTACATGACATTCAGTTTCATTTCTGTAGGAGCTGCTGTTGCTATCTTTCTTCCTTTAATTTATATTGCATTATTTGTGAATGATCTTTTTGTTCTTGTTTCACTTTGCATCTCTTTGTATATATTTTTCCATATTTCTCTGTATTCTTCATATTCATTGGTCCTGATTGAATAATAATATTTTACATTCATGAACTATATTTTGCTTACCAATTACATGTTATTAGGATCTATTTTGTTTTCAGCTCTTTGCTATTATAGAAAGTCTTACTCTAAAATCTGCGATCCTATTAATTAATTTAAAAAATTGTTAAAAACTTAGTATCAGAGGAACACAATACTTGTTACTTTAGTTACTATATAAGGACAAAAGGGAAACATTTCCTGTTCTCAAGGATTTTTCATTATATGAGGTATACACAAAGAAATTTATGTTTAAATAATATGAGGTGATTCTTGATCTAAAGTTTTTTGGTAAAGCATCAGTGGCTTATATATCATAGATTCATGGATCACACTGTTTCCTAGGTTGATTAATTGGCACTAGATGGCTGATCTCTTCCTTTGCCTCTTGACTCACAACTGAGTAAGTCTAGAAAAGTCTTCAATATCAAACTTATATATAGATCATATGGCAATTGGACCTAGATGTGTCTAGTTCCTGCACTTGCACTAACAAACAATATGTTACTAGGCATGAAACATTCTTTTATTTTATTCCACTAAGGATAAAATCTCATGAGACCCCATGAGAAAAACAGAAAAATCCAGAAAAGTTACATGTGCAAAAATAAACAAATGTGGAGCAGCTGGGTAGCTCAGTGGATTGAGAGCCAGGCCTAGAGATGGGAGGTCCTAGGTTCAAATCCAGCCTCAGACACTTCCCAGCTGTGTGACCCTGGGCAAGTCACTTGACCCCCGTTGTCTACCCTTACCACTCTTCCACCTATAAGTCAATACACAGAAGTTAAGGGTTTTAAAAAATAAAAAAATAAATAAACAAATGAAAAATGGAATGTTGTAATTTGTAATTTGAGGAACAAGTGAGGAAGTTTAGAAAGCTCTTAGAATGTTCATAGGATAATAATAGGCTGTATAATCAAATTATTCATCCCTTCCCTGAATCTGTATTTTTTCTTCATTCCTTAGTTGTTTTCCTTTACTAACTTACTCTCAAATCACTTATGTAATCTTTTAGTCAGACATTCCCTGTAACATTGCCCTATCTAAATTGACAAATATAAAAGGGGTAATAAAGACTGGCTGTTTTCCTTGGTTTCAGCTAAAAATCTAGGCACTTTTTCATCTTAAAATCATGGGTCATTGTCACTTCTTGGGTCTCTGCATGTTGGGTATCATTATAATATTTAAAAAATAGAGTAAAGCTTTATGAGTATATTTGTCCATACTTATCCCTAATGATTTTTGCAGTACCATTTCACCATAGATTTTTGAGCAACAACAACAAAAAACTCCATAGGAAGAATTGGAAATATGTAGATAAGTGGAAAATGTTTATGGAAAGTTCCAATTGTATGGTTTCATTCAGTTTAAATCTAAAAAGCAAGAAATATCCAATGAGAGTTCCTCCATAACAAGAGTATGTGATGATAGCTATCTGAGGCCTTTTATGAAGTGAAGAAAACAAACTGCAATGTACTGGGAGTTTAGAGCAATGAGGTGATTCAGGGACATTTGGGCAGGGGTTTCAATTCTTAACCTTAAATGTTCCAAAAACTCACACTTTTAAAACAGCTTAGGACTGCTAGATAACCTTAGTGGGGAAAAAATAGCTGGGGTTCAGAAAACTGTAGCCTTTTTTTCTAGAATCACTTCCACGGTAATTTTCCCCAGGATGAGTTGCTATGGTGATACATGCTTTGAGCAGTCCTAGAGTGAACCTAGATAATGCATGATTACCTGGAATTGGTACAGTAGGTTAAACAAATGTTATTTCTGAAATAGAATCAAGAATCATATTCTTGAACAGGACTGACCACTGGGAATGCATCTTTCTGTACTTTACTCTGGTTTTCAGTATCATCAGTGATAGTTAAACTCCATTCTTTTTCTCCCAGCTTTTAGACATAAATTCTTCAGAAATCCTTGCAGCAGAGGATCAAGTCCCTCATATTCTCCATTGTTCTGTGCCAGGAACCCTATAGGCCTAGGGATTATGAGGAGATTTCTTAGAATAAGGGGAATACCCTTCTGCTTTAGGTCAACTCCAGAGGGAACTATGAGCCACATTATCTAATTTCTCTGTAGCTGTCTCTGTCTTTCTCTTCTCAATTTTAATATCTACCTCTGTCTTGATCTCTCTGTGTCTCTGTCTTTACAACTTAAATCTGTATATTTCTGTCTCTGTCTCTTTATATTTCCATCTTTTTGTATCTACATACCTTCTGAGTCATTCACATTTATACTTAAATGAAACAGAATTGAGTTGACTACATACAAATATCTATATGAATGTGTGTGTGCTCACATGCATGCAGCCATCGGTAAGAAGTTAGGATGACAGTGGGATATTGAAGCAGATGCTGGACAGTGAGCTGTAGAAGCATAACTAAGCAGGGAGGGCAGACAAATCACTTTTAAGACCCACTGAAGCATGGCCTCAAGCAATGTGACAATAATAATCAAGATGGCTAAAAAAGCAGTCAAGCTTGCAGACAGGCTTGCTGGGCAGCTGTAAGGTAGGGAGTTGTTCTTTTTGAGCCAAGACTTAGGGCAAATGGAGAGCCTAAGAACTATAATGGATCCAATAGGCACTTTAGATAACCACTGCAGACAATTATCAAAAACTAATCTTTAAATGTGGAAAGGATGAAAAATGGTGTCCTTCCTTTACCCATTGAGACATATCACTTCATGTGGATCATAATTATTGTCAATAACTTCACCTTTGGAATGCTTTGTGTTATATAGTCTGCCCTTCCTGCCATTGCTACAGTTGCTCTAAGGTTAGGTATTTTTTTTGCCACTGCTCAAAAGTAAAATCCTGAGATGTCTCTGCCAAAGACCATAACATAGCTCATGACCTTTGTCATTTCTACTTCTGCTGAGTAAACTCTTAGTCTTTGTTCCCTCCTGCTATCTAGCAAATAAGGCAGTCTTAGTTACAACTAAACTTTATAGAGCTGTGAAGAAATTTCAGAGTACAAATGCCAAGTAAAGTTCCTTTTTTCCTCATCCCTACTCTTATCCTGCAGATTGTTAGTGCTAGGCTTCAGAACAGTTATTTTGCTCTTAGGAGAATTGGATCATAGATTGTGAGCTGGGAGAGACTTCAGAGACATCTAACCTAACAAGCTCATTTTATGAATGAAGAAGCTGATGTAAGTATCTTTCCAGATACAGCTAGGGAGTAAGTCACATTCAAGTCCTATGATTCCAAAATTCAGCATTATTTCCATTCCTGACTATACCTATTGTAATAGGGGTGGAAAACATTCATAAATTTCTTTGTTTTCTAGCAACTACCAAGATATCTATACAAAATTACCTTTTCATGAGAAAATTGTGATATTAGCAAAGTTTATTTTTTGTGACCTAATTTGTTTCTTTATGTTTAAAAATTCAAATTTAAAATAATTAATCTTACTTCTCTCACCAATAGCCCTTCATCTTTGTTTCTCTTCTTTCCTCTCTTCAGACATCCTGGCATCTTATCTTTTTCAATTCTTTTTTCATAACTCCCTAACTAAGAAGTTTCTTCTTTGCAAGGATCATCCTAGACCAGTGATGGTGAACTTTTTTGAGACTAAGGGCCCAAACTGCAACCCTCACACGGCACATAAACCCCCTCTCCCTCCCCCCCACATCCCAGGCAGGGAAGGGAGGAAGAGCTCCCATTGGGATGCTGTGTAGGTGGGGTGGGTTATGTGACAAATTTCCTGCCTGAATTGGGGAAAGAGAACAGCACCCTCTAGCATGTGCAGCATGTCATAGATTTGCCAGCATGACCCTAGACCTTTCACAGTGATTTTGGTTTAAATAATTATTTGTATCAGACCAGGAATTAAGAGAGAGTTAAAATAAATTTAATAAGTAGGAATTTTGTTAAAAATATTCCTCTTCTTGTTCAATGAAATTTTCTTTTATCTTACTTCAAAACTAGTTAAAATAATACATAGGAATACATATGTATATTATTTTTATAGCATAAACTATCTAGTTTGAATGATTGGTCCTCAAGCTATAATCCCTTTTGGAGGAGGAAGAGGAATATTTTTGTGGGGAATTTACTGCTTTACCTTATAATTCAGTACATGATAGAATTAAATTAATTTTTTGAAAAATAGCTTTAGGGAGACATATAATTAACCCACTATTGCTGAAGACTTTCACACCATCTACTGCTGAGTTATGCTTGTATTCTTGTGATCAATATTAAAAGTAGAGTACCTGCATAGCTTTATTTAGCAAGAATGTACAGAATGCCTCCTGAGTTCATGGAGCTGAATACTCCCAATTTGGTAGTCAGAAGCATTGTAAGGGAATTTGTATCTGAAATTGCCTGACCTCATCCCAAAATGAAATGAACTTGTAAAGATGAATTAGAATAACTCTAAGAAGGTGATGATTTCAATGATCCCTTATGAGGTATGAACATATTCATTCATTTTATCTGAAAAGGAGCAATACTATGGATTAAGAAATAATTAGTCATGACCTTGGATGAAAACAGTGAAACATTCTGAGAAAGGAATCAGTTGCCATCATTCCAATTAACAGCTTGATTTCCCAAGGAAATCAAGCTCCCTTATGACATGTGGAGTAGATCCATTGAGCAGAAGGGGAGGCTTCTGCTCATAATATGTTCATACACAAATATATACATACATACAGAATATATTCATACACAAACATGCATAAACACATGCATACATGCTCATTCCACACTCCTTAGCCTGGCATTCAAGACCCTACCCATCTCAATACCACTTACTTTTTTAGAATGATCTCTTATTAGTCCTCATGATAGGACCAACATTTTCATGATGTAACTTTTTTCACTTCACTCATAACATGGAGAGATTACTTAAAAGAAGACAGAGCTGTTCCAGAGCTTATTTATCCTGGATTCCTTGATTCAGCTTCCAGGTTAGGAGAAGAAAAATCCCCAGCTATGTGGAGGTCAGGCCTCTTAGATTTGGTGAGTGCCTGAGACCATGCTAGTTGCCGTACCTTGATAAATTGCTGATCAGACTCATTTTCTTGAGGCCAAGATGGGGACAGCATCTACCAAAGTTGAAACTAAGTAATAATAATAATAATAATATATATGTGTATATATATATAAATTTTCATTTAAAGCTGTAACAAATTAAAAAGGTAATCTAGCAAGAGTTATGAGCATTTCTTAATAAAATGAGAGAGAGAGAGAGAGAGAGAGAGAGAGAGAGAGAGAGAGAGAGAGAGAGAGAGAAAGTGGGAGAGATAGATTTCCTTTTAAGGTATCAGCCTGAATAAGAATGATTTTGATTTGGCTGGCTGAGACCCTGTCCCCACCATAGATCAAGAGCAACAGTCAAAAGACGTCTTTCTTTCCCAAGCTTCCCTTTTAAACCTCATTTGCTCCTCCCTCTCTGGTGAAGTTGAACTTTGAGACTTAAGCTGATGTCACTGAATGCCAGGCCATTAGATTAGATTATTTTACCTCATACAAAGCCTGACAATTATTTATTTTTTTATGTAAGGTTGTTTTTTTTTCAGAGTAACAATTTTTTTTTATTTTCAAGAATGAATGTCATTCAGATTTATATCTCCAAATGCCAGTAAACTGAATCTTTCCAGAATCTTTGAATTACTGTTATATATTTTCATAGAGATGAGGATTAAAAAACAAAACAAAACCAAAAACAACCAGTGAAAGTAATATCTACCACTATGTGGGTATTTCTAAAAGGCTGGTTCATTGCTTAACTGACATGTTCTAACCTGATTATAACAATTGTAAACTGTGTAAAAGTGCTTGGTTCTGAAGAAACAAGACTCAGGATGCATTTAATTTCCTCAGCCGAGGAAGCCAAAGGCCTTAAGAACAGAATTCTGAATAGAAGTATACTGTTTTCCAAATGTGCCCTGACTCTATTCATTTTGGCCAAAACCTATTAAAATATACATATATATTTTAGGTTATGCTGATTATACAATTAAGAAATTTTATAGGCAGAAGTATTGAGAAACAGATAGACTTTTAAATATGGAAGCAAAAGAAATACTTCCAAAATTAGAATTTGCAGAGAAGCAGCTGTATACTTACAACTTCCCTTCCTGAAATTGCAAAATTTTTTTGACTTTTACAAAAATTCCCCCAAAGGGGTATATAAATCCTTTTTTGTTTCTTTGATCATGGAAAATATATAGATATATCTTTAAGAAAAGGTAGTTTTTTTTTAGCATTCACTCTACAAATTGCCCATTTCCTAAATTTTGAGTTTTTGTTCTGAATTTGAAAAAATGAAAATAACTTTAACTCAAAAAAGTTCATGGGGAATAAGTTATGGCGATATTGAAAAACAATTATGTATTTTCTAGAAACATACAAAAGAATTCCCTCTGTCCAACCCGTCTACCCCAGCCCCCATGCTATTCTCTCATTTTCCCAAATTCTTCCTCTTTTTTGAAACATCTGTTGTAAAGGACATTATCCCATCATATTAAAACTTCACCAAAGTATCCAAACAATGCTCCATGTATTCTTCTGTATTTGCAAGCTGCATGTTGATGTAGCCATCCAAAGAGCCTAGGTAATCTTTAGTCTCCATTTCCCACTTAAGATTCACCATCACAGGCTTCCCTATCAAATCATTCAAGAATAGTTTGGGGTTAAGGGATAAACTCATGGTGACCACTGAAGTGAGCCACAGGCTTTCAGCCACAGATTCTCTTGCCTTCAGTACCACCCCTGCCTTTTTCAAACTCTCCACTGGCAAGCTATAGGAAGGCAGAGAAGTGGCTGCTGCCAAGGAGAATGAAGCGCCCCAATATGATTGTTGCATATACTTTTTGTGATAGGGTAAAGTAAATCTCCTTTTATATAATGTTCAGTTTCATATCAATTCCTCATTTTATACCAAAACAATACCTGAACTAAGAATACTATTGTTAGAGTTATGCTCCCAACTCTCCCCCATCATAGTACTGTATAGTCCACCCAAACTGATTTCTTTTCTCTGTCTATGGAAATCCTCCCTATCTTTCTAGATTAATTTCACAATTTCTGGCTCCAAATGAATCTTCCTTTTATTGCTTCTGATCCACTAAAAAAAAAAAACCTAGCTTCTGAGCTCTATTTTAGCACTTGTAATTGTTTTATTTTTTAAATTTTATTTAATTCCCCCAGTTATGTGTAAAAAGATTCCATTTTCTTTAAAAAGGTTTTTGAATCTCGAATGCCCCCACAACTTCTTTATGGTAAGCAATCTTGTATAGATTTTACATTTGCAATCATAATATGTAAAACATTTCTCCATATTAATCCCTTTGTGGAAAGAAACTAGATAAAAAACAAATTATGAAAATAAAAAAAGGTTACTTTGATCTGGATTCAGGCTCCATTAGTTCTTTCTCTTGAAGCAGATGACTTTTTTTATCATGAGTCCTTTAGGATTGTTTTGGATTATTATATTAATAAGAATAGTTGTTATTCACAGTTATTCATTGTATAATACTCTTGTCACTGAGTACAGTGTTCTCCTGGCTCTGTTTATCCCTCTGCTTCAGAGCACATAAATCTTCCCAGGGTTTTCTGAGATCTTCCTGATTGTCATTTCCTATCTAGCGCAATAGTATTCCATTACCATCATATATTATAACTTTCTCAGCCATTCCCCAATTGATGAGTACCCCCTCATTTTCCAATTCTTTGCTCCAACAACAATTTTTTAAAAAAGGTCCTTTATATATATTTTGAACAAATACGTCTGTCTCCTTTTTTGTTTTGTATCTCTTTGGGATACAAACCTAGTAGTGGTATTGCTGGATCATTGGGTATGTATTGTTTTATAGCTCTTTTGGCATAGATTCAAATTGCTTTCCAGATTGATTGAATCAGTTCACAACTCCCCTAATAATGAATTAGTGTCTTGATTTTCCCACATGTCCTACAAATTTTAATCATTTTTCCTTTTCTATCATAATAGCCTATCTGAAGCATGGGGCAGTACCTGAAAGTTGTTTTAATTCCCATTTACCCAAATAATAGCCAGCCTTTCTGGTTGAGAGCTAATTAATCTCTGTCTGGATTAAGCAGATCTGGAGTAAACATTCAGGTTGATGAGAAGATAACCTTTAACCTCTTCACATTTCTCCACTTTATTGTTTCCTCTCCATTTTGTATATATTTGTAAATAAATTTCTGACTAAAGATATAATAAACATTGGTGACTACATAATTTAATAAAATTATAGTCCAACCATTAAATTTAATCCTTACACTATTGAAGAGATACTATGGGATTCTTGGAGCATAGCACTCCAGGAACACTTCAATGGGCGTACAAGATACAAAAGCAGCAACACACTATATTGAAGATATTGAGGTTCTGTAATGACCAAAAGAGTCCAAGGAGGATAAAAGGAGTTGTTGAACCCTGAATGTAAGTAGGACTCAGGCTGCTCCCTGGTGCTGACTGGCTAGTCTGTATAGAACTCAGCTCCTCAGGCTCTCTCCCTTAGATTGTCACTACAGGTTGCCAAGGAAACAAATGAGTGTTCCTTGACTATTACCCAAGAAGCTGTTGATGTATGAATGTATTGGTAATATTAATTCTGGGATCTGACTATGATTGGATTATGGAGGAGTTGATTTTCTTTCAAAGGACAGAAGTTGTTGATCACTGTGATCCAGCTTTCAGCTGGACTCCCTTATACTGCCCTTTCATTCTTTGACTATAAGTCTCGCACTAATGGTCAGTAGATGTTGTTCTTAGTTGAAAGGTTTAATATAAAGATAAACAAAAGTAATATAAAATAATTAGGGAAATAAGGTAAAGGAAAGAGGTATAGAAATTGCTAATCTAATTCATAAACACTATTAGAAATCTATTGATATTGAACTGTAGCCTCAGAATGTCTTGGCAGGGACCTGCAGGCTCCTAGTCATGGTGCCATGATTCTTCTGTTTGGTCCTTCTCAGGCATGCTGGTGCTAATCTCTCCTGTCCTTCCTTCTTCTTATCTCATACCTTCTCTCTAGCTGCTAGTCTCTCTAGCAGGATGATTCTCTGTCTCTATGGCTACAATAGCCCTCAGGTTCAATCATCACCACCAGACTCCCATGCATGGTGGTGACATAAACAAATAAAAATCTATCTTGTTTCCTTTCTTTACCCCTATCCCAATTGAGAATAAAGAAAAAAAAGACCTCTGTTACAAACATGTATAGTCAAACAAAATAAAAATATATATTCATCATGTTCAGAAAAAAATACGTAGATAGATTTTCATCATAAGTGTCATGGAACTATAGTTTTATCATATCAATGATCAGCATTCCTAAATCTGTCAAAGATGTTTGTCTTTACAATAGAATCATTATACAAATTTTTCTGGTTATACTAGTTCACTCTGCATCATTATATATTGCAAAAGTGAGTCAGCTAGCCCAGAGCCCTGGCTGGGAAACTCAAGCCTCAGGTGGGGAAAGGGAAGAAAGTATATAGAACTCCAACTCCACCCCCCCCCAACACCTCCAACCCCCCAACCCACCCCAACCCTCCCCAACCTCCCAACCCCCACCTCCACCCCCAGCAGTTTAGGACTCTGGGAGTTGATCTAACTGTAATGTTTGTGGACCAGTATGGCTGCTTATCTGACAAGCTTTCTAGGGTTAAGCTTGATATTAAAAGGGAATAACTACACAGAAAATTGACGACTTTAGCTGTTTGAGGTTTGTCCCCTAAACAAGGATGATTAATTGGCTCAGGATGTCTACAAAGCTGATTCCCATCTCTTTGGATTTCAACTGTCCCTGAGGGTGGCAAGATGGAGGATGGCTTTGGTAATGTATATATTAGGCCAATATAGTTTATCTCAGAAGATCTCATGCCAACTGCCTTAGTTATAATAAGGATTTAATGATCTCGAAGGGAGAGGGTTGTTAGGTAATAATGGGACAGAGGGTAAGGCCAAATCTGTCTAAAGCTCTTTCTTGCTGACAGGATGTCTTCTCCCCTAATGGGGCAGAAGCCTCACACCAGGATCTTGTTTCACTTCCTCACAAGTTAATCTAATTCCCTATTTAAACAAAATACTAAAGCAAGATGGTTTAAAGATGATCTTGATTGGAGATCTGAAGATATTAAGTTTAGGTTGAAATTTCTACTAGTTGATTTCAACAGTAATTGCCTCAGGGTCAGTGTGAAACAGTCTTACTGATTATCAGTATGGGTAAAAGCTAAATTCCACCAAGCTTTTCTGGTCTGTGTTATGCTAGGCCTCAGAAAGCAGTAGTGATAAAAAATATCCCACTACCCTTGTCCCAGGAAAGAGTGCCAGTCACTTAGCTTGGTATGCTGCCTATGTACCTACATTCTTAACTGCTCTTAACTGTCCTTCTCTTGGGGTTCTATGGGGTAATTCACCCCATTTAAGATTCTTCCAGCTACCATATATATGAATAAATTCTCTTTGTAACCTCACTGCAAATTAAGTTCCATTTTAAACTATTTTATTCAAGCAAACTGTCATTCTCTTGATGTCTTGCACATGACACTCTAATCTCCTCTCTTTTTCTTTTTTCCCTTCTTACTTCTGCGTCAAATAATTCTTTTCTACCTTCAAAATACAGCTTGAGTTTCCTTCTATGATACTTCTTTACATATTCCATCAATTTGTGTCCTCCCTCTTTAACTATCCTTTGTTAAATTATTACATATTCAGATTACCTATCATCTAGCTACTTATCATTATTATTATTAATATTATTAATATTAATTGTTATTTTCCTAGTTAGAATGTAACGATAAGAATAAGAATTTTCTTTATATCTGTATCCTCAAACACCTAGTAATTTCTTCAATATAAGACATTTAATAAAAACTTTGGTCATTTACTTATTGATTAATTAGCTGGATTATTACTTCTTTAGTATCATGTTGGAGTAGATTTCTAGAATTTATTCTAACTCTAAAAATCTGGGGCAGTTGGTAGCTCAGTGGATTGAGAGCCAGACCCAGAGACAAAGGGTCCTATGTTCAAATCTGGCCTCAGATACTTCCTAGCTGTGTGACCCTGGCAAAGTCACTTAACCCCCATTGCCTAGCCCTTCCCACTCTTCTTTAGTCTTCAACTCTCTACAATATACAATATCAAATGATATTTTGCAGTAATTCTTAGGAAGCAGAGGTTTTCCAAAACAGGGACAAGAGAAGATCTCCATTTTTGATTAGAAAAAAAATTAAAATCTGAAATATTGTAATTTTATTCCATAATATGCCTAACCAATTCAGCTTCTGAAATTCTTAAATAAAAGGAATATATCCTTTCCAAGTCTTTTCTCTAGCATAAGAAATTTCCTTGAGAGCAATAATTACCCAATTTTTGTTTCTGTATTTCATGTGTTTAATGTAATATTTGGCACCCAGTATCCTCTTATAAATACTTATTGAATTGAATTTAAAATGATCATTTTCATCATACTAAATCCAATTCTAGGTTTGAAATATAAAGATTGTCTGTCTCCTATAGATCAAATTAACTTGAAAAATTTGAAGTCCCATTATGCTCATAAAAAAGGCCTGCATCAGACTTTATGAATTTCACTTTTCAGTTTTAGTTTTTATATAACCGAAATTGAGTTAGATTCTAATTTTCACCTTCATTTTGCCTGTGTTAACTTTGAAAAAACACAGAACTATTAAATAGTCAGAAAAGCCACTTTTTAATTAAGGACAAGGGGAAACAGGGCTGATTAGGCCTCCACTCAGAGTGCGCCCCATGCCCTATGTAGAGTCCAGGATTGAACTCTGCTTGCTCTGGTCCCTGACCCCTGGGAGTGCCACCGCTCTAGATGAGGACTCCAAGGAACAAAAGAAATTGGAGAACTTATATACCATTTGGGAAGATCCAGGGGCTGGGAGAGATGATTGACATTATCATACTGACAGGATATAATCAAGCCTGGGAAAGGAATCCTAGCCAGAGGCTGGGGTGTAAGGGAAGGGCTGCTTACAATGGACACTAAAAGATGGTCCCTGCCCAGGTGTGTCTTCCTGGGAAAGGGTCTGTGATACAATGGGCAAGACTAAGTATTTAGCATTTACCCTAGGGCCCATTATTCAGGCTGTAACTGCTAGCCTGAGATTCCCTTCAGGGTGGATTCTCAGGGGAACAGGGAACAAGCACAAACTTTGGGGGTCTCCAACCTACAAGCTATTCCTAAACTTGGGGTTCATCAGATCTCACTAGGCCACAAGTTTGGGGTCGCTAGATTCCACATCGACACCTGTTACTTGCCTATACTGTCCTGTGATCATTTCCCAAAAATCTTTTTAACTATTTTTTGTAATTAATATTTATCTAATTATATAATTTTTGGGATATCTTGACATTTTGTTTTTTAAAATCTGCGCATGATTTAGTAAGGACATTTTGCTGAAATTGCTTGCAAAGTAAATACTCTTCTTGAATGCAGTTAATAAGTGTCTCATTTTCTAATTAGTTACAGTATCTTTCAAACACCTTTCTGGCATCAGTCCATTCTTTTCTATTCCAAATTTCATATACCACTCAGAAATCTTCCAAATCGATGTGTGTGTGTGTGTGTGTGTGTGTGTGTGTGTGTGTGTGTGTGTGTGTGTGTGTTTTTATTCAGGTGAGTCAAATCTATCTAATTTTTCTTTATAGTTTATACTCACAATCCTGAAAAATTTCAGTTACCTTTTGACCCACCTTTTTAATCTGACCATGCTTTCTCTATATATGGAGATTAAACTTAAATTTACCATTTCAAACAAGGTCCTACCTTTATGTTAATAGGATAAATCAGCTAAGTAGTTACAAAATAAATATTAGGTTTCTATTTATTTTCCCCATTCACAGTTTAAAAATGTTGTTTGTTTAAGTATCTAATCTCGATAGGCAGTTTTATTATGTGAAGTTACGCATTTTGTTATTTTTTTCTGACTTAAGTCCAAATGGGGTAAATGGAATGTATAGAAAACTAACAGATTATATCTGTCATGAAATTTCTGGTGCTTTGTCAAAATTTTTAGATAATAACTAATCTTAAAAATATCTTACAGCACAGCAGGAAGGTGTTGGCTAAAATAGAATAATTAATCTAAGAGACAATCAATGCAAATATGTCATTTTTGCCAGTCCTTTCAAGTGTTCTTTTCGAGGTATTTATGGCTTTAAGGATACATTTACCATCATACCAATTTAAATAAAGTTGGGTTGAGAATGAAACATCAGACAGTACTAGAATCATTAGTCCCATCTTTATTTTTTTTCTACTTTTTTCTCACTCTCCAACTCTAATAAAATTTCAAATTTTGTTCATGTTCCAGTAAGTTGCTCACTGAAGGAAACATGTCCACTTCTATTCAATCATACTGCTTCTTCTTAAGTTGATGCTTTTATCAATTATCGCTACTTAATTGATTTTTTGAAACAATTGTAACAATGCCCTAATTGATCTTTTAAAAGTCTACTGTCTCATTTTTCTCCAAATTATGAAATGATAATTCCGAAGTATATTTGTGAACATATAGCTTTCCTGATTATAAATATTCAATGGTTTCTCATTTCTTATATGATAAAATATGGACTCCATCTTGGTATTTAAGATTAAAAGATATGGAGGAAACCCACATTTTTCAACCATATTTTACCATATTTATGTTCATATGTTGTATCCCATTGACCTACCAAGGAGATCAGGATGTTAGAAAATGAGGACAGCTGGTGAGGGAAGAAATCCACTGAAATTGGTTCTTATTTCCCTGGGGGACTGGCATGATCCTGCAACTGGTAGAAATATGTAACTATTCTCTAAAAGGTATCTCCATTTCTCCAGTTAATTTGGTTTTATACTTATATTTTTCTAGTTATCTTAAAAATATGTCTAATGATTGTATTATAAGATGTGTAAAAAAAAAATAAAGTGTTACAAAGGGAGGGGAACTCCCAGAGGAGAAACCATTAGATTTTATAACTGTGGTATATTTTGTTGAGCAGTTTTATAACAGCAGGTTAAGAAATAATTATTGATTCATTTTTATAACACATTAGAGCTAAGATTAAAAGAGTAACACTGACATCTTTCTAGGCAAGGAAGGAGTCAGCAGTTTGGCTGGGGGTTGCTGTGACTAGTTGTCTGGTATTTGTAGCTTGAGACTTACATTTTTCTTGACATATTTCTCTTAGCTTATGCAAAAGAAAGTCCCACCTCCATAGGGGGAGAATTGAAGAAATAATCAATTATGGATAGATTTAAACAAAAGAAAAAACTATGGCACAAATATCCTCTTTCTTGAACAGAGGAACAAGACAAGAATTGAGTATCAAAATGGTACCACCTTTCTGAATCTTTGAGCAATTCAAACAATGAAGAGAATACCCACCAATATTCCATTTACTTTTGTTCCTCTCAATGTCTTCAAACCAAAAGCTGCCATTCTGAACTCTCCACTTGAGCTACAGCTCAGAGTATGGAAAAATCACAATCCCTTACAGAATGGGAAGTAACACCCTTAGATTACATTGTCCAGAAGCTCATAAAGCTAATCTCTGAAAATTATGCTCATGTCAAAGATCCTTCTCTAATGGCTATCTATATACTGATTGATATCTTTTAAATGTTTTTGGATATCATAATTGTGTAATATATGAAATTTGTCAATTTTATAATAAAGAACAATTTTACATTCATCTTAATGAAATTGATCCAACATATGTCCAAGACAAAATGGCATATTAGGGGGAGCAAGTTAGTTAAACTCTTTAATGTTCTCCTCCAAACAACTTTAAAATAATTCCTTATCAAATTTTAGAGTGGTAGATCCACAAAAACATCAAGGTGAGACATTTTCTTCCTTAAGTAAACTTAAGAGGTCTGCAGAAGAGTTCTGTGACTTCTAGGTAGAGGCCTGTCTAGAGTGCACTCACATGGCAGCAACAATAGCAGCTTTGCACTACCAATAGTTTGGGAACTCTCATTCCAGAGATGATAAAAAGGTCAGACAACTGGTCAGAAAGAGATTACAGAGGACCCATTGCTGTCACTGGTTACAGCTGGCACCAATCACAAATATATTGCCCAGAAGCAGTTTTTAATCTAAGTTTCAGGATGGAAAAAAGTACTTGTGTTTGACCACAAGGGAGAAGAGGTCCTTGTCATAGTTTCAGGGCCAAGAGGAATGCTGGTTCTTGCAGCTTAAAAATTTTAGAGGCACTTCTGACTAACCAGAGTGTAGACAGAAGAACAGTAGTCACTCTTCTTTCTGTATGACAACACTTTTGAAGTATGAAATGCTTGCATATCTAGGACTAGTGGGGAAAAAGTGCAAAAAAATTTGAAGCTAGAAACAATGCCTCTCCACCTTGAAGTGAGCAGAGCATAACTTTAACATAAAATTCAAAGTCATCCCAGAGGCTGGAACAAAGAGAAAGCAAAAAAAGAACTTGGCCAAAAAAAGCTACTGTACTGGCAGGGAAGACCATGATCAAGACTCAAAAGATAATTATATGAAAATAGAAATAACCAAAGCTTCAAAGGAAAATGCTAGTTAGATACAAACTCAATAAAAAATATCTAGAAGAATTTTTTAAAAAAGTGATAGAGGAAATAATAAGAAAAGAAATGAATAATGCAAAAAAATGAAAACCATTGTAATAGCTTGATAAGAGACACAAAAATATTGAAGAAAATAGTATTGTAAAAACAGAATTAGTCTAATGTTAAAAAAGACACAACAATTCATAGAAGAAAAGAACTTAAAAGGGAAAACTGGCCAAATGTAAAAAAAGGTACAAAATTTTACTGATGAAAATAATTTCTTAAAAAATAAGAATTGGAGAAGTGAAAATTAATGATTCAACTAGACATAAAGAAGCCATGAAGCAAAATCTAAAGGATGAAAAAAATATAGGAAAAAAGCATGAAATATCTTTTCAGAAAAAAATACTGACCTGGAAAATAGATGTAGGAGAAAGAATTTAAGAAGTATTGGGCTACCAGAAATCCATGATAAAAAAGACTAAGTATTTCAAGAAAATTTAAGGAAGATTGCCCCCAAATCTTAGATCCAGAGGAGAAAGTAGAAAATGAAAGAATCCATCAATCACCTAAAAGTGATCCCCAAATAAAATTATATTATAGACAAACTCCAGAGCTCCCAGTTCAAGTAGAAAATATTGCAAACATTCAGACAAAAACAGACCAAATATTGTGGTCACAGTCAGAATCACATGAGATTTAATAACTTTCTCATTAAAAAAAATAGAGAATGTGGAATATGACATTCTAAAACCAAGAATAATCTATCCAGCAATGTTATCCTGTAAGATAAAAAAAAAAAGATTAATTGATGAAATAGAGGCTTTTCAAGTATTACTGATAAAGAAAACCAGAGATGAATAGAAAATTCTAACTTTTACTGGAATTCATTTAAAGATGGAAGAATACACACACACACACACACACACACACACACACACACACACACACACAGAGTCTCAGTTAGGTATAGAAATCTATCTTATCCAATAGGGAAATAGGAGAGGAAGGGGATAAGAGAAAGAGAAAAAACACTAAAAGGGAAGGTAGATTTAGAGAGGCAGGAGTTATAAGCAAATTAGACTTTTGTGGAGGGAAAGAATGAAAGGAGAGAGAAGAATGAATGAAATAAAATGGGGTGAAGGGACATATACAGTAATCATAACTGTGAATATTGATAGGATAACTTACATATAAAATGGAAGTAGATTAGATAGCAGAAAAGATAAAACAAAAAACATAATCCAGCAATATGTTGTTTATAAGAGACTCACTTCATATAGAAAGACAGATAAAACCAAGTTAAAATAATGGGTTGGATAAAAATCTTTTATGCATCTGCTGAAGTATAAAAAGCAGGGATAATAATCATAATTTCAGACAAAATAAAAATGAAATGACCTAATTAAAAATGACTAATTATAGGGAAGCTACATTTTGCCAGAAGGTACCATAGAAAATGAACTAAGATAAAAATATTTTATAACAGTTAAATTTATTCAAATAAGAGCTATTCCCAAAATGATAAATAGTCTAAGGATATGAATAGGTAGTTCTCAGAAGAAAAATTAGAGATATATATGACATTATAAAAATACTCTAACTCACTATTCCTTAATGAAATGCAAATTAAAACAACTGTTATGTAGCAGCTCACATCTATTAGAAATGGCCAATGATGGTAGGATGAAGGATAATAGGTACACTAATAAACTGTTGGAGTAGTGAACTGGTCCAACCATTTTAGAGAACAATTTTAAACTATGCCCAAAGGGTTATAAAACTCTATATAACCTATCACTCAGATATACCACTACTGGGTTTATAGCCTAAAGAAATTTCTTTTTAAAAAATGGAAAGGGACCTACACATACAAAAATATTTATATAAATGCTTTTTGTGATGGCAAATTGGAAATCAAGCTAATGCTCATCATTTGGAGAATGGCTAAACAAATTGTTGCTTATTATTGTGAATGACTTCTATAATGCTATGTGAAATGATGAAAGAAGGCTTCAAAAAAACATGGCAAGACCTATAATGAACTGATGCAAAATGAAGTGAGATAAATCAGATCATTACGCATAGTTACAAGAATATTGTAATAATGATCAACTATGATATACTAGGCTGCTTTGATCAGTACATCATTCCAAGACAATTCCAAAGGACTTAAAAAAAAATGTTATCCACCTCCAGAGAGAGAACTGATTAAATCAGTTGAAACTGAAGTATAATTTTCTCATTTACTTTATTTTTTTATTTTTTATTTTTTTGCTTTTTTGGCAATATAGCTAATATGGAAATATGTTTTGCATGATTTCCCATGAATAATTAATATCATATTGTTCGCCTTCTCAATGGGTGGAGAAAAAGGTGGAAGAGAGATCGTTAAATTTCAAAATTGAAGAAGATAAAAAAGTTAAAAATAAATAGTACATTTTCAAAAAAAAAATTGACATGATAGACTTGACTTGATAACCTTACCTAGTGCAGTATTTTCTTCATTTAGGATTTATTTGATAGAATATTAGATAACCAGTGAATTAACTTAATGAGTGGCTACTCTCTACTACACATTTTTTACCATCCCCTCCTGCCCCACTTTGATGTACTCCCCATTAAAAACCAATTCAATCAACTCATAAACACACATAAAAACACATACTTGATAGGCAAATGAATAATCATTATATCATTTACACCTCCAATAGCCAGGGGACATGTTCGAAAAAAACACATATTGTGTCCAAATAGAGTAAGCTGCATCTTAAAATATCATGATAGTTTATGCACACCTGTAGGGGCACATATGAATCTTTCAGGTCTTGAATATCCCTTCTGTTTCTTAGTTACTGACTACAAAATTCCACTTAGGACCTCTGTATTTGTGTGAAATAGTTTTTCCTATAATAAATTGTGCTTATCTGTCTCCAAATTTGTCTTAATTTTTACAGGGCTCAGTGTTTCAGCAGGTCAAGCTATGGGACATCTTTAGCTTGTCTGCTATGATGCTCCTTAAGGCTATAATTTGTTTTTCTAGAATAAAACTAGGTTTTGTACTTGATGGCTGTATACTTGCTAGTTGATATTGGTAAGGTGATTATGCTTTCTGATAAAGATTAGACATTTTTATGATAAAATTGTCAGAATCTCTGAAGTTCTGCTTTCTTTCTTTTCTTCTTTTTTTTTTTTTTGGCTTAGATCTGAAACACCTCAATTTCTTAGGTAATAAATGGTTGTGCAAGAAAGTTACATGCTTTCCTCTATTTATCTATAGTTGTTGTTGGAGGTGCAAAATGTAGAGTCCATCTTCTAATATACTCTGGATTCATTATTTTTGCTTCCCCCACATGGTTAGGATGAGAAGCAAAAATTAAAACAAAAAAATCAAACAAAGAAGCCATGCATATTAGGGATAGCTCAGTGGATTGAAAGCCAGACCTAGAGAGGGGAGGTCTTGGGCTAAAAACAGGCTTTAGACACGTACTGCTCTTCTTTCTTGGAACCAAAATATGGTATTGATTCTAATATGGAAGGTAATGGTTTTACTTTTTTAAAATTCATACAGATTAACTAAATGCTCATCTCTTTTCACTATACCACAACTAGGCAATATATATTTCTTGACTAATCACAAAATAGTTTTCCAGTTAAAAACTCCAAATGTTTTTACACATTATATATAAATGAATATCTGGAAAACTAGTCTTTGCACTAGATAAATGCATTGTCTCTGCATGCCACTTTATTTATGTTTTTCATATACATTTCTTACATTTCCATTTATCTCTGTCCCTTTCGTTCAGCAAATTTGACAAAATCTTAAGAAGTATATGCTTACTTTAGTAACATTTATTTTCCAAAACATGATGTGTTTTTCTCTTAAATTGGGACTGAACATCCACTTGCCTTCCCTTGATTTTAGACAACTAGTGGCTTTTCAGTCCATGTAATTCCTGTGAGCTTAAGGAATTTTCATCTTTTAATTGCTTAATTGAATGACCCAGAGCAAAGGTGAAAATATTTCTGTCATTTATTGCAATACTTTACTTTTGTAGCTCTGGAGATGGGACAATTTAGAAATTTCTTCTTCACCTTTTATTTTGACATTGTCCTTAGGAGCAGTCTACTGTTTGCTGTATATTTAATTGAAGCACTCTTATAGATGCTCAGCATTATAGTGCGTTGCTGTACTCATGCAACTTAATGGACTGCTTGTCTCCCTTTTGCTACCTAAGAAACAACTTGTTATTTATATCAAAATGTGTTTTAGCTTGAATAGGCACTTGTGAAGCAGTTTCTGGTTTTTTAGTCATGTTCTACTCTGCTTTTAGACAGATTTCACATCAGAATTGAGTGAAGCATAAAGAAGTCAGTGACTTTCCCAAGGTCATATAGCAAGTTAGTTCACTGAAAATTAGGAGGCACAGTCCCATGAGTTTCCAGTTCTTTGATCAGACTGCCAGCCACTTTCGCTTTTCATTTACTTATGTATACAATAAAAATCTTGCTTTTTTTGTACTCCATTCTGTCAATTTATCATCACTAGATATTTTCTGTATGTCAGGTATAACTGAAAATCATTACAAAAACATAAATTAAAATAATTACTAGCATTTATATGTTCTATTATGGTTACAAGGAATGACACATATATCATCTCATTTGATTCACATAGCATACAATATTATCCCTATTTTACAGAACAGGAAAAGACTCTAAAATGATATGGAAGAATAGATAAATTTCTGGACATTAAAAGAATAGAATGTTTACAGCTAGAAAAGATATAAAGATCTGATAAAAAATTTCCCCTTATTTTTCATGGATGAGGAAACAGAGACAAAGAACGCTTAAATGACTTCCCCAAGGTAAGAGAAAACTAAATAATGAGCTATAATTGTGTGCCTTCTGTCTCAATAGGAACGTTTTAATAATACTATATCATCTTTCTAAGTCATCAAAATCAATTTCAAATAAAATAAACATAACAGAGCACTCTTTTTAAAAAGAGATGATAATACTATAAATATGTCATGTTTATAAAGTGTTTTAAAATTTACAGAGCATTTTCAGAGTATCATCACGATTATCCTAAGCAAAATCTTATTAAGTTGCATACTAAATTCAATTGACTAACATGTATTCAATGGCTATTTTGTGTGACGCTATAGGTTTACAATTAAATTGATCACATATCTAACCCAGGGTTCCAATGCTAATAAATAATAGAGCTAAACTTGAGAGCAGATGCCAATTCCTGACCACATGTTCTTTATTATAATATTCTTTCTATGACATTATACTGTGTGTAATTGGAATTTTGTACCCCAGGACTACATTCCCCATTATTCCTTTAGTTTTTCCCAGAATTCCTTTCCATTCTCCCCCATGTTGTGTCCTCATGTTTTGTTTATAAATTGGCTGTAACCTCTCCTTTTGGCTCTCTTCTCTCACAACTACTACTGAATTAGCTCCCTTTTTACTTTAGGTTTTTATTTTCCTTTTACTTCAAGTGATTATTAAGAAATCTTATAAAATATAATACTTGGAGTTATTGTATATTAATTTTTAAGCTTACATGTATGGCTCCTATAACAGTGTGAACTGAATTTGCAAAGGCAAGCAGGCAGCTGGGGGGGAATGGACCCTGAAACAGCCCAGCAGAATGTTCCCCATTCAGAATTCTGTTTGGGAGGGGCCAACAGCAAAGAGGAGTTTGGAAGAGGCTTCTCAACTGTCACTTCACTCCTGACAGGATGGGGGGGGGAAGGTAGGGTTGGGGGAGGAGGTTTGGTTGGGAGGAATTGTGTTCCTTTGTTCTTTTATGTGTGACTATTGGGAGATCACAAATACCAACAAAGAAGACATTGAACAGCAATTCTCCAATTGGGCCAGAGAGTCTGAACTCCTGGGGGTGCCTTGAATGAGGGGGGATCCCTTCCCTGATCCTGCCTGAATCCATTGATCCTGTTACTTCCCTTTTTATATTAGTTTAGAAATATTTGATAGGAGACTGTAGAGGGGAAGAGAGAGTGAGCTATGGGGACCAAGCCACAGAAGAAGTCCAGAGCTGCTCTCTTGGGGAGAAGACATAGCTGATAAAGAAGTTTATCCTTTCCCTCCTTCCTGAATTCCCATATACCTTTTCCCCCTGTACCCTGAATTTGATTTATCCTTTATTAAGCCCCTTATGGTTGATACTTAGAGTCTGGAACAGTTACATTGAGGGGGGAGGTGACTGATCTGGTGGCTGAGGGGAAGACTCCATCTTGATGGGTAAAGCTATTTGTACTTAGGAGTTGGGGGGAGGCTTGTCTCAACAGGACTGGCTCTGGGGGTGGGATCCCATCCATTAAGGTCACAACTGAACCACAACACCTTCCTTCAATATCCCCATTATAGTTTTGCCAGTTTGGGAAGCTCATTGAGTTTATTCCCTCATGGGTCTTTCCTGGGGTAGGGGGGAGTGAATAGCTGATCTGGCCCATTGAAATTTAACAAGGAGGAATCTCGATATGCCCCACCCCCCACCATCAATACTTACCCCCATACACTACCACTTTGGGATAGAATTCTCAAAAAAAAATTTAAATCCTTCTTTTGAGAAAAGAATACGGAGTAGATAAATTCTGCAAGTTGTGTTTTCTCTCCTACTGCTTCTGGTACTTACTCCTGCTGTTTTTCACTGGCCACCCCACCTACCTGCCCGCTGTTTTTTTATCTGATGCTAGAAAAATATTGTTTGACTGTGCTTTAATTGAAATCATTTACTTTGATATTTTATAACATAATAAAGACATAAATATGTGTTATAGACAAGTTTCACTATAAAATAAAGGAGAGGACTTCTTATAATTAGTGTACTGAAGGACAACATTTCTGATTTGTCAGTTTTATTAGAATAATGGAAGGATACAATGTAGATATATATTTGGACTAAAACTGTGGTTTCAATGTTATAAGGAGCTATTCGTGAAGAAATTCCTCCTGCCAATGCAAGCATTCTAAAAGTTATATTTTTAGGGAATTTTCAGGCATCAATGGTAAGTTATAATTTGCTCAAGATCCATGATCAGTATATATCAAAGTTTGATTTTAACCCTTTTCTTCTTCCTAGCCTCTGAACTAAGTCCAGTAGCTCCACCATGCTACACTATCTGTCACAGATACAAGTATGGATCAAAAAATATTAGAGATATACGTGCAGGTTTAAAGTGCATTCCAGGCATATAAATACAGGTATATATATATATATATATATGTCTACATGTTTATCCATATTGCTAAATACATTCACATAGGCATGATGTGACCTACAAAATCATACAACATTTCACAATGAATCACAAAACATTTCATGTAGGATTTAATTGAATGTATTTCAGTTTCCATATAACCATCATCAATAATGATTTTTACTCATCTTAGTGAACATTAACATAAATACACATTTCCTTCTTTTTCCATAATTGTTTTGAATTTCATTGACACGAGGAAGGTCAGAATGAAGTTACTGAGGTGGTGAACTTTGAGAGACGTTATAGGTTTTTTTTCTACCTCTTGACCACCACTATGATTTTAACTATTCATGGAAAATTAAAGAAAATGGACAGTCATCTAAGAAAATTTCCCCACCAAATAGAACACAAATATTTCTACCCATCTACATTAACTTCCTCTTTTTTTAGCATAAATAATTTTACATGAGGTTTGCAATTATAATTCATACAAGATAAAAAAATTTGCATAATAAAATTTTAATAATTTGATTCGTAGTATTTCATCAGGATTTTTTCCTTAATTAATACTTTAAAATCTTATATGGCAGTAAGTTTTTGTCTAGAAAAGGGTAAGTCCATTGATAAATTCTTAAGAGTATAGATAATTGCTGATTAAATCTCCATGACTGTGGCAACCTTAAATTGAACTGATTGGCTAGAACTCAAAGGCCAAATTCTTGTCAGAGGAGCCATTTTTCTTGTGATTAGTGCATCTCAGTCTCCTTAACTTGTTGAGATCCATATATCCATAGACCACAATAGGACATAGCCAGTGATGACATCTTGCCATCTGCCTGCCATTGTATGCATAACCTCCTTTGTCTACCTTCTCTCTCTTTCTCAAGGAGTAATTACTAGATCAATACTGTCGTTGTTACTGAAAAAGATGTGACAGTCTTCTGCCCTGTAATTCCACTTCCAATCCTTGTAACAGCTTAAGTTCAGACAAAAGCACCCTTCCTGGTTTGTTATAAATTTGTTCATATCTGACTCTTCATAACTCTATAGACTATAATGTCTGTTGGATTTTCTCAGCAAAAAAAAAAAAATAATAATGGTTTGCTTTTTTCTGAGAGTTGGGAGAAACACCAGTAATCATGTATAATTGTCCTTCTCTGCTGATGAATCCCCTCAACATCATCACTGATGAGTTATTCTACATATTCTTGAAGACACTGACTGAAGTAGAATTCAGTAAGTCTTTTTTTTTTTTTTTTTACGTGCTTGCCTTTTTTCTTGTAGTTGATACTCAGGATTGATTCTAAGGCAGAAGAGTGTTATGGGGTAGGTAATCAGTTAAGTGACTTGCCCAGGGTCACACAATTAGCAAGTGTCAGAGGAAAAATTTGAACTTAGATCCTCTCAGCTCCAAGCCTGTGCTACTCAACTGTGCTTCCTAGCTGTCTCAATGCATTAACTCTTAATTGAGTCTATTATTTTTTCATTACATTTCTATGAGTCATAAAAGAAAGGCTTTTCCCTCTTCTATTAAGCCTTTATGTACTACTTGTAACTCTCACTAACTGTTCTGTTTTCTGAGGAAAATCATTAGAATTTAATATGATTATGTAACATTTCTTCATTTATTAGAAACTTGTCATGTCTACTCTAAAGTGTCCCATTTTATAGGCTATAAATCTGTAGTTCTTTCAGATAGTCTCTTTCAGCATGGTCTTTAGACATCATATTCTATTTTTGTTTTGTTTTGTTTTTCTTTTTCTCATTTGGTGGTTTAAAAAGTGCCATCAAGGGCTATCTATTAGAACTCCAAATATGGTCTGGCTGGTGTATGATACAGTATTATTATCATTTCCTTTTTTTCTATAATATATACATATGTATGCTTGCATGTATATATCTATGTATGCATATATGCTTGCATGTATATATAGCCTAATCCTATCTACAAAGGAACTAGCTCTTTTTGCTGGCATGCAACATTATTAATCTCTGGTAAATTTGCAGACTACCAAAAGCCACAGATATTACTTAAATTAAAACTCATCTGATTAAGCTTCTTACCTGAGGCACATGTGAAGGCAGCTTTTGAGTCCCTGTAGGTTTACTAGATTCACCATCAAGTTTACCTACTGATAAAACTTTTTTGTATGCTGACTCCATCATTAGTATAACCAAACATCCCAGATTCAAATAATCTTTAAATTTGCCATGGAAACTTGTCAAGGAAAGCTTCATAGAATTCATTGCTAACATCTTTCACCAGCTCATATTCAAGAATAAATAGCTTGAATGCTTCTCTACAGCCCATCCTTCTACTTGCACTTGCAGTTCCCATCACTATGCTCTTTGTATTTAATTTCATTACCTCCATGCTCTTAGGAAAAAGTCATCCCAAAGAAACTTATCATTCCCAAGATTGAATCAACTTTGGTAAACATGTTTAGTTAGTATCCTCAATAGCTTCTGAGTCTTTGTTTAGAGGGCTCTTGGGCAGAGGAAAAAAATTCCTCTCAAAGGCCTCCATTTAAAGAGGAATTATATCTATCCATTTTTCTATTAACTATACGGCTTGGATTCATCTCTACTATCATCATATCCACCCTTACATACATTTCTCAGTTTCCTTTGTGTATTGTTTTCCCACAATTGATTGTAAGCTCTTTAAAATCAGAGACTATTTTTTAGTTATATCCTCAATACTTATCCTAGTGCCACACACATATTAGGCCTTAATAAATGTACATTGTATTCTATCCTTATCAAGTATATAATTGTACTTGTCAGTAAGTCTTTTAATGAGTCCTGTTATTCAAGTAGTTATTTACTATCTAAATTTACTGTCATCTATGCTATATCTTTTTATTTTACCCTGAAAGAAAACAGTTATTTTTTAAATGCATCTATATTTGAATTTCCCTCCCCTATAGCACTATAATTTATTGATATAAGAAATTTAGTTCAAGAAAATTCCCTCTACCAATTCATGTTGGTAACTTTTCTGCAATTAATAGTCTTTGAGGGTTGCATGGGTACTAAAGGAAGGAAGGAAATACAGTTTGTTTTGTACTGTTTTGTATTGATTGCTTTGTACAAGGCAAAGTTAAGTGTTTTAAAAATTAAGTTATTTACAAATAACTTAAGTGATCTACAAATATTATCTCATTTTATCTAGACAATCCTAAGAAATATTTATATCTACACACACACACACACACACACACACACACACACACACGTACTCTCCTTAGGAATGAAATAAGGACATATGTTAAAGATGGTAATAATTTTAGGTCATGTAGAACTTGTTGAATGACCAGACCCAAAGGTGAAGTTCTTACCCTCTTTTATAGTTGAAGAAACAGAAACAGAAAAGTTAAGTGACTTGTTCAGAGGCATGCAGCTAAGAAGAGTCTGAGGCTAGATTTGAATGTACATATTCTTGATTCTAGTCCCCAAACTCTATTAACTATCACAGAGTTGCCTCACTGAAAATTTAAGTAATTTCACCATTTTTTTTACCCATTTGGTATTGCCAAAACCAAGACTGGAGCCTATGTTCTAATAGAGGAGTTTGTTCTGTTGGTATCTTCAAGTTAAAGAGGCCTTGTGTAATACAAGCTAAAGTAGGAAAGACAAAAGTTAATAATTTTTTAAACATTCACTCTCTAAAAAAAGATTCAACCCATCCCATGCAGTTTTCAACTTTAAAAATACAACAATCTAATAGAAAATGGTGGATGATTCACAAGTCTGATAGTGCTTCTTTTTTTTAACATGTTTTTAATTATAGTTCGAATAAACTGATTATAGTAATGGAAAGAAAAATTACTATCTCTCCTCCACATACACAAAGAAACAAATGAGAGTTGATTGAAACTTAAAACTGAAATACGGATGTAGGAAACATGATTGTGATGCTGAACCTATGGCATGGATGCCAAGGATGGCACGCAGAGCACTCTGTGGGCCACCCTCTCCCCTAAGCCCCACCAGAGTTAGTTACTAGAACAGCAGAGGGACTTGGGTAGAGCTGCTCCCCTCCCCCTCTCCACCATGTCTGATGACATTTTTTCACATCATCCACCCCTCTGCCCAGCAGCCCAATGGGAGCACACAGGGCATAATGTGGGTGGCTCACAGGTTACAGAGCCGGAGGGGAGAAGAGTGCAACTCCTCTTCTCTCCACAGGCACCTCTCATCACCTGTCCCTCTTCCCAACAGTCCAATAGGAGAACTTCCTCCCTCCTCTGTCTGGAGTAAGGGGGGTATGACATGGCACTCAGTGTCTGGTGGGGGTGTTGGCATGGCACTTGGTCTATGGGGTAGGGTCTGGCATTCCATTTCTAAAAGGTTTGCCATCACAGGTTTAAGAGATATTTCCCGAATTTTGGAGTCCTTTTGTTCTTTCACAGAGTTGCTAATTTCAATTATCTGAGTGGCATACCTGATGGACAAGTTGCCAATTAGTTAGAGGATATATTTTTAATATATTAAATTATTTCTATATCTGATTTTTGAATTAGAAGATTGCCAAAGGATGCCAGTTTCATAAACTTCTTGCCATTCCAATTCTTAACATTGCAGAAAAGGGTGATTGTGGCCATATTTCCTTAGTTGGTTAAAGTAGGGAGTGTTGGCATTTTTCTTATTTAGACAAAGACCTTCCCTGTGATGAAGTAATGGGAGGGGACTTGAGATCTCCAATTCCACCTTCTCTTTCAAAATATCCACCATAAGGACTGTCAGGGGAGGTCTAAAGGTCCAATAGTCATGTCAATCAGAAAGAGGAAGTACCTCCCTTTAAAGGAGACAGCCAAAACTAGCTCAGGATCTTTCACTAAAGGAAGAGGCTGGCAAATGATTCATTCTTTGTAGGCAGATGTATGCATCTGTTAAAAACAATGTCATTCTCAGGGAATGTCTTCATATTCTTTATTGTTTAAATCAGGGAGCAATAGTAGCTCATGGTATATCATAACTCAGTTTCCAGATAGATTCACCATTGAGTTGGGTGAAGCAAGTTGCTCTTCTTCTTGCTGCCTCAATTGAATTAGCTATAGCCTCCCTGTAGATTATTTTGTGAACTCTATGACCTGTGATGATTCTTCCAACTCTTGAAGCTCACAAGGTGTAGTGCAAATAACATGTTCTATTCATTTTCCAGGAACTCATTCATTTATGATCAAGAAAGACTATACACAAGAGTCAAAAGAAAAGGGAAAATGTCTCATTTCTTTAAAAAATGATGACCAATTGGGAAGTAAGACCTAAGGTCCCACATTTACCCATTGGACCACAGCAGTTTTTCTGCCTTACTCAAAAGCTACTGGGAAGAGAAAGGGAGCATCTCCTTGAACTTATTTTAGTATTCACAAACATTCTGGCTGAGCATCCATTCTAATGCTTTTTATCAAAACAGGAGAAATTCGTGTTTGTTCTTATTTGTTCTCTGAAGTCAAGGTAAAAAGGAAAAGGTCCTCTTCTTCATGTAGGTCTGAAATCAGGTTTACAAAGACTCCAAGTAGATTAGAGCCAGCAGTTCATACCATGAATTCTCTCACAATAAGTCATCATTGGCCAGTAAACCAACATTTTCTCATTTGATTTTAATCACAAGTTTGAGAGTTGGGTACTGAAGTTCACAAATGTTATCAACAACTGAACAAGTGTTACCATTCTGCTGTCAGAAGCAGGAGTCAAAGTTTTTTTTTTTCTTATTTATGTATTATACCACTATGCCTATTTTTTAAGAATAGTTGTTTTCCAGATTACATGTCAATACAGTTTGATATTTGTTTTCTGATATTTTGTAGTCCATGTTCTCTCTCTCTCCCACCTCTACTCTCCACCTCAAGAAGACAGGCAAAAGATATAGGTTGTACATTGATTATCACATAATACATATATCCGTTTTCATGTCCTCTTTCTGATTGACATGACTATTAGACCTTTAGACCTCCCCTGACAGTCCTTATGGTGGATATTTTGAAAGCGAAGGTGGAATTGGAGACCTCAAGTCCTCTCCCATTACTTCATCACAGGGAAGGTCTTTGTCTAAATAAGGAAAATGTCAATACATATAATACATATCATATAATACATATATGTGGTGAAAGAAGATATATATTGCTTATGTTAGAAAAAATTCATGAAAGAAATAAAGACTGATATTTTTCAATTTGCATTCAGATTACATCTGTTCCTTCTAAGTCAGTGGATAGTCATTTTTTCTCATGAGTCCTGAAATTTTCCTGGAGTCTTGCCTAGTTAAGTCATTCACCGTTGATTATCAAACTTAATTGTTGTTATTGTGTACAACCTTCTCTTGGTTCTTCTCACTTCTCTTTTCATCACTTCATATGATCTTTCCAATTTATTTTTTTTAATTTTTTTTAAACCCTTAACTTCTGTGTATTGACTTATAGAAGGAAGATTGGTAAGGGTAGGCAATGGGGGTCAAGTGACTTGCTCAGAGTCACACAGCTGGGAAGTGGCTGAGGCCGGATTTGAACCTAGGACCTCCTGTCTCTAGGTCTGGCTCTCAATCCACTGAGCCACCCAGCTGCCCCCTTTCCAATTTATTTTTGTCATCATCTTGTTTGTCATTTATTATCAGACAATAACATCCCATTATAAAGCATATACCAGAACTTGTTCAGCCATTCCCCAATTGATGGGCATCCCTTTAGATTCCAGTTCTTTTCTACTATGAAAATATTTTTATATAAATATTTTGGTATAGGTATAGTCTTTTCTCCCATATTTAATCTCTTTGGGGTATAGATCTAGTAGAGATATTTCTGGTTCACAGTATGATTGCCAATGGGGTATGTTTCCACATTGCTCCCCAGAATATCTGTATCAGTTCACAGCTACATCAGAAGTGTATTAGGGGCAACTGGATAGCTCAGTGGAGTGAGAGTCAGGCCTAGAGACAGGAGGTCCTAGGTTCAAACCCGGCCTCAGCCACTTCCCAGCTGTGTGACCATGGGTAAGTCACTTGACCCCCATTGCCCACCCTTTCCACTCTTCCACCTATGAGACAATACACCGAAATTAAGGGTTAAAAAAAAAAAGAAGTGTATTAATGGGGGTGGGGGGCAGCTGGGTAGCTCAGTGGATTGAGAGCCAGGCCTAGAGACAGGAGGTTCAAATCTGGCCTCAGACACTTCCCAGCTGTGTGACCCTGGGCAAGTCACTTGACCCCCATTACCTACCCTTACCACTCTTCCACCTATAAGTCAATACACAGAAGTTAAGGGTTTAAAAAAATAAAAAGAAAGAAGTGTATTAATGTCCTGGTTTTTCCACATGCCCTCTAACATTCATCATTTTCCTTTTTTGTCATGTTAGCCAATCTAATGGGTGTGAGGTGGTACCTCTCAGTTGTTTTCATTTGAATTTATCTAATCAATAGTGATTTAGACAACTTTTTCATATGGATAAAGAGAGTTTTAATTTCATCTGACCACTCCCTGTTCATATCCTTTACCCATGTGTCAATTAGGAAATATTTGTATTGTAATAAATTTGACACAGTTCTCAAAAACATCCTTTTTAATGATCATGTATTCTAAAACCTAGTTTCAAAGATGAGATAACTGAGTGTCATAGGAGGCAAATGAGCATACAAGGTCTCACATCTAGCTATGGTCAGAGTTGTCATGAGAAGTCATGTATCATTGTTGAGTGTTCTATGCATTAAACTACTACCTTCCTCTTCAGTATCTGATATAGAAAGAAATAGTTTCCTTATTCTTATTTGTTTTATTAGAAAGGAATGACTAGAATTTAGTTGTTACCCAAATTTTTCCTTTGGAAAAGTTAGCCTTTTTTGCATTTTTAATTACTTTTCTTTGGTTTCTCTTCTCTGTTCCTCCATACTTTATTGGCTGGACATTTCCCCAGTCCCCAGGGCTGAACGTGCTGAGCATCCTTAAGCTTCTTGCATTGGAGAGGTGTAAAGATCATCCTGAGTTTGATTCCTGCACATTATAAACTAACGGAAGTAAAGCCTGACCTTCTCTTGGTTTTCATTCTACAGATATCTTTCTTTAAATAGATATTAATTTCCTCCATTATCTACTCACTGGTGTGGAGTTGCAGGTGTCCCTACAATTAATCATAGAATCTTAAGCCTGTGAGCTTAATTAGAGTGAAGACACAAAGTGAGAACTAAAAATATTTGGTTCATCCAAAGCTATTCCATGAAGTCTTAATTTTGTGTACTATTTCTGTTTTCTTCTCTTGTTTATGTTACTTTATTTACTCTGTCTATAGCACATACTTTCTTTGTCTTAGATTTTCGGTATACTAAGGATTGATAAAAGTGAGTACACTACCATCTTACTAGTCATAAAATGTGGAGAAAAAAATCATTTGGAAAATTGGCAACCCAAATACTTAGAAACTTTGAAATATTCTGAAGTCAATATAAATATTTGCTTACAAAAATTGCTAACATAATTATATCATTTTGCATATAATGCAAAGTATCTTTTTAATTTACATCCTTTCAAAAATTTAATATCACTTTCATTTCCACATTTATCCATTATTCTCTCACGATGAATGAGATTTTCAATAAAAATGGAATAAAAGTTAAAAAAAAACACCTCAGTAACACTAACCAACAAATCAAAGAAGTTGTACATTTTATTCAATGATCCATATACATAGTTCCTCTATTCTTCAAAGAAAAAATTTCTTATATCTCTTCTTTGAAGTCATTGTTGGTCATTATAATGCACAATCATTCAGCTTTGTTTGATTTGGTCATTGCTTTGCTATATTTTTTCATTCATTTGCTATATTTGTTATGTATATTAAATTCTAGATTCTGTTTCCTTCATTTTGAACAAGTTCATAATATAATTCTTTCTATGCTCCTGTCTTCTCCTTATTAATCCTTTTTTGTTGTATAGTAATATTCCATTATATTGCAATGCCACAATTTCTTTACACCTGAATCAATGGCCAACTACTTTGCATCCATAAATTTATTACTCCTTCCCCTTAAAAAATGTTGCTTTACATATTTGTAATCATTGACTTTTTCCCTCTATATTTCTAGTAGTGAAACCACTGAATGAAAGAATACAGGAATTTTTATCATTCATTTAGATCATGTGGATTGCAGTCCAAGTGAGATTATAAGCTTCAATGAAATGAGTTCATAAAGACATTATGCCTCCACAAGAAACTAATGAACAAAAACCAATTGACCTCATACTTCTCACTGATCTGTCAGATTAATGTTTTGATCTGATTTTAATTCTTGATTTGGGGAAAAATAACATCCTATGTATATTGTTTTTGTGACTATTGTTTTCCGTCAGTAAACACTGAAAAGACCTTTCATAATTTCCCAAGTTAAATGCACATCTATATATTGGTTGCACATTTTTCTTTCTCCAGTTGAATTGATATATATTTTCTTTTTTTTTTACTTTCTCACCTACAAATTTTATTAATTGAGATGGAACAATAATGCTATGCTCTACCTTTATTATGTTACTCACACAGAGCCATAATTAGCCTTTTGCCAGTATATGATGATGTGATACTTGGGAGACAAAGCAACGAAAGAAATGTTTAGAAGGCAAATATTGGTCTTATCCTTTTATATAAAAATTTGAAGATCTTTACACTCATGCTTGAAGTAAATGAAGTATACAATCAAATCATCTATACTTTTATAGTATGCCAAAAACTTTAGCTATAATATTTAATTTTCCTCTGCATGTCCTGGACAAAACTTCTCTTCTCAAATAGAAGAGAAAATGGCAGGAAAGCTAAATGTGTTCATTATGACAGAAGAAGAACTTAAACATAAAGCTGAAAAATAATTATCCTTTGATGGGCAAGTAAAAACAATTTCTCAGTTGACTAATGGCCATGGTGAGTATAGATATTACTTGTCCTTTCTATTTTCCCATAGTATCCACAACAATGTTTTATATATTGTATAATGAATATATACTACTAATATATAATATAATAATAAATATAAACTGAGAAGGAATATTACTGAAATTGCTAAGAAAAGATAATTGCAAATGACATTCATGTAAACTGAAAAAAATCCTTATATTTTTTCTCCCCTTAAAATTTTCCCTGTAAATTGCATTTAAGTTTTCATTTTGTATCTCTATGGAAGAAAATATCAGAGAAATACAGATGAGGGAAACCGATGTGAACACAAAAAAACTAACCTACACTTGACTAAAAGCTATTGCTTTTATTGTTAACCAAATGATGTTCCCTATTTCTTTTGGGGGGGGGGAAAGGTTATGTGGCTCATATGTATCGAAATTCCTCTTATTCAGTGGCTTTCCAGTCATACCTGATTAGTACAATTTTAAAATGAAATATACAATGAATGAAAAAGAATTAACAAATTATTTTACCAATGGAATATGGCACTATGCTTAAAAATAATAATAATACTTATATGTAGAAAAATGAAATAAAATTCAAATTCATTCACAAATCTCTTAGATACTTCATACAGTCAAGAGTTTGTACAGCAATAAAATAATTCGTTTCCACTTAACACTTGATAGCAAATGGAAACTCTTCTCTGAGTACTTTGCTGGCTCCTATCTAAATGAAATCTTTTAACTGTTCTATGGGTGACCTCATTCTGAAAACCATCTTGGGATACTAAGCTGTTGAAACTGCTAGTAGCCAGATGTATCCTAATGTATCTACTCAGCATGTGAATATATGATAAAGGAAGAGGGGAAGGACATTTAGATCAGCTTGTGATCTTTTCCTAGCATGTTCACTTTTGATTGTGTGTCAACTACTTTTTAATATTACTAGTTTTGACCACTATTGATTGACAGAGGTAGGACAATATATGTCAGCCGTGCTCTTTAAAAATACATTAGAATTAAAATTAAATGAAAATACCAGTGATTTTTGACTGCATAACAGAAAATATTAGGGATTTTTTATATATTTAATTTCTTTAGTAGTGATTGTATAATCAGGCAGTACCAAGGGTAGGAAGATAGGGCTACTCTGACCATTATGTAAAATTGCTGTTCTTCAAAAAACAAAACAAAACAAAACAAGAAAAACAATAATAAAAACAAAAAAACCCACTATACACCTAGAACAAATTATTCTAAATACTGAAACCTCAGAGTAAAAAATAATGAAATGATTATAAGGCTACATTCCCTGTCTAGCACAGCAGGAAGTCTGGGAAAATCCCTAGGAATTTCATATAGGGTTTTTAATTCATCAGGAAATCTAAACTTATCCTTGATATACCCTAGATAACATTCTGTGAACATGAGTATGGATTGACAATTTTACATATTTCGAGGGGCATGGCCTTCTTCAAGTTATCTTCAAAATTGCCTAAGACTTCTGGTCATGTGAGCAACAAGGTGGCAGACTAGATATTTTCTCTCATTCTCTCAACTTTGTAAATATATTCCAAACAAAAAAGCATATGCTAATGATAACCAGCTCAATAAGCACCCCTTTCCCCTCTCCCATGCTACTGGCAGTGAGTAAGCCCTAGTAGACCCAAGAAGATGATATATGGTAAGATCAGAATCAAAGTTCTATACCCCAATTGTCCTTCCTTCTTTTTAATGATATAGAGACCCTAGTTGTAAGTTGTGTAAGTTTGCTGAAGTCCTGATTGTCAGCTTAGCCACAGACCCTTTAGGAGCAAGAAGTCTGTTAGAAGCTGTAACTCAGATTTAGTTTGCTGCAAATCTCTTAACTGCCAATTCTAGGCCAGAGAACTGAGAAGCAGAGGGATTGAGACAGGCCCACAGAACAGTATATCTCACATGTGGGGGCTATTCAACACTCGGCCAAGCCTGAGTGAAAGAGAGTAGCATTCAGCTGACCCAGTTCTGACTACTTCAAAGTTAGTAGGGACAAAGCCAAAGACTGGTGAACTATGAGTTGCCCAGTGTGGGAGAAGGCTAAGACATGTTAAGAATTAGACTCCAAAGAAATAAGAATTAGAATGAAGGAACATAGGAAGTGAGCATTAAAGAAAATGAGGAGGAAAAGAAAACTTAGACACCTTGAATATAAATAAATCAGAAGAAAAAATAAAACATCAACGGCAATGAAATTTAGTGTGAAGATCTAGTAAATGAGTTCAAGCATTCATAAATAAATATTGCAAAATGAAGGAAAATAATTTAATACTTGAAGAGACAGAACACCCTGTGCAATTTGAGGAGAATGTAGAAATGCATCAATGTTCTTGAATGTCTAAAAAGAGAAATGAAAAACTATGATAACACAATTTGTATCCTCTAATGCATAAAAAAATGAGAATAGAAAAAAAACTTGAATCTGCAAATGATAAGCCTTACCAAAGAAATAAATGTAAATACATATAAGTGAAAAATAAACTACAAGAAGACAATTTTTAAAAATAACATTGACAGAAAATATGTTCAATAGGCAAGGAAAAATTACAAATCTTGAAGACAGGAGGCATAGAGACAGCTTAGGTGTCTCTGAAGGTTAACTAAAGAAAACTATTTAACACCACCATTAAATAATAAAAGAAAACTGTCCCAGAACTTATGAACATAGAAAATAAAATTCCAGTTGAAAATAAACAGATCATCTACAGAAAAATAAATAACCAAACAAAAAAACCCTCCAAAGCTTTGAACCATGTCACAGTGTTTAAATTAGGTTTAATGGTTAAATTTAGATGGTTGTTGTCCTTTGTACTCAAAGAGTACCAAAATGACATCACTATTTTGCAGTCAGTGTATGGTATGTCTGACTGTGACTGATCAGATGAATACAAGCTTAGAAAGCTCTATCATAGATTAGGCACAAAAAGTTTGTATAATTATTTTCATCAAAGCAACCCTGAAGTTTGTGAATGTTCTGGTCCAGATGAGGAAATGTGGTGCTGTACATCAAATCTCTGAAAGCTATCCACTCCTTTTCTGTTCCATTGATACCAACCATGTGTTGACTCAGTTTTTCTTCTCAATTCAGCAAAAAAAAAAGGAAAAAAAGAAAAAAAGAAGGAAAGAAAGAAATGTTCCTGCACAGAGAAACACTCCAATAAGTCAATAAGTTGACATTAAGTCTTCTGGGAGTTGTCTTACTTTGAGGCTTCTGCTTTTGTTGAATACTAATGTTTAGCTTGGAGAGGGTAAGTCTACAATCCATTCATCACTCTATGCCAAGCATAACATTTGTCACCCTCAAATCCTATCTCTCCTTATATGATGACAGTTTATTACATGCCAATATTTATTTCAAGAGTGCATCCACAAAGCTTTATTGCATATAGGTAAATGGCAGTCAGTGTTGGTGTTGAGAAGGTCATGAGCCACATCAGTCTTCTGTAGGAAGTGACCATTGCTGGTGCAATTTACAACTCCATTCTCCCCAAAAGCTTCCTGCTAGATCTGATAGTCTGTGTCTACTCTGAAATTAAAATCGCCCAGAATTAGGTGCTTGTCTTCTTTCAGTGCATTGTAGAAAAGAGTCTCCAGGTCTTCATAAAACTTTTCTTTGACTTCTTCAGTATTTGCCTTTGTAGGGACATATGTATTGATGATTTTGGTGTGGAATTTTCTGCAAATGGTAGTTGCATAGTCATGAGCTTATCATTTACTCCTTTTGGAAAGTATAGAATCTAGCTGTCTAGATTAGATTTGCTTGTAAAAAGCTACTCCAATTTCACATCACTCCTCATCAATGGCAACCAATTCAGAAAAAACAAAAACAAAAACTTGTATATTCAGTTCCAACTTAGTAAGCTGGCCTTCATTGTGTAGCCTTGTTTCACTAACAGCTGCTACATGGATGTGATACCTGCTGAGTTCTCTAGCATTGAGAAATGTTCCTCTTCTGGATTTCATGTTGTTCATAAGTGTGGGCACAACCAATATGTTGATGGAAGATGAAGAATCATGTTCACAAAAGATTTTGTACATTTTTTAAACATTTATTAATATTTTTTTAGAAAAGTTAACATGGTTACATAATTCATGCTCTTTCCCCTTTACCCCCTGAACTCCCCCACACCCATGGCTGATGCATATTTCCACTGGTTTTAACATGTGTCATTGATGAAGACCTATTTATAAATTGTTAATAGTTGCATTGGTGTGGTAGTTTCGAGTCTACATCCCCAATCATGTCCACCTTAACCCATGTGTTCAAGCAGTAGTTTTTCTTCTGTTTCCACTCCTGTAATTCTTCCTCTAAATGTGGGTAGCTTTCTTGTCCATAAGTCCCTCAGAATTGTCCTGGGTCATTGCATTGCTGCTAGTAGAGAAGTCCCTTACAATCTATTTTACCACAGTGTATTGGTCTCTGCGTACAATGTTCTTCTGGCTCTGCTCCTTTCTATCTGCATCAATTCCTGGAGGTCTTTCCAGTTCACATGGAATTCCTCCAGTTTATTATTCCTTTGAGCACAATAATATTCCATCACTAGCATATACCACAATTTGCTTAGCCATTCCCCAATTGAAGAACATCCCCTCATTTTCCAGTATTTTGCCACTACAAAAAGCGCAACTATAAATATATTCGTACAAGTCTCTTTATCTATGATGTCTTTGGGGTACAAACCAAACAATGGTATGGCTGGATCAAAGGGCAGGCATCCTTTTATAGCCCTTTGAGCATAGTTCCAAATTGCCAGCCAGAATGGTTGGATCAGTTCACAACTCCACCAGCAGTACATTAATGTTGCAATTGGGCCACATCCCCTCCAACATGCATTACTCTCCCCTAGATTTTAGCCAATCTGCTAGGTGTGAGGTGATACCTCAGCGTTGTTTTGATTTGCATTTCTCTAATTATTAGAGATTTAGAACACTTTCTCATGTGCTTATTGATAATTTTTATTTCTTTACCTGAAAATTGCCTATTCATGTCTCTTGCCCATTTATCAATTGGGGAATGGCTTGATTTTTTATACAATTGGTTTAACACCTTGTATATTTGAGTAATTAGACCCCTGTCAGAGTTTTTTGTTATAAAGATTTTTTCCCAATTTGTTGTTTCCCTTCTGATTTTGGCTACATTGTTTTTGTTTGTATAAAAGCTTTTTAGTTTGATATAATCAAAATCATTGATTTTACATTTTGTAATTTTCTCTAACTCTTGCTTGGTTTTAAAACTTTTCCTTTCCCAGAGATCTGACAGGTATACTATTTTGTGTTCACTTAACTTATTTATAGTTTCCCTCTTTATATTCAAGTCAGTCACCCATTCTGAATTTATCTTGGTGTAGGGTGTGAGATGTTGATCTAAACCTAATGTCTCCCATATTGTTTTCCAAATTTCCCAGCAGTTTTTGTCAAATAGTGGATTCATGTCCCAAAAGTTGGGCTCTTTGGGTTTATCATACACTGTCTTCCTGACGTCATTAACCCCAAGCCTATTCCACTGATCCTCCCTTCTGTCTCTTAGCCAGCACAATACCGTTTTGATGACTGCTGCCTTATAGTACAGTTTAATATCTGGTATTGCTAGGTCCCCTTCCTTCACCTTTTTTTTCATTATTTCCCTTGATATTCTTGATCTTTTGTTGTTCCAGATGAACTTTGTTATAGTTTTTTTTTTTTTCTAATTCAGTAAAAAAGATTAAAAAAAAGGGGTGGGGAGGATATTTAACATGCTGGTCTCCCAAAGCATCCAAAGTGGGAGTATGTGAAGGAAATTATTGAAAGGACTTTGGTCATGATGACAGAATCAAAACTCTGGTGAGTCTTATAGTCAACAGGTTATGTTAGCAATTCATATAGTGCACAATGAAGCAAATGTCCCCTGGGCAGCCCCATGGGCTGCCTAGGCAAAGGAGAAAGGGCCACAATTTGCTCATAGAAAATGATGTGTGAGAGTCAGTGGGCAGAGAAAGTTTGATAAACTGTGGCCTGTTCTTCTTCCATGTTGATGCTAATTGAACAGTTGCAGAACATCCAATGCGATGGAGAAGCTAGATTAGCATAAATTTTCCCTAAAAGTAATTTACCTCCATTCTTTCTCATTCATCATTTTCCCCTTCTCCTTTCTACTTAATAAAGATTACAAACCTAAGGTCAGTCTCTCCATTTTAAATCTCAACACTCATCGACACTATTGCTATATATTTCTGCTGGGTCTCCTTGCCTAAATTCTTCCTTCACTTCTGTCCATGCTTCACTCAGCTGTCAAAAAGTACAGATTACTTATGCCAGTTCCCTTCACCCCAACTATTCAGCCCCCATTCAATGAACTCTAGTGACTATCTCTTACTTCTAGAAGTCAATAAAATTATCTGACTCCTAACTATGCATTTTTACAGACTGTTTTCATTGCTTGGAATTCCTTCTTCTCATACCTTCTTCTAGCTTCCTTAAATCCAGACTAAAATTTTATCTTCTACAAAGAATGTTTCCTGTTCACTTTTATTTATTTATTTGTTTGTTTTGCCATTTTCCATTTTCCTTCTTTTTTATAAATTAGAATATTTTTCCATGATTCATGATCCGCCCCCCTTTATTTTCCTTTGCCAGCACTAACAAGCAACAATTTACATTGAGTTTTATATATATACAAATGTATATATACATATATATATATTGAAAAATTATTTCCATATCATTCATATTTGCAGTAGAGTGATCTTTTAACATCAAAACCCTAATCATAACCTTTTAAACCACATCATCTATCATTTGTTTTTCTTCTACATTTCTACTGTCACAGTTCTTTCTCTGGATGTAGATAGTGTTCTTTCCCATAAATTCCTCAAAATTGTCCTGGATCATTGCATTGTTGTTAGTAGAGAAATCCATTACATTTGACTGTGCCATAATGTATCATTCTCTTTGTACAATGTTCTCCTGGTTCTGTTCCTTTTGCTCTGCATTGGTTCTTGGAGTTCTTTCCAATTCACATGGAATTTCTCCAGTTCATTATTCCTTTCAGCACAGCAGTATTCCATCACCCTCAGATACCACAATTTGTTCAGCCATTTCCCAATCAATGGGAAATTTTTTTCCAATTTTTGCCACCACAAAGAGCAAGGCTATGAATATTTTTGTACAAGTCTTTCCCTTTATTATCTCTTTGGAATACAAATGCAACAATAGTATGGATGGATCAAAGGATAGGCATTCTTTTAAAGCCCTATTTGCATAGTTTCAAATTGCCCTCCAGAATGGTTGGACCGATTCACAAGTCCATCAGTAGTGCATTAGTGTTCCAATTTTACCACATCTACTCGAACATTTATCACTTTCCTTTCTTGCCATATTGGGCAGTCTGCTATGTATGAGGTGGTACCTCAGAGTTGTTTTAATTTGCATTCCTCTAATCAGGAGGGACTCAGAATACTTTTTCATATGATTTTTGATAGCTTTGATTTCATCATGTGGAAACTGCCTATTCGTGAACTTTGAACCATTTGTTGACTAGGGGTGACCATTTGTTGATTGGCTTCATTTTTTGTAAATTTGACTTCGTTTCTTATATATTTGGGAAATTAAACCTTTGTCAGAGAGTTTAATTATTAAAAAGTTCTTCCAGTTTGTTGCTTTCCTTCTAATTTTGGTTGCATTGGTTTTGTTTGTACAAAACCTCTTTAATATAATATAATCAACGTCATTCATTTTACATTTTATAATGTTCTCTATCTCTTGCTTGGTTGTAAATACCTTCCTTTCCCACAGCTGTGACAGGTATACTATTCTATGTTCACATAGTTTATTTATTATTTCACTCTTTATATTTAAGTCATATACCCATTTTGAATTTATCTTGGTAGAGGGCATGAGATGTTGATCTAAGCCTAAATTTTCCCATACTGTTTTCCAATTTTTCTAGAAGTTTTTGTCAAATAGTGAGTTCTTGTCCCCAAAGCTGAGATCTTTAGGATTATTGAACACTAACTTGCTGAGGTCATTCACTCTTAGTCTATTCCAATGATCCAACCTTCTGTCTCTGAGCCAGTATCATATTGTCTTGATGACCATTGCTTTATAGTGCAGTTTAAGATCTAGTATGCTAGGCCCCGATCCTTCGCTTTTTGTTCTTCCAGATGAACTCTGTCATAATTTTTTCTAATTTTATAAAAATATTTTTGGTAGTTTGATAGATATGGCTATATTAATCAGTTGATTAATTTGGATAAGGTTATCATTTTTATTATATTAGCTCATCCCACCCATGAGTAATCAGTGGCTTTACAGTTATTTAGATCTAGTTTTAATTGTGTGAAAAGTGTTTTGTAGTTGTGTTGATATTAATTCCTGTGTTTGTCTTGGCAGATAGATTCCTAAATATTTTATATTGTCTACAGTGATGTTAAATAGAGTTTCTCTTTCTAATTCCAGTTGCTCAATTTTGTTGGAAATATATAGACATACTGAATTATTTGGGTTCATCTTGTACTCTGCAACTTTGCTAATGTTGTTAATTATTTCCACTAGTCTTTTAGTTGATTTTCTGAGGTTCTTTAAGTATACCATCATATCATCTGCAAAGAGTGATAGTATAGCTTCCTCATTTCCTTCTTTAATCCCTTCAATTACTTTTTCTTTGCTAATTGCTATCTCTAGAGTTTCTAGAACAATATTAAATAATAGAGGTGATAATGGTCATCCTTGCTTCACTCCTCATCTTAGTGGGAAAGGTTCTAACTTATTCCAATTGAAGATGATACGTGTTGGTGATTTCAAATATATATAGCTTATTATTTTGAGAAATGGCCCTTCTATTCCTATACTTTTTAGTGTTTTCAATAGGAATGGGTGTTATATTTCATCAAAAGCTTTTTCTGCGTCTATTGATATAATAATGTGATTTCTGTTTGATTATTGATGTGGTCAATTATATGGATGATTTTCCTAATATTAAATCATCCTTGTTTTCCTTCTATAAATCTCATCTTTTCATAGTGGATGATTGTAATGCAAGGATGCTACAGAAGCTTTTGCTTTTGCTAACTTCAACTGTAAGCAATCCTGGCAGTTAGGAGTTTAAGATTTTCAGAAAGTCAGTTGGAGCCTGAGGCTATAAATAGGGCTGAAATTCCAACTGATGGGGATTTTTGCCTTCTGGCTTTGGCTTTGCCTATTGGTTTTGCTTTTGGCCCTGCCTTGGCCTGTGTTTTTGTCTTTTGGGACATTTGGACCTAGCTGATTTCTCTGGACCTCTCCCTGACCTCTCCATACTACATCCCAGCTATTTTCCCTGAATTTCCCTTTGGGCCCTGGGAGGAAGGGTGGGTTTTGGTGATTAGATATTGTGGGTTTAGTTTTCTGTAGGCAAGTAGGACATTCTTAAATCAAGCTATCCTTTATTTCATTGATCTAGTAAATACTTTAAGACAGTCAAAACTTCTTGACTGGGAGAGCAGGTTCTCTCAGTCTAATTCCTCCTGTGACCCTTCCCCAACCATCAGCTTTCTCACTAGCAGCTGTTACAAAACCCTAAACCCCTCTCTCCTTCTGATTATCCCTGAAATTAATAAATCCTCTTTGTTACCTATTCAAAACCTCTGGTGAATCATTGTATCAAAGATTAAGGCAAGAGCTGAAGAGGGAAGGGATTATTTCTTTTTATTTCTTGAGGGAACTGCAGGTATCCATCTTGGCAGGAAGTACCTACCTGAGACTTCCTGAAGCCATCAGTTTCACTGACAGGGAGGAGCCCTTTAACTCCTTCCTCAAGGGATTTTAGAAATCAACAAGAGAAACCCCAGCCTCTATCTAAACATTTCTGTCTGGCCCAAATTCCACTTGTACCTTAGAGGTACCTTCCCTGGCTGAAGGGTTCAGCCTATCTGCCCTCATTATACTCCCATCCATTCCCTTACCTTCCTATATATCACCTCATTCCTCCCTTCCCTGCACTTAGCTATCTCCTTCATTCCCCTTCCAATCACCTATATCCTTTTTATCCTTCCTCACTACCCAAATTGTCTGAGATCTGCATAGATTACCTACTCTTTATAACATAATCCTTGTGATAACTTGCTAATGTCTTTTTGCTAGTATTTTATATAAGATTTTTCCATCTATGTTCATTAAGGAGATTGGCCTGTAGTTTTTTTTCTCTGTTTTTAGTTTGCCTGCTTTTGGAATCAATATATATTTGTGTCAAAAAATGAATTTGGTAGGACTCTTTTCTTTGATTATTTTGTCAAATAATTTGTATAGTATTGGGATTAGTTGTTTTTTAAATGTTTGATAGAATTCACATGTGAATCACTCTGACCCTAAGGATTTTTTCTTAGGCAATTCCTTGAAGGTTTGTTCAATTTCTTTTTCTGAAGTGAGATTGTTTAAGAATTCTATTTCTTCTTTTGTTAATCTTTGCAATTTATATTTTTGTAAATATTCACACATTTCACCTAGATTGTCATATTAATTTCCATATGATTGGGCAAAATAATTCTTCGTAATTACCTTCATTTCCTCTTCATTAGTGGTGAGATCACCCTTTTCATCTTTGAAAATGTTAATTTGATTCTCTTTCTTTTTTTTAATAACCAGTACTTTATTGATTTCATTGTTTTTCCCATATTACTAGCTCTTAGTCTTATTTATTAGTTCAATAGTTCTTTTACTTTCAATTTTATTAATTTCTCCTTTAATTTTTAGGATTTCCAATTTAGTTTTTATCTGGGGATTTTTAATTTGTTCTCTTTTCTAGTTTTTAAGTTGTAAGTCCAATTCATTGATCTCCTCCCTCTCGATTTTGTTCCTATAGGCACTTAGGGATATAAATTTTTTCCTGAGTACTGCTTTGACTGTATCCCATAGGTTTTGATATCATGTATCCTTATTGTCATTCTCCTTAATGAATTTCTTAATTGTTTCTATGGATTAGATTATTTATTTTTTTGAAGGGTTAAATTTTGGTGGGGGGGCAGAAGTTTGAACAAAAGCCAGTACACAGTTTATTAAATGCAAAAACACTGAGTGTATTATTAGAAAATATGGATAGGAAATAGGAAGGAGGAAAGTGAAAGTAATCTTATAATAGATGATAACTGTAGCCAAGATCCCAATCCTACTGAAAGTTTTTCTAAAATAACCCTTCATCTATCTGCCTCAGAGGGTAGTAACTTTTGCTAGGCTAAAGCCCTTGCCTACTCTCCTACTCTTTCTATCTAATAATATAAACACTATCTATCTACCTGTCTACCCAAGTTATCAATGATCAATAAGGCTATTAAGACCTTATTCTGTTTCTCTGTCTCCAATATCTGACTTTACATGGACCCTTGTTAAGTATAGTTTTTATCACATTTATGATCTGAAAATGTTGTATTTATTATTCTGCTTTTCTGCATTTCTTTGTAATATTTCTATGCTCTAATATATGGTTGATCTTTGTATATGTACCATGTTACTGCTGAGAAGAAGGTATGTTCCTTTTTATTCCTATTCAATTTTCTCCAGATACCTATAAACTCTAATTTTTCTAACATTTCATTACTTCTTTTATTTCATTCTTATTTATTATTCAATTTGATTTATCTAGTTCTGAAAGGGAAATGTTGATTTCCTCTACTAATATGGTCTTACTATATATTTCCTCCTCGAGTTCCTTTAATTTTCCTTTACAAGCCTAGATGCTAGATATATAAACATTTTGACCTTGATGAGTCACCTAAATTTTCTTTTTTATTTACCTTTTTGCCCTTCTGTTCTGTCTCATGTTTGGACTTCAAATTTCTTTGTATAGGTCTGGCTTATGCTCAGGAATACATAGAAATTTTATATCTTATTGAATGTCCATTTTCCCCCCTAAAAATATTCTCAGTTTTGCTGGATAGGTGACTCTGGATTATAAACACAAAATATTTTACCTCCTTGAATATCATATTCCATGCCGTTTGATCTTTTAATATAGAAGCAGCTAGATCCTGTGTGATCCTGATTGTAGCTTCATGTATTTGAATGTTGTTTTTTTTTCTGGCTGCTTGAAGTATTTTTATCTTGGCTTGGTGCTTCTCCAATTTAGCTATTATATTCCTGGAAGTTGTCATTTGATTAGTTCTTTTTGGAGGTGATCTCTGAATTCTTTCCATTTAAATTTCATTTTCTTGTTTGAGGATCTCTGGGCAGTTATATTTGATAATTTCTTATAATATGATATCCAAGGTTTTTTCTTGATCATGGTTTTCAGGTAGTCCAATAATTCACAAATTGTTTCTCCTAGATCTATTTTCTAGGTTAATTGTTTTTTCAATGATATATTTAATGTTTTCCTCTATTTTTCCATTCTTTTGATTTTGCTCTATTGTTTCCTGATTTCTCATGAAATCATTAATTTCTATATGGTCAATTCTTATTTTTAAGACATGGTTTTCCTCTGTCTGTTTTTGGTTCTCCTTTTTCAATTGGCCCATTTCTCCTTGCATTACTTTAATTTCTCTTTCTCAGTTTTCATCTACCTCTCTTAATTGGTTTTTGAAGTCCTTTTTGAGTTCTTCTAGAATCTGTGTCTAATCCATATTTCTCTTTTGGATTTTGGATATGTTTCCTTTCCTTTCTTTGTCCCCTTCTATATCTGTACCTTGCTCTTTGTCTTTATAAAAATTCTTTAGAATTAGATGCTTTTTTGTTGTTTGCTTATTTTTCTTATCTAATTATAGGCAGGCTTGAGGGGATAATGTGATGGTATAAGGGCTGAGAGCTCTGAAATCCCCCTTTCCCCTGCTGATTCAATTAGCCCTTGTGGTGTTGATAGCTTAAAGACTTGCCTCAGACTTAGGTGTAAACTTTTAATCTCATTCTGATCTTAATTTGATTGTGGACTGATCAACTTCTAGCCTCAGATTTAGTCTCAAATTTTTGGTCTCACTGTATACTTGATCTGATCAAGTACACACTTGATTGTCCTGTCTTGGAGCTCTGGCTTGAACTTTAAGCAAAAAGATGAGTACTTAGTACTTTGTACTATCATCAATCCAAAGGTGTGAATTACTTCCTTGGCCCATGTGGGAAGCCGTTCTATGTATTAAAGCCTTTGGAGAAATAGGATCAAATTTAGGGCCTGTTAGATTCCCTACGTGACCAATCCAGGCTGAGGCAGTCTTTGTGTTTGGTCCTGGTCACCTGAGCCCCAAAAGGCTCTGGTACCTGCAGGTAGGTTAATCCAAAATCAACTTGATCCCTCCAAGAAGGCTATTAGGAGTCATTTAGAGAAACAGAGTCTGTAACAGATATTTTATCTGGATCCCATTACAAAATCATCGGCAAGTAAAACTGTGTGTATGATTTTCTGCACTGCATGTCAGGATGCAGACTGAATGGGCCATCTAAGATAAAAATCTGAGGCTCCTCTTTTGACTCAGTCTTTGATCCCCACCTTTTTTACAATTCTTATTGGAGAGCTTTGAAGTGGCAGACCAGCATCTACTGAGTTAATGATTCTTTTCCTAACAAATGTTAATTAGATAAGAGTGCATATTCAGATTAGAACTGGCTCCTTTAGGATTTGACTGGTGAGCATCTCCCTGGGATATTTCCTCTCCCAGAATTATCCCCTCCTGAAATTGGGGTTTGGAATTTGACCATTTGTCTTTGCATCTGTATTCTTTAGACTTCAATGGATTATGCGTGACTTATTGCCCCTTACCAACTGTGACTTCTTTTTACTTGAGAAAGGTATATAATAAACTTCCATGCCCGCAGAATTCGGAACAGCATGGGCTAACCACTAGTCTAGTTGTTCTCATTTTCTTTCTCCTGACTTAACCATCCTATGCCACCACGCTGCTCAGGACCCCAAAAAATCATATAGAGGCATGGCTCCCTATAGGCCCAAGCTCAGATTAGAATTCCCTGGGCTGGGGTTCTGGACATCTCCACAGGTTTGAAATTTCAAGGGTTATAGATTGGTTTTTACCTTTATTTTCTAAGGCAAGGTCTTAGTGGCTGGATGTTGGCTTGGTCATAGGTTCCTAAACCTAGGACAGCAGATGTGGAGTGCGGGGATGTGGTTTGCTCTTGACTAGCTCTTTACTCCTAGCTATAGCTTCTTGTTGGTCCTGCTCTCCTCTTACTATAGTGCCCCAGATGTTTGTTGCCTACCTTTTGAGTTTTTCTTTTCTTCAAAGTTATTTCACTCTGTCTCCTTGTTTTTTCTTTGACTCCTCTATTTGTTTTGTGGCAATATTTTAGTTTTGGCTGGGGAGGATTCTCCTGGTGGCACAGAGCTGCTGAGGATTACTTTGTAATCTTGGTTCCATTCCCTGTTCACTTTTTTTTAAACCCTTACCTTTCATCTTGGAGTCAATACTGTGTATTGGCTCCAAGGCAGAAGAGTGGTAAGGGTAGGCAATGGGGGTCAAGTGACTTGCCTGGGTCACATAGCTGGGAAGTGTATGAGGCCATATTTCAACCTAGGACCTCCCATCTCTAGGCCTGGTTCTCAATCCACTGAGCTACCCAGCTGCCCCCTCACTGTTCATGTTCAATACTAGCTATTTCCCTTCATTAATTACCTCTAGTTGATCCTGTATTATAAATATTGCTCTTTGAATGTTTTCTCCTGAAATTCAAACTCATTAACATGAACTCTTTTTTCCTGTGTGACTTCATGTATGCACATATGTTTTATTTGTATATACTCACCATCTAACAGAGTGATTCATTCATAGCAAATGCTTATTAAATATTTGTTGCTTGATTAACTTCTCTTTCTTTATGTTTGGCAAGTAAAATAAATATCTTTTTTTGAATTGCCTGGCAGGAAGTCACCAATGACAGGGCATTTCCATATAAAAGGAAGATGTGCTAGTGTGAGAAGATACCAGATGATGCTTTACCTAGCATGACAGATACCATACTTGAAGCCCACAGAGGAAATCATCTTTGAAAGAAGGCATTGCCACATGGCAGAGCAGATATTTCAGAGTGAGAGTTCAGTTGAATTATGGTGGTAAAGTACAGTCAGTATCACATTAAGGGGAAGGATATGATGTACAAATCAAAGGAAAAAATGCAAATTATTTTTTATAATTTAGAAAATGATATACATAATTATTATAATGATGTATATGAAAAGAGAAACAATGCAAATAGCAATAAAATATATTTAATATTGCATTATTATAAAGACCAAGAATTCTGTTTCTGAAGAATACTTGAGAATCTATATTCCTAACTTCTTTTCTGATGTGGAGGTCTTGAATGTGGAATATTCCATATGATATCAGTTGTTTGACATGCTATTTGATTTCTACTAAATGGCCTTATTTTTCTTTCTCTTTCCGTATTTTGATACAAATAATTGTTTTCTTTGTATCACTTGGGAAGAATATGTGGGATAATCAAAGGATTATGAAAAATACTTATAACAATAAATGAATGGCAAGTATATAACATTTTAAAGTATACAAAGCATTTAACATATGCTATCTAATTTGACACTTGAAGCAATAGTGTGGTAGGAGCTAATTTATCACCAATTATCCCCAAAATCCAACATATGAAGAAGCTTAAGCTGAGAGAATTTAAGCAACTTTCCAAGGGTTACCATAGCTACTAATTGTTTGAGGCACTATTTGAATTCAGATCCATCTTGAATCCATGGACAAGATTTTTTGCTATTCCATCTAATTCTTAGATTTTTATTTTTACCTGTAATATATATATATATATATATATACAATATTTAGCTTTATGTTAGCATATAAATGTATATATATATGTATTTATATATATGTATTCATACACACATACATATACATGTAAATGCTGCCTCTGAACTCCAAATAAATTACCGGATGTTATTTCCTGTGCATATTAAAATATTTTGATTTACATTTAAATGACATTATAATAAGTAAAGGTTTCTCTCAGGAACACAATACTCAGCTACATAAATTAACTCATTATAGAAAAGAGGTCTTTCAAGGAGTAATGGCAATATATGATAAACTACCTCTTTGAAAACTTTGAACTATGTGAGTTATTTTACAGTCCACATTTTCATTTTTTATCTAATTAGCTAAATATTTTGGTAATTTATTCAGTTAGTATATGTTCTCTCTGCATATATGCTCACTCTTACAATTCACAATGGAATCTCAGGCTAGATATCTAGAAGTAAGAATATATATGAGGAACCTAGAGTCCTGAGGAGTTAGTGGTTCTAGTATTAAAACTCATTAGCCTCAATAAATTACCCTTCCTAAATTAAAATAACCAGTTTATACCAATTGGGTTTTTTTCTTTTATTTTTAAACAATATTTTATTTTGTCTCCTTTTACACATAAAAACAATTTGAACATTCATGTCTTAAAGTTTTGAGTTCCAAATTCTCTCCCTTCTTCTAAACCTCCTTCCTTCATTCTTTCCCTGCCCTCTCTCATCCCTTGAGACAGTAAGCTATCAATAGATGCAAAAAAAAGCAGGTTAGAAAATAGTTTTTGAAAAAGTTTATTTCTGAAGAAGGCATAGCAAAAAATAGCAGTAAAAATCAACTCTACTTCCCCTGCCCAAAACTAAATCAAAACAAAGAACTTAATTCTCTCCTTGAACACAAGCATATCCCTGTGGAAACTTGGAGTACAAAATATTTGTATGGATAATATGATGCTAAGGAGTCCTCTTTAAACTCTGGTCCTGGGAGTTCTTTTCTCTTATTTGGAATCTTCACCAATTTCTTTTCAAATTGAGACACAAAACAGTAGAAAATTATTTCTCTCTATTTTTAGATTGGCCCCTTGTAAATGGAGTGCTCATGCTAATGGGTTAAAATATTCCTGGGATAGACAAAGTAGATTATATGGCTATGCAGGAATTGTCTACCTTGCCAGTTCCTCTCCTGCTCCTGACACTTATGGAACTTCTAGGTTCTAATTGACCTCCCAGTCAAGAGGACATGACAGTCTTGGAAGATTTCTTTCCCTTAAAATCAAGAAATTAATGATAGAAAAATGTGATCTATACAGTGAGGACAGTTGAGAGATGGATTTTCCATTAACCCTCTTGGGCCAATAGTTGGCATTAAGAAAATTTGGGAAAGGTCCAAGGGAATGGCATATCATTTTGTACATAAACTATTTTCTATCTCACACTACTTGAGCCATCAGCTTCTTCAGGTCCAGAGCAAATAGAAGATTTCAAATACTGTATAGCACCAGTCCAAGATAAGTGTGGTCAGAAGTATCCTTCTGAAATCTGCAAAAATTTTTACATTGAAAACAGTTTGGTAAATAACAACACATACTCTGCATATAATCCTCTAGAAAAGGGAAATATGAGCATATTTCATGGGTTGTGCCTTCAAATGTGAGATCCATCTCCCTTTATTAAATTTATATTAACTTTATTTGTTCATTCTCATAAATGCTTTATCCTCCATATGTGCACCAAAGTCATGAGCTTTTTTTTTGTTTTTCCATTTGTATATGCTTTAGTGGTATATGCTGACCAATTTATACAACTTACATAGATTCATAATGCATTTTCAGTTATATTTATTAAGACAAACATTTCAGTAGGAATTTATATATTAGCTGCTAATAATTTACAGCTGCACGTTAATATGAAAATATCAGCAACTAACTTCAAAATTGGAATTTTCAGTATTAGGTTATCAATATTTATGAAGAAGAACCTGCTATATTTTATATATTCAGTGTTAAGCCAATGATGTAAACAAGTGTGAATGTGCTTATTTTATTTTTTTTTAAATTGGAAAGCAAATTAAATATTATAAGGACATAAAAAGAGTATGACAGTTATGAAATGAGAATGAGAATGGATCATAGCAAATATATTTTTATTTATTATATTAGTCTCTATTTTGTGTTTTTTTTTAAATACTGGAGCTTCCTATCTTGATTGGGCTAGAGTATATTAACCATTCATATTCCCATTCCTACTAGATTGGTATAAAATTTTTTACCTACTCTGTTTACAACATGAGTCAATTTGTTTCCCTTTAGAAAACCTTGTCTCCTTTTTCACTCCCAGAAATACCTATATTTTATCCATATTATGTGGATATCTGTCCAGCCTAAGTCTCTTGTAGTTTAGAACTCATGTTCATGTAACTGCATGTATTTTTGTTCATTTATTCAAAATTATTTCTTTTGAGTTCATTAAATGCAATAATCATATTGCTGTTGACCTTTATGTTTTCAGTTTAGCAGTGGGACTGGGACATAATAAATCCTAAGTAAATGCTCATTGACTGATTGCTAGTGTGTAATTAAAATTTGCTCCACAGGACTCTCTTTCCCAGCATCCCATTTGCATTTGTTACCTAACATACTAGCATAGTGAAGATATAAGTTTGTGTAGTATAAGGATGGAATTGTGCAAGGGGGATGGGACCAAAGGAGCCAGAGAAGGCAGTTGCTGACAGTTGCTGACAGTTGAGATAAGAGAGAATTCTGGAAATTTCTCTGAGTGAGAGAGGAAAAGAGAGGTCTTCTTTGGGCAGAGGACTGGGAGGAGAGAAGAGGAGGACATTCCAGCTTGGATCCAGTCCTGAGGGCTTCTTGAGGACTTTCTTTGGAAATTGAAACCATGATTCTCTGATCAAAGCCATTCCATCACATCTCACCCATCAAAACTTCAATCATCGATTCAGCTAATTTTTTTGGACTCCATTTTGGAAGCAATCACTTAGTCTCCTTCTCCCATTACCCAACCTTGCTGAGGGAAACCCTTTCAGTTAAAACTGACAATTATCAGGGGCAGCTGGGTAGCTCAGTGGATTGAGAGCCAGTCCTAGAAATGGGAGGTCCTAGGTTCAAATATGACCTCATACACTTCCCAGCTGTGCGACCCTGGGCAAGTCACTTGACCCCCATTGCCTAGCCCTTAACACTCTTCTGCCTTGGAGCCAATACACAGTATTGACTCCAATATGGAAGGTAAGCGTTTTAAAAAAAATAACTGACAATTATTGAAAAGGATAGAAATAGAAAAGGAAAGAAAAAGAAATAGAAGGAGAAGGGGCAGAGTAAGAAGCTTAGGAGTGGGAACCCCAAAGGTTCCCTCCTAAATGACAGACTCCATAGAAGTAGATAAGAGGTGCCCTTCACCCCTCTCCCTAGTGCCTGAATTGCAAATAGTAAAAGTCATTCATCAGACAGATAGCATTCCAGAGTGCCTGAGAGACAACAAGGGAGAAGGGAATCACAGCTTTATCTGGCTGCCTCCATCTTGAAGCCAAACCACCCGTAGTGAAATTAACTGATTGGGGGGAGGTTTGTGTGAACCCCATCCTTATTTAGAATTGGATTGGAGTACCAAATACCTTGTCTCATAGGGAAGCCTTGCCCCCAACTCCTGTGGTGTGGCTTGACCATCCTGGTCACCCAGTTTTGGGGTGACACCCCCTTAAATCTCCCAGTGTATATTTGGCCCCAACGGAGTGCTGGAAGAGAGACTCACCACATAGACTTTCTCTATCTCCCTTCTATAAACATCTTTACTGACTGGCCCTTTTTATTATTATAGTAGCTCCTCCCTCGCTCTCTGCTCCCAGGAAGCCAGTTGTGGAGTCTGGAAGAGAATCAGGCAGGAGAATTTTACCCACATGTTTTTTTACTTCAGCTTTCTAATTTTGTTCTTTGGAGTTTAGGACCTTTACTCCTATCTTAGTTAAAGACAGATTAGTTTTAAAAGCCTCTGCCTCCCTTGTTGCTCCTCCCACTGCTACTGTTGGTGCTGCTGCTGCCACTGCCTCCCATGTTTGACCAGACACTGCTTGGGGGTTCTTGCCAAGCCTGAAGCTACCCATACCCCTTCTCTTGAACACACTAGCTGGGAGTTCTGCAGATGGTAAAGTATAAATTCAGGTTTCCCTTATATTGCTAACAGCAAACCTAGCACTGGCCCCCTGCCTGTCTAAGCACCAAACCCTTAACCACATGAGTTCAGCACCACTGGTTTCATGCTGGTTTGGGACTCAGATGGCTTTTGGGCTTTTAGAGCAGCAATGTTGCTGGGATGCTCCATGAGCAGAAGAGCAGTCCCTTATGCATTGCCCACCTGCCTTCTAGTTTCCAAGACAATTTTAAACTGACCCTGGAGGTTTTCATGTTCCTGGCTGAAATGGTGGAAATGGTGGCCTTAGCCCACATGGGGGTCTTCCATGCCACCCTCTAGATCCTAAAACCCAGCATAACATGGGGGCAGCTAGTAGCTCAGTGGATTTAAAGTCAGATTTTTGGAAATTAGGTTTTGTTTTCCTGACCCAAACATCAGGTGTAGGCTGTATTGTATACTCAAACAAGTTTTTGTTCTCCCTGGCATTTTTACCCCTTGGGGAGGGGAAGGAAGGTTACTCTTCCAAACCTCTTAATTTTACTCCTAGCCAGTACATACTATGGTAGCACTGCCTCTGAACAGAAAGTAGAATTGCAAGCATGGTCAACTCTCTGAAAGAGCAGTGCATTACTACAATTTTAGGATGTCTTTTTTTACTACTGTTCCTGGGACTACTTGTACTGATTGGATACTTTGAAATTTACCCATTCCTCCCCAAGAAAAAACAATTGAAATATATCTTGAGTAATCTCAACATGCAGAAGGGAGATTCTACCCAGTCTCTGCAACACATCCAATATGGGATTTGCCCATACTATGCTCAGTGTGGAAATCCCCCTTGGTATGGGGAACCCCGGAATTATGACCAAAGGAATCTAGATGCATGATTACATTCAGGGGGGTAAGGAACCTCAATGAGTCTGGAGGTGAATTTTAAGCCTTTTCAGACTCCATTGCCCTATTGAAGTTAACCGTTTCCATTTTTTCCCCTCCAAATAGTGAAGAAGTCTCTGTAATGAAGCTATCAGAATTGGAGAAAATGACTCTTGGATTGATTGCTCACATGTAAAACCTTCTATTAACACTGAGTGACTGTATCTTGTCATGATTTTTATATTTGCTGATTGTTTTAAAATTTAATTTTGTTTTTACGTTCACATATTAAACTAATCTAATCTATTCTGTTATACTATGTCATTTTCAGCTACTGAATATGCCATTTGTTATATGTTTCTGTTACATTGTCTTTATTTGTACCCTCTCCCTATGACTGAACTGGAGAAAATACCGTTGTAAAAGTCCATAAACAACTTGGACAAACCCTTTTCTGTGGCAAAACCATAGGTTCTTATGGATGTGAGGTCACATGTTGCCTTAATGGCCTTTTGTTCCTTTTACCCTTTGTTAATTTTCACATAGATGATGATGGATGGACTCCATCAAATTGGTTACAACATGTATACAAGCTTTGGAGAATTTAATGAGTGAAAAATCTCAATTGATTTTAACAGGTCTTCAGAAGTGGTTTTCAGATATATAGAAGCACCACTATCTCTGACTGATCATTTGCCTAACTTTGAGTTGTTGGTAACAAGAGGTAAGAGTCCATTTAGTAGTTGAAGTGAAGTGCAATAGCACTATTGTATTCGGCACCTCTGTATTTTTAAAATTGTAATGGATGAGATATTAGAAGTGATTTTCACTGCTTTATTCCTCACCTTCATGTTGCAATGGATGGAACATATAAATACATGCCTTTTATGGCTGTTACAATCTCATACCAGAGGAGGAAGGTTTCCACAGGGGCTTGGTTATGACATGATAGGTTATAATCTCAACCGGGAGGTAACAAGGATTTCTCAGGGGGCTTGGTAACCCCTGGATGGCTCCTGGAGGGAGAATTTCCCATGGAGCCTAGTGGCTCCAGGATGTTTTTTATATTTGTAACTCTTTACCTTACTCTACCCTTCCACTAGAATGATCTAGACTCTTGGTGTTTTAGAACCAAAAGATTTTTCGCCAGCAATACAGAGTTTGTTTTTGTTTTTGTTTTTTGTTTCTCCTGCCAAATTTTGGAATGATGGCAGTAATAGACTTTGTTAGAAATATCTCAGCTAAAATTGACAGATTGGCTAGAACTATAAGACTTGTGACAAGTATCCATGAGCTTCATAGGTTTTTAAAAAGTCGCACAGCAAGTGGCTATAGAGACTCATGTGAATCCTAATGATAGGAGGTTTGTTTGCTATGGTCATTAAATGGGCTCTTGTGATTTGGGGGTTTTGGTACTTCTTTGAATGTGCATTAGCTGTTGTACTACTGTTTTAAAGCTGTTACTTGGTGAAAATCATTGTGACTCACCCTGTGGATCATGGAAAAAGTTAAAAAAGAAAACAGATCTCATTTTTGGGTGAGAAACCTTTGTATTGTGCCTCTACTTGGCTGACACCTTTTCATGGAATATGAACTATATATATATATATATATATACATATGTATATATATATATATATATATTATTTATTTATTTATTTATTTTTATTATTGCTTTTCCTTGTATGTGCAATAGAGTATTTGGGTTTTCTTTTTTCTTTTGTTTTTGTACTTGAAGCACATGTTACCAGTATTAATGTTTTTCTTGATTTTGCACTAGGATGAGTTTAAAATGTCTATTAGTCCTAATGTCAATGCATACGTAAAAGCTTTAGACTATGGAAACCTGCCATTGATATTTAATATTATGGGACATTAAATATTATGGGACTTTGATTAATGATTTTGCCTGATTCCAGGAGAAGGGATCACAAAAGTTCCACTGCACAGTGCCAAGGAACACAGTTAACCTTTACAGTGCCAAGGTGCACAAGGTGGAGGAGACCAACCAATCCCAGAGGGATTGATGAGATTTGCACCAAGACAGGGGACTTGAACTTATTTTGGGGTT